>NC_140998.1:90092258-90460784 GCF_052327205.1 Somniosus microcephalus | reverse complement strand
TGATCTCCTGGACTAGTTTTGATCATCGAGATGTGTTGGATAGGAGTTTCCCAGTTTTTTCCCCCAAAATAGTCTGGGTTTTAACCTGGTTTTGCACCTCTCCTAAGAGATCACATGGTTTTGGGTGGGGTGGAGAGTATATATTGTGATACACAAGGTATCACAATTGTATGGGACAGGCTTGATGGACCAGAGGGTCTTTACCTGTCTGTCATTGTTCGTATGCAGAGGGGCAGTGTGATGGCATGTAAAAAGTTGGTCCACAATGGGTTTTTTTGCAAAACTTGTGGCAGAAATATTGGATTGCACAGCCTCTTTATAAACTCAAGCATAAGACCCAAAGCTGAATGGATTTCACTATTGCTGAGACCAGCATCATGTAGTGATTGCAGCATATGCCAGCACTGACACCGAATATTTTAAACTAAGAATACTTATTGAGTTTCCCATTCTTGACTGACATTGCAGTGCAGACATAACAATGAGTCCCTATATTTTATGTCAGTGGACCCTTATTATACTTTAAAAGATCAATCAATACACCCTTAATGTTCACATTCCTCAAGACATCCACTGAACAAGGTTATTCCCCTTGAGAAAAGAAACAAATTGTATGTAGACACAGCAGAAACATCCCTAAAAGATTTGCAGCTCTCTAATACTCCAGCATTCCTGCACTGGAAGTGATGCCTAACAGAATGGCCCAGTAATTCCGTTCCCAACGCGTGAGTACGGTCGGGGTACTCACGCGTCTGGCCGGAGGAAATGCCGGTTTTCAGCATGCACAGCGCATGCGGGGAAAACCGGCATTTCCTGTCCTCTGAACGAAGGGGTTCAGAGGCACAGCGCGTGCGACTGCACAGGCAGCGCGTGCGCAGTGAACTTCGTCGGTTTCATTCATGGATTCAGTGAGGTTAAGTCCTTACAACTTACACATGAAAAAAGCATGTGTAAAGTTGCTCCAGAGGCTGCGGAGGAAGATATATTTTATCGTGGAGCTTCTGAAAGGCAATATTTTTTGTTTGGGAAAGGGAGGAAAGTTATTTTAAGAAATGCTGAGGTAAGTTTTAAAGTTTAATTTTTTTTTTTAAACGGGTTTTCAGCACTGTAGGTAGAAGGAGCAATTGTGGCTGTGTGAATTGAATTTGCTGTGTTTATTAAATGTGAAAATGACTGTTCTAAAATGAGTAATGTAACATTTCCAACATTTTTAAGAAAGAAACTTTTCATCAGTAATATATTCTTTTAAGTAATTATGTATGTATGTCCATATATAATTCCTTTACGTATATGTATGTATGTATATATTCCTTTACTTATGTGTATGAATGTATGTATTTAATTATGATTTTCCAATAAGTTACTTCCCCCTCCCCTTCCCTCCCCCTTGCCCCCTCCTCCCTCCCCCTTCCCCCCTCCCCTCCCCTCCCTCCCCTCCTCTCCCCCCCTCCCCTCTACCCTTCCCTCCCCCTCCCCTGCCCCTCCCCCCTTCCCTCCCCCCCTTCCCTCTTCCCCCCATGCCCCCCTCCCTTTCCCCTCCCCTTTCCCCCTCCCCTTCCCCTCCCCCCTCCCTCCCTTCCCCCCCTCCCTCCCCCTTCCCCCTCCTCCTTCCCCCTCCTCCCTCCCCCCTCCATCCCCCTCCTCCCTCCCCCTCCACCCCCCTTCCCCCCCTGCCACCCCTTCCCCCCTCCTCCCTCCCCATCCCCCTCCTCCCTCCCCGTCATCGCCCCCCCTTCCCCTTCCCCCACTCCCCCCTCCCCCTCCTCCCCCCCACTTCTCCCCCACTCCTCCCCCCTTCCCCTTCCCCCACTCCTCCCCCCCTTCCCCTTACCCCACTCCCCCTTCCCCTTCCCCCACTCCTCCCTCCCTCCCCCCCATTCCTTCCCCACTCCTCCCCCTTCCCCTTCCCCCGCTCCTCCCCCCTTCCCCTTCCCCCACTCCCTCTCCCCCCTCCCCTCCCCCCCTCCACTCCCCCCCTCCAGTCGCTCTCTCTCTTCCCCCCAGTCACTCTCTCTCTTCCCCCCCAGTCGCTCTCTCTCTCTCTTCCCCCCAGTCACTCTCTCTCTCTCTTCCCCCCCAGTCGCTCTCTCTCTTCCCCCCCCAGTCGCTCTCTCTCTCTTCCCCCCCGAGTCGCTCTCTCTCTTCCCCCCCAGTCGCTCTCTCTCTTCCCCCCAGTCACTCTCTCTCTCTCTCTCTCTTCCAACAACAACATGCCCTTGAAAAAGCCTCAGCACCGCCGGGCACTCCAGCTAGTAAACTATAAATTACATGAAATAACTATTTTAAACAATAATTTAAATTTTTGAAAAAAATTATTTTATTTTCTAACGGGGCTAAAAATAAACTTACCTTGCTTTAAAGTATTTAAAAATAATAAACCTGTGGAAAAAATGTTTTAATTTTAATTAATTCACCACTTACCTTGTAAAAAGCAGGCATAAGGCCTGCTTTTTATATTTCTAACTTCTGCAGGCTTACCCTCGCTGGAAAACGTGTAAAAAAAAATTACGTTTGATGCGCACGCGCAGCCTCTCCCGTGCACGCGTTCGACCTCTGAAGCTCTTCGTTCAGAGGAACAGAAGTGCCGGTTTCCCACGCATGCGCAGTGCATGCAGGAAACCGGCACTTCCATTGGGCCTACGGGTGAGTACCCCATGCGTACTCACCCATGGAGACCCAAATTTCTGGGCCAGAATTTTTCTACCTTCAGGTTAATTTGTTCTAAATATGCCTGTTGGCAGCTTTCAGAGTACTGCACAATAATGTTTAACTTGGATAAGTGCAGTGTTACACATGTGGCCAGGGCGAATTCTCAACAGTCATACAAAAGCAAGGGGTTATGCTTCAACTGTATAAAACACTAGTTAGGCCTCAGCTAGAGTACTGCTTGCAGTTCTGGTCACCACATTACAGGAAAGGTGCGATTGCACTAGAGCTGGTGCAGAGGAGATTGACAAGGATGTTGCCGGGAGTAGAGAATCTTAGCTATGAGGAAAGACTGGTGATGTAAGCCCCCAAAGTGTGGACCAAGTGATATACAAGGTCGACGTCACTGGCTTGTTGAAAGAAAGACAGACCCAATAATTGAAGTCAAAATGGTTTATTCAGGCCTGGGGAGAAAATTTCTTGTGTCCCTACACAAGACTCAAACTCCAACGAACCTCTCAAAGTCCACACAGTTATACAAAAATTAAGGCCCTGCCCTAGAGGCGGGGATAAACTTATTAGCATATACAGAGTTATAGCTAAATTGTAATAATAAAACCGTGACAGTTATCTTCTTGCCGCCCCCAATTCCCACATTTCGTTATCAGTTAGTCCCGTCACCTCTTGTGATCATGGGCCTCATCTTAAATACTTTACAACCATCCATTTGCCCGTAGTCAGATGGTTCTGCTTGTTAGGTGTTTTCTTAAGATAGCAGTTCTTGTTAAAGCGGGCAAACTACAGACTTTCTGTCTTGCTTCGGGTCATTTCTGCAAAGCAAAAACACTTTAGTTAGCCCCAGTATACTTTGAAGAATGGAACCCTGTTGTGAATTACAATAAACAGACACTTAAGTGCATGGGTGTGGGCCCGCTTGACCGAACACACACATCTCTCTCAATCTTTCCAGGAGTTGTTCTTGCAGTTTTAATCTCTCAGCATTTGGAGTCCCTTAATCATGTTTAAAACTTAGCTGGGTTCATGCAATTTACAGACCTCTATTGTTCAACTCAGAGCATGAATTAACCCATTCCCTCCACCTTGTATATTGGTGTTGCAAGTGAATCCTGGTTTGTCTTGCCCTGTTATATCCAATTTTTAATATCTTACTTCACTGGATAGGCTGGGTCTGTTTTTCTTGGAACAGAGGAGGCTGAGGGGAGACCTTATTGAGGTATATAAAATTATGAGGGGCAGAGATAAAGTGGCTAGAAAGGACCTACAGGAAACTTTGGTTTATCCGGAGGTTAACTGTCTAGAATGCTCAAGCCACCGGCAAAAATCAGGAGCCATTTCATTCGTTTTTTTTTCTTTTCGTTGCTTTTTTTTCACCAGTCAGGCTCTGCAAGGTATCGCTGAAGCTGTTGCTAAGCTACAGAGATGCTTGCAAGGTACAGCCGACTGTTTAGAGGCTGTTGGTAAGCAACAGGGTTTGTTGCCAGATACGGAGCTCAAAATCTCCGTATGTTTCAACATTAACGCTGGCAGTTTTGATGGGACGGCAACAGCTCGGTGCCGGATAGCACAAAGTTTCCTGTATTTCCTTTAGCAGAGGGGTCAAAAACCAAGGGGCACAGATTTAAAGTAATTGGGAGGAGGTTTAGAGGGGATTTGATGGGAAATTTCTTCACCCAGAGGGTTGTGAGGGTCTGGAACTCACTGCCTATAAGGGTGGTAGAGGCAGGAACCCTAACCACATCTAAAACGCACTTGGATGTGCACTTGGGATGCTCTAATCTGCAGGGCTATGGACCAAGAGCTGGGAAGTGGGATTAGGCTGAATAGCTCTTTGTTGGCCAGTGTGGACACGATGGGCCAGAATGGCCTCCTTCTGTGCTGTAACTTTCTATGATTCTATGATACACCCTTCAAGTAAAAGCATTAAAGAAGGTGGAGAAAGAAAGAGATCTGGGCATTCTACTGCATACATCTCTAAAGGTACATGAGCAATGCCATAAAGTGATACCTGGAGCAAATAGGGTGTTAGGGTCCATTCCTAGAACAATTGAATATAAGATGAGGCATACTATTTTGTCCTTGTACAAGACCTTGGTCAGGCCTCACTTGGAATACTGTGTCTAGTTCTGGTCTCCTCACATGGTGGGTGATATTGAGGCTTTGGAAAGGGTGCAGAGGAGCCACCAGACTAATTTCCAGTATAAAGCATCTTAGTTATCAAGATAGGCTAAAAGAGTTAATACTCTACACTTCAGAGAAGTGTAGACTTAGGGGTGATCTGATTAAGGTTTATAAGATGATGAAGGGAATAAATTGTGTTCCAGTTGTCAGTTTTTTTTCCAATTAATTAGGTTAGGAAGGACCAGAGGTCACAATTTTAAGTTGTATAAGGCCAGATCTCGGTTAGATTCAGGAGGTGGTTCTTTTCCCAGAGAACAGTGGACCTCTGGAACAGGCTGCCATCTTGTGTGGTGAACACCAACTCACTGAATTCCTTCAAGTGAGAGCTGGACCTGTTTCTGGTTGGGGTGGACATCACCTCTTACAAAAGATAGGTACTTCTTGGAATTCAGAGCCAGAGTGATCTCCTGGACTAGTTTTGATCATCGAGATGTGTTGGATAGGAGTTTCCCAGTTTTTTCCCCCAAAATAGTCTGGGTTTTAACCTGGTTTTGCACCTCTCCTAAGAGATCACATGGTTTTGGGTGGGGTGGAGAGTATATATTGTGATACACAAGGTATCACAATTGTATGGGACAGGCTTGATGGACCAGAGGGTCTTTACCTGTCTGTCATTGTTCGTATGCAGAGGGGCAGTGTGATGGCATGTAAAAAGTTGGTCCACAATGGGTTTTTTTTGCAAAACTTGTGGCAGAAATATTGGATTGCACAGCCTCTTTATAAACTCAAGCATAAGACCCAAAGCTGAATGGATTTCACTATTGCTGAGACCAGCATCATGTAGTGATTGCAGCATATGCCAGCACTGACACCGAATATTTTAAACTAAGAATACTTATTGAGTTTCCCATTCTTGACTGACATTGCAGTGCAGACATAACAATGAGTCCCTATATTTTATGTCAGTGGACCCTTATTATACTTTAAAAGATCAATCAATACACCCTTAATGTTCACATTCCTCAAGACATCCACTGAACAAGGTTATTCCCCTTGAGAAAAGAAACAAATTGTATGTAGACACAGCAGAAACATCCCTAAAAGATTTGCAGCTCTCTAATACTCCAGCATTCCTGCACTGGAAGTGATGCCTAACAGAATGGCCCAGTAATTCCGTTCCAAACGCGTGAGTACGGTCGGGGTACTCACGCGTCTGGCCGGAGGAAATGCCGGTTTTCAGCATGCACAGCGCATGCGGGGAAAACCGGCATTTCCTGTCCTCTGAACGAAGGGGTTCAGAGGCACAGCGCGTGCGACTGCACAGGCAGCGCGTGCGCAGTGAACTTCGTCGGTTTCATTCATGGATTCAGTGAGGTTAAGTCCTTACAACTTACACATGAAAAAAGTATGTGTAAAGTTGCTCCAGAGGCTGCGGAGGAAGATATATTTTATCGTGGAGCTTCTGAAAGGCAATATTTTTGTTTGGGAAAGGGAGGAAAGTTATTTTAAGAAATGCTGAGGTAAGTTTTAAAGTTTAATTTTTTTTTTTAAACGGGTTTTCAGCACTGTAGGTAGAAGGAGCAATTGTGGCTGTGTGAATTGAATTTGCTGTGTTTATTAAATGTGAAAATGACTGTTCTAAAATGAGTAATGTAACATTTCCAACATTTTTAAGAAAGAAACTTTTCATCAGTAATATATTCTTTTAAGTAATTATGTATGTATGTCCATATATATTCCTTTACGTATATGTATGTATGTATATATTCCTTTACTTATGTGTATGAATGTATGTATTTAATTATGATTTTCCAATAAGTTACTTTCTCTGAAAGTCATAATTAAATACATACATTCATACACATAAGTAAAGGAATATATACATACATACATATACGCAAAGGAATATATACAGACATACATACATAATTACTTATAAGAATATATTACTGATGAAAAGTTTCTTTCTTAAAAATGTTGGAGTCATTTTCACATTTAATAAACACAGCAAATTCAATTCACATAGCCACAATTGCTCCTTCTACCTACAGTACTGAAAACCCGTTTTAAAAAACAAAAATAAACTTTAAAACTTACCTCAGCATTTCTTAAAATAACTTTCCTCCCTTTCCCAAACAAAAATATTGCCTTTCAGAAGCTCCACGATAAAATATATCTTCCTCCGCAGCCTCTGGAGCAACTGTAGTCATGCTTTTTTCATGTGTAAGTTGTAAGGACTTAACCTCACTGAAAGCATGAATGAAACCAACGAATTTTACTGCGCACGCGCTGCCTGTGCAGTCGCACGCGTTCTGCCTCTGAACCCCTTCGATCAGAGGACAGGAAATGCTGGTTTTCCCCGCATGCGCTGTGCATGCTGAAAACCGGCATTTCCTCCAGCCAGACACGTGAGTACCCCGACCGTACTCACGCGTTTGGAACGGAATTACTGGGCCAACATTTTACATGTCAATAAAATGAAAAATTTAACAATTGCACGATTTGCCCCCTCGCATCTGTGACTGAGGGTCCAAGGAGGTGCATTGCGCAAGAGGTCATCGTCGTACGTATCCTCACACTGTTCCCTTTCGGGAACTGTATGAAGTGGTGCAAGGATTTCTGGCCACGTTAACGCTCCTTCCGTGACCATAACCATCTTCATACCAGCCATTAGGGTGGTTAGTCCTATGGCGTGAGGGTTTTACGGGCCCCCACAACCCATCTGGGGGTGGTGGGGCCACCCACACCCGCGGACGCAAGTATCCCGCTGGATGTCCACCCAGAATTTATAGTTGGAGCTCCGACTCCACTTGCCGGGACTGTCTGGAGCGGGGTTCGAAACCCTACTCCTTCTGGCCCAGCAGCAGGGATGCTTACCGCTACGCAAAAGGCCCACTCCGCGCAAAAGGTGACACCCATACATTTCCTGCGCCTTTTCCCTCCCCATGACTGGAGCCCTATGCTGCCACTTGAAAGACCAAGCTATCATCTGTCCTTTTTGCGGCGCCTTTGACTTCTCATTACCAATGATGAGCAGGCGCTGCGCCTCCACCTCGTTGAGGAGATTGCTGAGGTCATCGTCAGTTCAATTGTGAGTTCTTTTAATGCCGTGAATTGTGCTCATTCCAGTCATTTCACGTTGCTAATCGGAGTGGGCCTTTGGCGTAGCGGTAGGATCCCCACCGCTGGGCCAGACGGGGTAGGGTTTCGAACCCCGCTTCAGACAGTCCCGGCAAGTGGAGTCGGAGCTCCGGCTCTAAATTCTGGGTTGACATCCAGTGGGATATTTGCGTCCGTGAGTGTGGGTGGCCCCCCCTCCTCGTATAGCTTGTGGGAGCCCGTAAAACCCTCCCGCCATAGGACTAACCACCCTAATGGCTGGTACAAAGATGGTTATGGTCACGGAAGGAGCGTTAATCACGGCCATGAATCCTTCCACCACTTCATACAGTTCCCCAAAGGGAACAGTGTGAAGACACGTATGACGACAACATTGCTAAATAAATAAATGGAATGAAAATAATTCTTTCAGGGCTTTTAAAAGTCTTTAAATTGCTTTAATTCTGTTTAAAACTACTTCAGGTTCTTCAAAATAATGTAAACGTTTTTAAAAGTTTATAAAAGTTACCAAAAGCTTCATAAAAATACCAAAAACCTATTTGAAATGCTGCTCTGCATGTAAAAATGCTTTGCAGCTTGTGAGAAACATTGGGGGCGTGTCCTATTAAACTGAGACCTCAAGGGGCGTGTCTCAGTTGCACAGCGCGCTCCAGGCTTCGCGCTGGCTGCACTCCTGGGCAGCGTGACGTCAGACGCTGCCCGGGATTTTTCTCTTTCAAAAAGGAATTCCAGGCGTCCCTGGAGGTGAACGGCAGGCGCGTCGGGTAAGTGCAGATCGGGGGCTTGCACGCGCGGCAAGCCCCCGACCCGAATTTCTGCCCCAATATAAAACTGAAAAGGATAGCTTGGGTACTAAACAGACTATTTTTACGTTTCCAATAACAGTAATCCTATATACTGTCCACGGTAAGTACAGAACAGAAAGAATGTCATAGTAAACTATTATATTTAAACTCTTTGGGCTGGATTTTTCCAACCTCGGTGGATCCAGGGTGGGCGACCTCCATGGCTTGTAGGGACCTCGCATCTGTCTCAATCCTGGCCTCCAACAAGATTTTACGTAAATAGGGCTTCTTAAGACTACCCTGCGAGGTTGCCGGCCAATTATTAGGAAGCGGATCTGATGACGTCATTTGATGACGCGTCATTAGCCAGTTTCCTTAAAGAACCCATGTCCAAATTGATTTTGACAGTTCTGCTGTCCGTGTTCTGCAGCATTGAGGTGCTGTAAACACTGACAAGCACTGCACAAAGGTACACGGCTGCTCCCAGGTTCTCCCATGACAGCACATAGGGAGGTTCTCTTGATGGGATAATTACTAGCCCTAGCCCCCTTAGGGCTACCCCGGATCAGGCGTATTTCATAGACGTTCACTTTCAAGTAAAGTTTGAGGTAGCCGAATTTTAAAGACGTTTAATTGGGTCTAAAGGTTCGGACTATCTCTCCCTAAAGGAAAGGAACAACCCGAGAATGTTACCATCCTCCAGATAACGCTTCTAATCCAGAAATTCAGGTCCCCACGGGTGAGTACGCACTGGGTACTCACGCATAGGCCCAACAAAAGTGCCGGTTTCGTGCATGCACTGCGCATGCACGGGAAACCGGAACTTCCGTTCCCTTAAAGGAAGGGGTTCACAGATCGAACGCATGTGCCGGAGAGGCAGCGCGTACACCTGGAACGTACGTTTTTTTTGCAGCTTTCTCCGGGAGGGTAAGCCTCCAGGAGTTACACTTTTAAAAAGCAGTCGCAAGGCCTGCTTTTAAAAAGGTAAGTGGTGAATTAAGCCAAATTGAAATATTTTTTCCACAGTTTTATTATTTTTAAATGCTTTAAAGAAAGGTAAGTTTATTTTTAGCCCCGTTAGAAACTAATTAATTTTTTCAAAAAATTAAATTATTGTTTAAAATAGTTATTTTATGTAATTTATAGTTATTTTAAAAATGTGATTTTTTAAAAAATTATTTGAAGTTTTAGTTATGTTTTGGGGCTGATTTGTATTTATAGTTTTGACAGCTCTTCCTGTCAAATTTGCATGGGCATTCCCTGCTACCATTGGCTCTCCATGGCTCACGTGATCCCAGGGGATGCATCGAACTAACTGCGCCCCTGGGATATGCAAGCACTGCGCGCCGGCAGTTGGAGGAGGCCCAGGATCGAATACCATGCGGGCCCACAGCACAACGGCCGGCGTGCTAGGTGAGTGCATGTCGGAGGCTTACACCTGCGGGAAGTCTCTGACCCAAATTTCTGGGCCATTAATAAGTTTAGCTAGACTGTAACGTTCTGGATATTATGAGGGTCCGGAAAACTCCCCCAGAATTCTGCAACTCCTCACCAAAGAGTGTACAGAGATTGAGTTTGCGAGTTTTTGATACAGAAGTCTTACGTAAGACAATTCTAAAAACATATAGATTTATTAAAGAACCGACATGCAATTTACAGTTGGTGAGTCAATCGTAACATTAGCAGTTCCAAAAAGAGTAAACTTACAATCTTATTATCAGAGAATCTTACTTTTAAATCTTAACTTCACTACAGTATTACAGTTCTTAAAGTGTTCTACAGGATAGCCACGAAAATCAAATACCTTTGATCCCCGAGGTAGAAAGAGTTGGAGACTACAGAGCTGCCTCTGAAGCTGAGAATCGCTTTGCCCGACTAAAGCGAGTCTGTTATCTCATTTGAGAGTTCAATATTTATACCCTTTTCCAGCGGTATTTCCTTTAAGGTTTTCTGCTGATGCAAGTTAATTATCTCTAGTCATTTTTCTGCCGACCTCTGCAAATCTTACAGCCACCTCAGCTAGAATCATGTCTTCTCTCTAGGTGTTCTATGTTTACCATATAAAAACGGTGTGACAGCAGGTGTTCCTTACTTTATGTCATCTTTACGAGGACAGATGTTCATTATCTTATGTGCTTCTTTACGAAGCGTAAATTAGAACACTTTATCCACGGTGAACCATTGTTTCATTCCCAAACATTCAGCCTGTCGGAGCCCTTCGCCTTCTGTTTCAATAAGGTTATTTATTCAGGGTCAACAACTACCTTATCTCAATAGCCAGAATGCTTTCACAGCTATTTCATAGTTAAGTTTCTAAATTTCCAAACCCAGTTTGTCATGTTTTAATAAGGCCAGAATTCTTTCATAAGGTAGTGTATTTTTCTGAATAGGTTTTATGGTTTATTCCTTCACACTCTTCCCTTTCAATGGGCGGAAGAAACCTCTCCAGGACACCAACACAGCCTGGTGGCATATTGCAAAGGAGGACACAAGCAGGGATGTCGTCAGGAGGACCAGGCTGCAGTGGCACAAAACTTTCAATGATCTCAGTAGATGATGAAACATTACTGCAAAGCCACACTCAACCTCATCCTGCTGTGCCAGTCATCACATCCCCATCAATCTGCCTTCCCTGCCCTACTCCTGCACACCCTTACTTACACCAACTTACCTTGCACCTCCACCCATCCCTCTCTATCTACATTATCACTTCCCCATCTCACTAGCCACCCCTCAAACTCACCCTCATCCTTGTCCAATCATACCAACTAACAATACACAAGGGTAGGCACTTGAGTGTTTTAGCCAATGTTCGTGTAAACTTTCTGTTATTGTGTTGTCAAGCATTGAAATCCTTATTGTCACCACTTTGCCTTCTTGGACAGATTTGTGTACACATTTGAAAGTGTGTTAGTGAGTTCCTCTGAATGGTGAGACAGAGGGCTTGATTTTACCGGGTGGGTTTGGAGGCGTGTGAGTTGTCAAAATCGCAAACAAATGGCGGGTGGGTCCGATCCCGCCTCCATCCCACCTCTGAGCAATTTTCCCACATTCCCACATCCCAGAGGTGGGATAGGCCCTTAAGGCCCTTAACAACCAGTTAATTGCCTCCAAAATCCCATTTTGAGAGGCCTTTCTGATTTTAACACATTTCCCCCATCCTTTACATCTCCTCTGGAACACACCAGTTAATGCTGGTGGCCTCACAAGTGGATTGCTTACTAACAGCTGCAACTCCACCATTAAAAAGGGGTTTTCACCAATGATCATTTGCAGGTGGCAGAACTTTGTTGTCTCAGGTCTGGGGGAACTTTTAGCAGGCCTACTCATTGTTGTGGAAGTTTGGAGCCTGACACCCATCTCCAGTGTGATCTCCTGGGAAACCCCTCTTCCCACCTTGACTGAGCACTTCCTCAACTGAGGCATATACCAGAAGCATGGGAACCATTTATTTCCTTTCCTCCTGGACATCAGATTCGGATGAAGGCCTGAAGGGATCATTACAGTCCTAGCCCTTTTGGGCTACCCCAGATCAGGCGTATTCCCCAGACGTTCACCTTCAACTTAAGTTAGAGATAGCCGAATTCCATAAGACGCTTAAATGGGTCTAATGGTTCAGGCTATCTCTCCCTAAAGGAACAGAACGACAGAAGATGTTACCATCCTCCAGATAGCACTTTTAATATGTTGAACTAGACTGTAAACTTCTGGCTATTATGAGGGTCCGGAATACCCCCCAGAATTCTGCAACTCCTTACAAAAGAGTGTACAGAATTTGTGGGTTCGCGAGTTTATACAGAATTACTCTTTGAGACAATTCTAAAAATATATAGTTTTATTTAAGAGCCGACATTCAGTTAACATCTGTTGAATCAGTCGCAACATTAACAATTCAAAATACAATTAGCTTACATTTCTTATTTCTCAGAGATCCTTATTCTCAAATCTTTACTTTGTTACATTTCTTATTTCTTACTTATTTCTAAATCCAGAACATCCACCAAAATCAATAGCTTGATTTATCCGAGACTCAAAGTTAAAAACTTACAGATGGTGCCTGTAAAGTTGAGAAATGCTTAGCCTGTTCAGCGAATTTTGACTTTCTGTTTGAAAAGCTCTTATTTTATACTCTTTTAGCAGTGGTTTCTTCTTTGATGTCAGCTAATTGTCTTTATTGATACCTCTTTCGAATGCTTTCCATTTTACTATCAATTCTACTATTGCATGCATAATTATTTCTCTACCTTTAAGTGTTACAAAAACCATCATAAACACAATGACAGCTATGGTTTCTGTTTGATGTCATTCCTACAAAATGCTTTCAATTCAATTCTTAATTTTGGCTTTACTGGTTTTAACAGACGCTGAGTCTCCGTGGTGGTCCATGTTTAACACAAGAACAATGTAATTGCTTGGTGTCTCTATTGAAGTTATATCTTCAAAGTCTTGTTGGTATGGTTTTTATTATATCTAAATTAAAGACACTTCAACTGAATGTTTCATGCATTTCTAGCTATCTCAATTGTTTGCATATTTAATCTTATGGTACCTGTTTTCCAAGTTTAACATAAAACTATTTGACCAGCAGTTGTTTCTTTTACTTGATGTCATGTTTTCAAAGACACATGCCTCTTTTAATGTTTGTGTTTCTGTTCCAACGGTGTTAGCTCTTAACACTTAACCTGGGCATTCTCATTGGGGCTGATTTTCTGGATCGTGCGGGAAATTTTCGGGTTCCCCGAATGTCGGGTTCCGACCCGAAAAAAAATGGGTCAGCCAGCTGCACGCAATTTTCCCTCAAGTGGCCAATTAAGTTGCAGCGTGTGGACAGCCTTGTTAATTGTCCATTTCCAGTCAGAAAGCCCCACAGTATGATGTCATCATTCGTGGTGCTTTCAAGGTCCACAGCAAGCATTGCTTCCTCTGTTGGCTTCCAAATGAACCATACAGGATGGCAGAGGAGCCTGCAGCAGCTGTGGCCAGTGCCAGACCCCGAGCTGCCTCCAAATTCAACGAAGCTTCACTGGAGGCATTATTGGATGGGGTTAGGGCCCACAGGGAGGTCCTCTTCCCTAGGTCAGGCAGGAAGAGGCCTCCCACTGAGACCAAGGCTGCATGGATGCAGGTGTCAGCAGATGTCAACTCACTGGGAGTCACCAGAAGAACCTGGATATAGTGTTGGAAACTATTCCATGACCTTCACCGTACAGGAAAAGTAAGAATGAAGTTTCCAACACCCTCAGCCTGATCCCCATTGCCTTTCCCCTCCAGCACTCAGCTTTAGCACTCTCTTCCTCCACATCCCACTTCACAGTCACATCCATGCACCCTTACCCATTTCATCTCTCTCTATGCTCACATTCACATAACTATTCCACCATGCAGCCCTCACACTCCCTCTCACTCTGATGCTTTGAACACAGCTGACAACACACAGGGAGGGCCCTTGGTCTTGCAGCCTCACACCATCTTTGTCTCCCTTTAAGTAGCTATGCTATGCAATCTCTAAACTCACTCCTTCCTTCTCACTCAAACTCCACTTGTCTCCCTCATTGTAGGAAAAGAGAACTCACAACAACAGAGAGCGAGCCAGGACTGGAGGAGGCCCACCCTCAGTAGCCCACCTGACCCCCTGGGAGGAAGGAGTGCTGGAAATTGTTGGGGCTGATGTGGCCGCGGAATTTGGGGAAGGAGAGACGGGGGCAGTCCCCCAAGCTGGTGACAGAATAGTTTGCCATCTCTCTCTGACATTGCATGAGTCACTGTTATGATTCTGAAGCTATATCATTTGGACTTATGAACATCTACCAACTCCAATGTGCATGTAACCTTGGCATCACATCTCTAACTCCTTCCTCTACTCCCCCACAGGACCATCAAGAGCCCCCGTCCCCACTGTGGAGGAGGAAGAGGCTGTGCAGCCAGATTCCTCAGAGGAAGCTCCAACCTCTGAGGGCGCAGCATCAACAGAATTCAGTGCACCCAGCACCAGCGCAGACACTCACATCTCGGGGGGACCTTCGGGCCATAGAGTAGTGTTGTCACCTGGTGTTTCACAGCGCACAAGTGAGCCTCAGCAGATTCTGGAGACAGGGACAGCAGTGGAGAGTCCTCGTCGGAGGGCGCAGGACTCTGCCAGCTCAGCTCAGCTGCGCTGCATGTCGACCCTCTGCCTCTGGGTCCATCCGCAAGAGAAGAGGTGATGGATCTCCATGCAGATGCAGGAGTCTCTGGCAGATTTTGTCTCCAGGGTCGCTGCGAGTGTGGAGCGAATGGAGGAGTCCATAGCGACCATGAGCAGAGCCTTTGTGGAGTCATTGGCGCATGAACGCATCACCATGGAAAGGTTGGCAACCTCCATGGAGGAGATAAGTCGCCAGAGTATGGAAAACATGGTGAGTGCTCACAAGAGAATGAAATCTCTTGAGGAGCGATGGCCATCTATTAAACAGAGAAACCAGACCTTCATGGAAGTCCTTCTGAGTAGGACTGCCAGTGCAGATACGGGTCCCCATGGCCCCCTAATGTGCAGCAAGGTGCTCTCAAGCCACTTCCAAGCGCTGGCCATGTTAAATCCATGAATTATGATGTATGGTGTCCTTCAAGAAATAGACAGAGACTGCAGAGGAACAATCAACAGGTGTTTACTGGATGAGGGTTAGTCTAAAACTAACAGTACAGATCCTTACTCAGGGTTTATATACAGGTGTGGTCACTGCCGGTACTACAGTATACAGGAGCTGTAAAAAGTAGTTCTCCCCTTAAAGGTACATACACTACAATTCCTCCCCTTTTAGATTAACAGTACCATAACATTCATTTAACAATTAACACTTTTAACATGCAACATTAACTGAAAATAGACCATTTATAAATTCAATCTTTGGGGCGGCATCCTGATCCATTCTGGATAGCGCCTTTCCTGAGTGTCTTGCTCTTGGTGCGGAGGCGATTCTGGCCCCCTGTCGTCGGTTGGTTCATCAGCTTCCGATGCTACCGTTTCTGGGGTAGATGCTACCTGTATATTGGGTTCATCACCAGGTACGCGAGACATGGGGTTGACTCGTTCCTGTGACTCTAGGATCTGGTCGACATGGCGTCTCACAATGTTCTCCCCGACATCCACTGCGTACATTAGTGGCCCCTGCCGTGTGCATATCGTTCCTGGTTGCCATTTCTCTGTTCGGTAGTCGCGGGCCAAGACTGGTTGCCCTACATTGAAGCTCCTTGTCGGCTTCTCATTGATGTGCTGGAATTGCTTATTCTCAACATCTCTTCGTACTTTTGGTCTGAGCAAATCCGGATGAGATCTCAACCTTCGGTTAAAGAACATCATGGCCGGGGTCTGGTTGGTGACTGCATGTGTCGCATTTCTGTAGGCTAATAGGAAATTGTGCACCATATGCTGCAGTGGAATGTTGTCATCGCACATGGCCCTTACTGCCTTTTTAAAGGTTTGTACGAACCTCTCAGCCAATCCATTTGTGGCTGGATGATACAGGGCGGATGTGCAATGCCTTACCCCATTCCTTTTCATAAATTTCCGAAACTCTTCGGACACAAACTGTGGTCCATTATCAGAGCAAATCTGCTCTGGCAAGCCGTTCCTGGCAAATATGGTCCGTAGGACTGCAATCGTTTTCTCCGTGGTGGTGGAGGACATTTTGATCACCTCAGGCCATTTCGAGTGCGCATCCACGGCTATTAAAAACATTGAGTCCATGAATGAAGCAGCAAAATCAATATGCACCCGTTGCCGTGGAGAGGAGGGCCACTCCCATGGGTGTAGAGGGGCATGTGGTGGTGCATTTTGGACCTTCTGGCATCCTGAGCAGCTCTTTTTCAGGTCCTCGATTTGCTGATCGATCCCCGGCCACCACACATAAGCCCTAGCAAGGCTTTTCATTTTCACCCCTCCCAGATGGCCTTCGTGAAGCTCATTGAGCACTCTCTCCCTTAACTTGGGTGGAATTACCACTCGGGATCCACACATCAAGGTCCCCTGGCATACTGACAGCTGTTCTCTTCTGGATGAGAATGCTGGCAACAGTGAGTCGCCATGTGTTGGCCATCCCTTCACCGTCAAGTCATATACCCGACACAGTGTCGGGTCATTTCGGGTCTCCTTCTCTATATCCGCGTTAGTTACTGGCAAGCGTTCAATTATAGTCGAATAAAATATTTCGACATGGTCCACTGCTGGTGCTTCCTCCGTCGTAGGCAGTGGCAGGCGTGATAGCCCATCAGCGTTTCCATGCTATTTCGTGCCCTTATACTCTATTTCATATTGGTTCGCCCCTAGAAAAGGGGACCAGCTTTGTAGCCGTTGCGCAGTCACCACCGGAACGCCCTTCTTTGGATTAAAGATGGAGACAAGTGTTTGGTGGTCAGTCAGCAAGGTGAACTTCTGCCCGTGCAGATAGTGGTTGAACTTTTTCACTCCCCACACTAGGCTGAGGGTCTCCCTGTCAATCTGGGCGTAGTTACGCTCGGCTGAGGTTAGTGACCAAGACGCAAAGGCTACTGGCCTCTCCGAGCCGTCCGGGAATTTGTGCGACAGCACCGCTCCAATACCATAGGGTGATGCATCACACGCCAACCGAATTGGTAGTGCTGGGTTGAAATGAGCCAACACCTCTTTTGATGTGATCAATTCTTTGCACTTCTGGAAAGCTCGTTTACATTCGTCATTCTACTTCCATGGTACCCCCGTTTGCAGTAGGGTGTTCAGTGGGTGTAGTACTGTAGACAAATTCGGCAAGAACTTATGGTAGTAGTTCACCAGCCCGAGGAATGACCTCAGCTAGGGTTGCAAAATTCTGGGAATTTTTAAAAGAGGAAACTTTCCATGGGAATTTTCGGGAATTTTGGGAATTTATGGGAATTTTGAGTTTTTTTGCACACTGATGGTTTTTGTCTCTGACCCTTATATTGTCTTTGTCGTCAAAATAGACATACTGTTCCATACAAATAAAAACAGGCTTTCAAAACTTTACTTAGGTTATAATTTTGAACTTTATTGAACCCCCACAAAAAAGACCCATCGAAAATAAAATAAAAAGAGCGTCAGCTTATTTAGCCTGTAATTTGTCCTTATTTTGTCCCTTTGAGTCTTCTACTCATGAGTCTTCTGAGTCTTCTACTCCTCATTGCTCCTCCTGATTCTCTGACTCTGGCTCTGACGTGTCCATTTCCTCCTTTGTGTCAGTGTCTAGCTGTGTGGTGGACACTTCTGTATCTGGCTCAATAAGTTGTAGGTTCGCCCGGATAGCCACCAGTTTCTCCACTCTCTTGTTAGTCAGCCTGTTGCGCACCTTTGTATGCGTATTCCCAAAAAGTGACCAGTTTCGTTCAGAGGCCGCTGATGAAGGTGGGATTTGGAGTATCACCGATGCAATAGATGACAGGGCCTCAGATGCACAAAGTCCCTTCCACCAGGTATGTGCACTGATATGCTTGCATGATTCCCATATCCCATCCCCATTCCAAAGACCTTGCTTGGTAGAGAACTTTGCCAGACTTCCCAGAACTTTGCCCACATCCAGATTGAGATGGTGTGAGAGGGTAGAAATCACATTGTAAGCACTGTTGATCTGTTCTCCAGAAAGTATTGGTCTCCCAACATGCTTTGGGTCCAGCATGTATGCTGCAGCATGAATCGGCTTGACACAAAATTCTTGACGCGTCTGTATGAATTGAACAATTACCTTCTCCTCTGCTTTGAGCAGCAGGGATGTGGGTAGGGCAATGCTGATTTGTTCTTTTAAATCAGTAAAAAGCCTGAGAACATCTGACAAGACTGCGTCATCTCCTTCAATCTGAGCAATTGCAGATGCTACTGGTGAGAGTAGTTTAAGGCTGCTAACCACTCTCTCCCAAAACACATCATCCAGCAGTATTTTCTTGATGGTGGTTTCCATATCCCCAGACTGGGATATTGCCATTTCTTGCAGTGACTCCTTACCCTCCAGAAGGCTGTTGTACATTATGACAACACCACCCCATCTAGTGTTGTTGGGCAGTTTCAGTGTGGTGTTCTTGTTCTTTGTCATTTGCTTGGAGTTGTAGGTTGCTGCAACTACCTGTTTTCCCCTGACATTCTTAACAACTTGCTTGGCTCTCTTGTACAGTGCTTCCATGGTTCTCAAACCCATGATGTCCTTGAGGAGCAGGTTAAGCCCATGAGCTGCGCACCCAATAGACGTAATATGAGGGTAGGCCTCCTCCACTTGAGCCCAAGCAGCCTTCATATTCGCAGCATTGTCAGTAACTACTGCAAAGACCTTTTGTGATCCAAGATCTTTGTGGCATTCTTTACATATGGCTTTCTACAGTGTTTGCACATGTACACAGTCTTTCCATCTTTAATGCCTGGGGTAAAATGCTTCCACACATCCGACAGTAAACGTGGCATTGTTCTATGCAGAGAAATAAAGGGCATTCATCTCTGTGTCGAACTGCGGTCGATCAGCACGATTGCAACAGGGTGAGTACATTTTTGCTGATGCTCCATGTGATGGAAGCATGACCTGTACACACACGACGCTACATCACCAATAGTGTATTATTTTGTATATTTTAAATTGAAGGACAACAGAGTTCAACAAGTAACTGGTTTATTTCGTATAAAGTCTGATTTACTTACTGCATCATCACAACATCAGCAGAAAACAAAATGACTTCCCTCAGGACCCCTAACCTGGATCTTAAAAAAACTATAGCTGTCTTACAGATGCCTGCAGGCCAATCACAATTCGATATGCAAATATTACAAATAGAGGGAGCTAATCGCTCATCCACTCATCCAACCAATCAGGACACATTTGTTCACAGTCACACACAAAACTTGTAATAAGAAGATAAACATATATTGATTAAGAAATTCCTTAATAATTAAGATTCCATCTCTGTTAGTAATTTTAAGAGAGGACCTGTGGAAAAAAAAGAAAGAAATACATAAAAAACAATATTATGCTAGCATGTGCTTTTTTGGGCAAAATTCCCAAAATTCCCAAGCTAAACTTCCCGTGGAAAATTTCCGGAAATTTACCGGAAATTTACCAGAAACTTTCCACCCCTTTGCAACCCTAGTTGTGACACATTTTCCGGTGCTGGAGCCTTGACTATTGCCTTAATCTTTTCAGGGGACTTATGTAACCCCTCTTCATCAATAATGTGGCCACAATACGATATCTGCTTCTGGAAAAACTCGCATTTGTGGCGATAAGCTCGGAGCCCATATTCCTTCAATCTAGTGAGCACCTGCTCCAGGTTGGCGAGGTGATCACTGTCATTTTCGGCCGTGACCAGGATGTAGTCCAAATAACACTGGGTCCCTGGAATCCCTTGCAGGACTTGATCCATTGCCCTTTGCCAAATAGACGGAGCTAATGCTACCCCGAACACCAGCCGGTTGTATTGGTAGAGACCTTTATGAGTGTTGATCGTGAGGTACTGTTTCGAGGCTTCTTCTACCTCCATTTGCAGGTACGCCTGGGCCAGATCAATCTTAGTGAAGCATTTCCCTCCAGATAGCGAGGTGAAAATATCTTCAATCGGCGGAAGTGGATATTGTACCGTGTGAAATCTGGGTTCACTGTCACCTTAAAGTCCCCACAGATGCGAACCATCTTTGGTTCCCCAGGGGTATTACTCAACAACCTCTTCATTACAGGAACGATGGGTGTAGCCCACTCACTCCAGTCCACTTTGGACAGTACTGCAGAACATTCCAAACCTTCCAGCTCTGCTTCGACGGCTGGGCGGATCGCATAAGGCACCCGTCTGGCCTTAAAAAACTTTGTGCTTGCATTTTCCTCTATTTTGATCGTCGCTGTTATGCTTTTTAGTGTTCCGAGTCCCTCCTGGAACACTTCTTGTGCGTCAATTAGCATTTTTGACAGTCGTCCAGGTGTGACGTCGTCATCCTTTTTGGCATCTACAGTCAGTGCTTGTATGGAATGCCAACCTAGCTGTATCTTTCGGATCCATTCACGTCCTAGTAGTGGTGGTCCTCCATCTGGCGATACATATAGGTCCATTTTTGGTGTTTCCTTGCCGTTATATATAACGTTCACCCTTATTTTTCCTTTGGGGTAGACTTTTTGCCCCGTGTACATCTTCAAGACAATCTCTGTATCTCTGAAGGGTATATGTGAGAATAGCCGCTTGTAGTCCCTTCGGTTTATGACTGTTAGGGCTGATCCTGTGTCCAATTCCATTTTCACTTGGACTCCGTCTATCTTGAGTGTGACCCAGATAGTTTGGTGATGCTCCATTTTGATTACATTATGTAGTTTCAGACAACCCAGCTCCTTGCTTCCGGAGTCTGTATCACTTTTCTGTTCGTCTGAACTACTCTCTGTCACCTTATGTACCTTTTTGTACTTCTCCTGTGGAGATTTCTTGCTGCTGGTTTTCTTTCCCGACCTGCAGACTCTTGCTATGTGTCCTACTTTTCCACACTGTCTGCACACTTGGTCCTTGATCCAACAATCCTTACGGTTGTGTGTTGTTCTGCCGCAGCGATAACACTTCACTGCTCCATATGACATTTCATTTGTGCCATATTCTTGCGGTCTCCGTTGTATCTCTGCAGCGCCCCGTGCGGCTGCTTCATGTGATACTGCCATGCTGAAAGCCTTTTCCAGCGTAAGATCCTTTTCTGATAGAAGCCGTTTCTGGGTTCCTTCACTTTGAAGCCCACACGCAAACTTATCCCTTAAAGTATCTGCTAGTCCCGTTCCAAACTGGCAGTGTTTCGATAGCTTGCGCAGTTCCGTTAAATACTCAGCATTACTTTCGTCTTTATGCTGGTTCCTTTTGTGAAACTTAAATCTTTCTGCTATCAGCAGCGGTGTGGGGTTTAAGTGGTCCTGTAGGATTGCCACTATGCTTAAAAATCCTTTTCCACTGGCTTCTCTGGGGTGACTAGGTTTCGCAGTAAGCCATACATTTTTGCACCCATGGAATTCAACAATACCAGTGCTTTCCTGGCATCTGGCACTTCATTCGCCTTGCAGTACACTTCTATGCGTTCTACATATGTCGCCCAATCTTCGACTTCATTGTCGAACGCTGTGACACTGCCACTCTTCGGCATCCCTGGGTGTGGTTAGACTGGCTAAAAATGGTGTCTCCCGCGCTCTCCCTTCTTCTCCGCTGCGGCTCAAAAATGGCGTCTCCCGCACTCTCCCTTCTTCTCCGCTGCGGCTCAAATGGCGTCTCCCGCACTTTCCTTTCTTCCCCCGCGGAAGCTGCTGAGCCCTTGAACACCGGCCGTGCTCTGCGCGTTTTCTCTATTTGACGCCACTCGGTCCTGAACCCCAGCTGCGCCCTGTGCGCTTTACCCTCTCTCTCTGCTCCCGTTGATGCTGCTCGGCCTTTTCCTGTGCCGTCGGTCGGCTCCAGCCGCCACTGTGCGGGAAGGGTCTGCGCCGTACCTGTTGCCAGCCCGCCTCGCTGGAGTCTCTGCTGGATGGTCGACACCCGTGCCTCTGGAATCGGCCTTCCTCTGCAGAGTTGCAGGTAGGTTCGAATTTCCTCGTCGCCAATGTTAAATCCGTGAATCTTGATGTATGGTGTCCTTCAAGAAATAGACAGAGAATGCAGAGGAACAATCAACAGGTGTTTACTGGATGAGGGTTACTCTAAAACTAACAGTACAGATCCCTACTCAGGGTTTATATACAGGTGTGGTCACTGCCGGTACTACAGTATACAGGAGCTGTAAAAAGTAGTTCTCCCCTTAAAGGTACATACACTACAGGCCCCTTCTGGCCTGTGCAGCTTCAGGTGAGTGAGCAGTAGCCTGGTGCTCCTGCTGCTGATCATGCTGTTCCTGGTTCTGCTGCTGCTGCCTCTGCTGCTGGAGATCCGCTAATGGCAAGAAGGGAAGGAAAAAAAGGCATCCCATGCTTCTGGTAGATGCCTCCGCTGAGGAAGCGCTGAGTGAGGGTGGCGAGAGGGGCTTCCCAGGAGCTCACATTGGAGAAGTGTGTGAGGCTCCAACCTTCCACAGCTGTGCCTAAGCCTTGAACAAGTAGCCCCAAGCCTGCAACAACAAGGTTCTTCAACATACAAATGCTCTCCAATTAAATCTCAGCTTTCCCGAATGACCTGCAGCTGAGAGCAAGCAAGCCGGGATGCTTCACGCCAGGTTTCATCAGCGGGGATCCCCGCAGACGTGTTTAGCTTGGGAAACCCTTGAAAATAGCAAGGGCCCCTTAAAATGGCATTAAACATGCTAATAATTGCTGATTAGGGTCCCGACGGCCAGTCCCGCCAGCGGCGGGTTGGACAGATTCGGGTCGGAGAGAAACGGCGGTCCGAAAGTTGGACGGGGCAGGGAATCAGACGGGGGGGGGTGGTCGCGGCCCCCTATTTCTGCGATTTTCAGCCCCCGCCCGCCTGAAAACCCGCCCGACGGCTGGGCGAAAATCGGGCCATTGTGCTCGTTCCAAACTCTAGACTCTTCGGAAACAAGTCTTTGCTTTTCAATCGGGTCTTAGTTTCTTGGTCAATATCCCTTTCCCATTTCAAATCCTGTTTACAACTTTGTTATCAACTGATCTTTATCTCAGAAGCCTGTATTCTGTTTGCAGCCTTTTCTGCTGAGACTTGTGTCTTTTAAACACAGGATGTTTCTTATTAATAATATTAGAAATCTGTTCATGGTATATGTATTTCTCTGAATCATGGCTATTCCTTCACAGACCAGCTGCGGCAGCAGCAGAATCCTGAACAACAGCACCACCAACAGCAGGAGCAATAACAGGAGCGCCAAGCTGCTGCTCACTCACCTGAAGCTGCACAGGCTAGAAGGCGCCAGCGCGCGACTACATTGCTGCCCGGGATGCAAGGGACGCACCCATGTTGGCCAGATTTGGTGAGCATGCACAATCAAACACATTTGCCTCACACCTTACCAGAGCATCGACAATGGACAAGAACCTACGGATTCCTATCACTCTGACCACCATACTGACAATTGCAAGTCGCCCTAAGCCCTCAATGTGGAAGAACCATTTGCGAAATGACACAGGCCACAACTTCAACAGTTTGCCATCAAATCTGTTTATCATAACAATTCAAGGATGGCTTGTCAAAAATCAATACAACAGAACACCCAAGTGACTACCCTTGTGACGACTTGTGCTTTATCTTCCTCTTACGCGTGCTCCTACGTGGTGCTTCCCCTGTGGCTTCAGCAGATGTGGAGGCCCCTTGCTCACTTTCTTGCTGCTCCTACCTCAACACCTTTGGCAGCTGTCCTCTGGGGTTGCGAACCTGTGAGGGCTCGTCAACAGTCTGCTGCTCCTGCAGCAGGGGATGAGACGCCCATTTCAGTTGGGTGAGGACTCCGGTGGGGCTCTGACCAA
Source organism: Somniosus microcephalus (assembly GCF_052327205.1). Taxonomy (NCBI): domain Eukaryota; kingdom Metazoa; phylum Chordata; class Chondrichthyes; order Squaliformes; family Somniosidae; genus Somniosus; species Somniosus microcephalus. The sequence goes on along the minus strand of NC_140998.1, from coordinate 90,436,714 downwards.
GGGCTTTGCAGTGGCATGGTTGTGTAAGCGCTTGGAGAGGAGCCCCCACTTCCTTGTTGTCTGCTACCAACATCCCTCTCATGGGTCAGCCCCATTTCAGAGCTAGCAAGTGGCTTGACAGCACCTTGCTGCACTTCATGGGGGTCATGAGGACCCGTTTCTGCATTGTAAGTCCTACTCCAGAGGACTTCCATGAAGGTTTGGTTTCTATGCTTAATCACTGACCATCGCTCCTCAAGAGATGTCAGTCTGTTCTGAACAATTACCATGCTTTCAATAACCTGGCGACTTAGCTCCTCCATGGCCGTAGACATCCTCTCCTCTACCATAGCCATCCCCTCCTCTACGGTAGCCAGCTTTACCATGGAGTTAGCCATCCTTTCCATGGAGGTTGCCGTCCTTTCCGTGGTGATGCGTTCATGCACCAGTGCCTCCACAAAGGCTCTGCTTATGTTCTCGATGGACTCCTCCATTCGCTCCACACTCACAGCGACCCTGGAGACAAAACCTGCCAGAGACTCCTGTACCTGTTTCTGGTGTTCCAGCACCGCTCTCCTTCTGGATGGACCCAGAGGCACAGGGTCGACATGCAGCAGAGCCGAGCTGGCAGAGTCCTGCGCCCTCCAACGAGGACTCTCCACTACTGTCCTTGTCTCCACCACCTGCTGATGCTCACTTGTGATCTGTGATACACCATGTGATAACACTACTCTATCTTGCAAAAGTCCCACCGAGGTGTGAGTGTCTGCGCTGGTGCTGGGTGTGCTGAATTCTGCTGACGCTGCACCCTCAGAGATTGCAGCTTCCTCTGAGGAGTCTTGAGGCTCAGGCTGTTCCTCCTGGACAGTGGGGAAGGGGGCTCTCGATGGTCCTGTGGGGGAGTAAAGGAAAGAGTTAGAGATGTGAGGTAAAGGTTGCATGCACATTGAATTGTGCAGATGATCATAAGTCTGTTAGAGCATCAGAAACATTATCAGTCACTCATGCAATGTCAATGGGAAAGATGCTAAACTATTCTGTCACCAGCTTGCTGTGATGTACCCGTCTGTCTGTCCCCCACTTGCGAATCATCCTCCACTCCGGCAATCTCCAGGGCCGCCTCCGCTGCTGTGGTGAGTTGGGCTACTGAGGGTGGCCCTCCTCCTGTCCTTGCACTTTCCCTCATTATGCGCTCTCTTTTCCTGCAATGAGGGACACAAGTGGAGTTTGAGTGAGAATGAAGGAGTGAGTGCAGAGAATCCATAGCATAGATGCTTAGAAGGAGACAAAGGACCCTCCCTGTGTGTTGTAAGTTGTTGTCATTGCATCACAGTGATAGGGAGTGTGAGGACTGCATGGTCGAATAGTTAAGTGATTGTGACCATAGAGAGAGAGGTAATGGGTAAGGGGGCAGAGATTTAAGGGTCAAGTGGGATGTGGAGGAAGAGGCTGGCAAAGCAGAGTGCTGGTGATGAGAGGCGATGGGGATCAGATTGAGGCAGATGGGATTGTCATACTCACTTTTCCTGTGCGGAGAAGGTCCTGAAACCTCTTCCTGCACTACAGCCATTCTGCTACACATAGACATTGCATTTACCTCTTGGGCCACTTGCAGCCACACAGCTTTAGTATGCTGGGGAGGCTTTTTCCTCCCTGAGGAAGGGAAGAGCACCTCCTTATTTGCTCTTGCTCCCTCCACCAGAGCTTGGAGGGAGGCCTCATCAAATCTTGGAGCACACTTTCGTCTACTGGTGGACATAATTGGTGAAGGAAGCACTCAGAACAATGGGCATAAAGTTTAAAGGCTGAAAACAAAGCAAGGCTGCTTGCAGGCCTTAAATCCAGCAGTATTGATGACGTCATTGGAGGTGACTTTCTGTATGAAAAGGCTCATTGGGTCAGGGGCATCCACATGCTGGAAATCAAGTGCCCAATTAGGGCAAAATCGCACTTTTGTCCCACTTCACATAGGAGTCAGGGTCCTGACACGACGACCACCTGACACGCCCCCAGCCCACCCCCAATGGCAAAATCCAGCACATAACATCACCCCCCCCCCCCACAATGGTGATGAGTGTGAAAGGAATGGCTTGGGCATTGTAGGGATGCTTTATGGTGCTGGTGTGGGGTGGTGCCAACCTGGCGCATCATGTGGCAGCCAAGGTGTACAGTGTTAAGTGAAGCAAATCTGGACATGGTGAGGCCATTGCTGGCATCCCGGGCAGCAATGTGCATGGGTGATGATGCCCTGTGTCCTGTGCAGCATCAGTTGATTGCGGAGAAGGTTGGTGTGGATGTTGGTGCTGCTGGTGTGCCCAGTGATGCTGGTGTTGGGGCTGATCGCGTTGGGATTCTGAGGACCAAGGTGAGATTTTTGCAAGGGCAGTGATGCTGATGGAATAGATGGCAGATGAGGTTGAGGTGACAGAAGTAATATGTCAATGTTGAGTTAGGTTGTTCCAAGGAGGTGACAGTGGATAGAGAGATTACTCCAAACACTTCAAAAGTGCATAAAGCTCAAAAGTGGTTTCTAAATCATTAATACTCCAGCTTCTAAGATTGGGAAGTGAATAGCTGTGAAATAGTAGGTTTTAGACCACTTTTGCAGCTTTCACCTATTCACAGCAATCCACAGTCATTGAGAACCCAACATACTTACCTGACGTGATAGCCGCTCTCCGGGAACCTTGTTAAAAACCTGGTAAAATGGTAAGTACATGGGAAAATGGTTCTTAAATACCTTTTAATAAGCTTTTAACTATCTAAGTTGGCTGAACCGCTGCTTGGTGTCGGGACTGTTCAGGGATGACAGAAGCGACACTTGGGAAACTGACAAGGAGGCGGGTTTACTGCGGGATACCGACCCGCTGTCAATCTTTGTGATTTTTGACAGTGGACCCACCTCCAAACCTGCACTCTGAGCACCGGCAAAATTCAGTCCTCTCTCTGATTATCCAGAGCTCCAGAGCTATTTACGTACAGTTGTAGGGGGCATCTTTTACCTGGTTTACGGTAATTTACCTTCCTTTACCTGGTTTACGGTAATTTACCTTCCTTTACCTGGTTTATGGTAATTTACCTGGTCAAGCAGCCTTTTTCCCCACTGCACTGAGACCAATACCAAACAGCGGCTTCAAATCGCTAAACCCACCCTTCCAGTTCTGACTGAAGGAACTTATAATTAATGATATATTAAAATGGATAAAATGGTCTGGATGCGAGAAAATCAAACTTTATTAACTAAAGAAAACTACACCACACGATCAAAGTAATAAAGAAACTACACCACACGATCAAAGCAATTAAGAAACTACACCACATGATCAAAGCAAAATTGCTTAACAGGGGAAGGCAGATGGCAAAAATGAGGGATAAATGGCTACAATGTAAGTCTTACAATCTTAGCAATTTCCCTTAAATTACCACCCCTCTAACTCCTTACTAGATTGCCTTGCTGAGGAGTCAGAAACCTGCTCGCCTGTGGTCCAAAGAGAGAGAAGAGCTCACCTGCAGTCCAAGGAAAATAAGACAGAGATATGCTTCTGAGAAGCTATCTTTATATCCTGGGAGCTCCTGCTGTTTTGGCGCTGAAAAGGTCTGTGTGCAAATTCGCGCCGAAAAGTTCGAATAAACAAGAGAAAGGCCATGATTGGCTGATTCAAACGGGCTATTTCCCAGTGGCCAAACTGCTCCCATTGTCTGGAATGGGTTTCAAATAAAGCTTGGAGTGGTTTGAATGTGTCTGCATTCTGGGGCCGAAATGTTCCCGCCCACATCCAAGTTCATCTGGCTAAAACAAAAGGGATCCAACTGCCCTATTTTCTGAGTAATGGGTGATTCAAACCCATTCATTCTAAACTGTTCCTTTTAAAGTCTCTTCCGTAGTTTAGGTGTGTCTCAATTGTGTGCTGGGCTTTGAATGGAGTTGGATTACTATGTAAACAGAAACCCATTCATTGTGGTCACTGAAACTGCACTCTCAAGTGGTTTAATCCCTTATGTCAACAAGGCAGCAGTTTCCTGTAAACAAACATTGCCTCTGAAGGGAAGGGAAACTCCCTTTTTTTGATTGACAGAATTTGACTGCCATTGCTTGATCCTCCCCTTTTCACAGACATCCTCGAGCATCTTTCTTTTGTCCTTGGCCATGCTTTTCTGATGGCCATTTTCAAACCCCTTTGTAATTTACACAGTTCAAAACTCAAGAGTACATTTTTTTTAATACAATGTGCTGTCTTAAAGTGTGCGAATTTTTCCATGAAGTTCCTCGATTCCGGTGTTGTCCACGTGCTGCCCATTTCAACGCAGTCTTTTGCGGTTCTGGGCACATTTGAAAACATTGTCCAACCCAGAGACAATTTAAAATCACGCACAGTCTCCGTCCACGATGTGGATTAATATCTCCAGTATCTTCGGGGACTGAGGGATTTTGCGAACCCCTACACAGTGCACTGGTACACCCAGCATGCTAAACTCTTAATAGCTAAGATAGAGTAGTTATATGACATTAGGCAATTACCATAGTGATAAAGATAGGGAATGAAGACCAAGTGTAGCCTTTGAGTGAAGACGACTCAGAGGGTGGGGAATATTTGGACCAGAATGCGCAGCAGTCATTAATTTCCTATTTGAAAAACATACAGTCTGTCCTGATTTTTATACAGTACCAGAGCGCCAACTCTGATTACTGGGTTGACTTCCAGTGGGGATATTTGCTCAATTTTCTCCAAGTGCAGAGCCCTTTCAAAATTATTTCAATAGAATATACCAGTGATACTTATTTGTGTAGGCTTAATCTACCAGAAATTCGGCCTACATAAGCAAAAGGAATTCTGTCTTTAAAATGTCAGCAGTACTGGACTGATTTATTCCTACTTTTACTGCGTGGCAATGTTCATCAGCAGAACTGTTTCTCTTGGCTATAAATAAAACGCACAGTATCATCGGTCAATGCAATTCAGTAGTGTTGTACTGGATGGCATTCTCTATGCCTTCTTGCCTTTCTGTGACATATATCTTAGTAGGTAATCAAGCATGTCAAAGCACTCCAGATCAAGCATCCCAGTACATGGAAGAGGGCTTCACTTATGGGGTTATAAAAAGGACTGAGCAGCCTGCTTTCCTCAAGTTAAGGTAATCCATGCATATTTTATTTACTTCCCCATTGTTTTTACATCAATTTCCCCCTCCCCACCCCTCCAGAATGTATTCAGTTGCAGCCCAAGCCTGATCTATGTTTAACATGCGTAATTCCACCAGGATTTCTGCATCGTATTCAGCAACGGGAGCCCTGGATCATTTTCCTCTCCTTAAGTTAAGCGAGCTGAGGCCAAAGTGTAATGGCCCTACTGCAATATATCAGTTTAAGTATGAAAAGTTATGAAGTGGAATTTTACCTCCTTCTGCCTAGCATAAACCAGGCAGAATGGGAATTACAATTGAGCGGCTTTATTTACCGCTCCTTTCCCATGCCCCACAGCTGGTTTAACCCTGAACTGTCTGCCTGACTCTGGCGGGAGCCTCATTAATATATGCTACATGGGGTCCTCTGATGTACTTAGGATCCCAATGGCATTTTAATGGTGTACTGTGTGGAACGAGCGGCCCATGGAGGCCCTAACATATAAGTTTTAAACTTGCCTTTGTGGGGCCAGGAGGAGCAAAAGTGTTCATCCAGGCCCCACAAGGAAAGTCTGAGCCTCTGCACCCCCACCACCACCCCCCCACTCCCACCCATGAAACCCTACCGAACCCTCCCTTTACCCACAGCCTAGTTGTGTTCCACGATTATTCAAGAAAATATTTTAAAAATCCTTAAATCTTTCTTTTGCACCAGGGTTTGGGATCACAAACCATGGTTAATCCAGCCGGACATTTATTCACTCATGAACTCATTTGCGTGGAATTTCCACAGAGATTTACCCGATCTCTTGCTGCAATGTGGATGGAATGGCATAAACAGCTAAAAACTGTTGCTTGTGCTGTGTCCCTAGGGTTTCCACCAATCTTCTACTGAAGTTGCAGTGGGAGTCCAATGATGTCATTTATATGAGAAAAGAAGGGGAATTCCCAGTCTTCTGCCCCTTTTCCCTGGAGTTGTGCTCATGGGTCACTGAAGCATAGGGACACCAAAAGAAACCAGACTTTGGGGCTTGTGCCGAAATCCTGGCAGTGAGGCAGCCCGAAGATTGAACAGGAAAGTACCATTTCACGTGTATTCAGCAAGAGCCAAAAGAGCCTGATGTCAGCAGCCATCTTTCTTGGGCCTGCAGTTGCACATTAAGTTCCTCGTGGTTTTCTGGCCCTACACCCTGCCAGGGGGTGGCTGTGTTTCAGTGGTGCTTCCAAGTCATTGCTAATGGCCAGGGACAGGATTGACCAGTGGTTTGGCCCGGGTCAGGCACAATATGCTTTGGGTGCACTGCTCCTCTCCAGTCCTGGGTTAGAGGGGGACAGGATAATCAACCCCCCCCCGCACCCCCACCACCCCTCCAATCTTTGAGGAATCATCAACAGCAGTATTCTACAAGCGTACTTGTATTGATTAATGTGAGCAGGACATCTTCAAATATATAAACAACATCAATTAAATACAAAGATAACAATCCAAAGGAAAATATATTGGCGGTAATTTTAACTTAACCCACCTGGTGAGTTAAATTAAAATTACCCCCACAGTATCTAGAAAGTTTGAAAATAGGTTTTAAATATAAAAGCTGAAAATTGTCAAAATATGTTCAATTTGGTTGACTACAATTTGTGAAGTATGTTGCAGTGAATAATGAAGTAAGGGCACTCAACTATTGAGGGTTCCTTCCATGCACTGATGCAAAAGTGGAACTCTCCGCCCACAGAGGCCCTTCTCCTGGGCAGCTGGAGGATCTGTCAAGTGCTTTCTTGACAGATCGGAAATGTCGGTTTTCAGCGCATGCACTGTGCATGCCTGAAACCAGCATTTCCAATGTCCCTATGGGTAAGTACACAGCGCGTACTCATCCGTAGGGATTGGAATATCCGGCCCAATAACAGCAGCATACGCATTCTCTGAATGGATTATATGTATGTCCCATGTTAAATGAATGTGCAATTCTGATTGTTAAATGACTGAAAGCTGGACAATCATTCATCCAGTGCATAATACATTTGCATGATGATTGTATAATCAGTGAAATAGCCTATGAATTAAATAGCAGGTTGATTCATCAGTTCTGTACCTATTTATACCATACTTGAGGCATTTTGAAAGATCATTTATATACAGTATGTAAATTAAAATAGTCTGCTAAAACAGTCCCCTGGTTCATATTTTGTTTAAATAGTTAAAACTACAGAAGAAAATCACTGAAGTTAGTCTTGCAGTAATTGCTCTCCTGTGGTGTAGCTCAGGGCAAAAAAAAAGTTTTGTTCTCTCTGTCTTTTCATGTACCACTGGGGGTTAAATTGAGGAGCACCCACTTTTGGGTGCCTCCACCCTGAAGCAGCTTTATTCCCCCGCGCACAAATGGTGCGGTCCAAGGAGCCCCAGGATATTGAGTCTCGGACCACGTCACAATGAAGCCGATGTTGTGGGATGAGGCAGCATCAGGTAAGCGGTCCAAGGTTAGGCCACTGATCGCACAGCTGGAGGTTGGGCCGGGGATTGGGGAGGAAGATTGGGGGGGCCTGGTTGTCAAAAGGCTGGGATCTCGGGACCAGGAGTGATGGTGATTGTGGTGAATATTTACCTTTTCTTTATATATGCGATGTTTAGGGTTGGTTTCCCAGAGGCAGTCAGCACACACACTTCTTGCCTGCCATTTTGGGGCCTTAAGAGGCCACATAGCACCTGAAAAACAAATGCTACGTGGCCCAATTTAACCCCCACTTTTTACTTGTCTCCCCTTCTCAGATTCTTTGACTTCCATACTGTGTGACTTGATCCCCCACCTGCTAGGTCTCTGTCTGTCTCTCTCTCTCTTTGTTTCTCTGTCACTCTGTCTATCTCTCTCTCTATATAATATTGAAATGAGAAATAAATCTAAGAATTCCACAGACTCAGTTTTTCTGACCTACTAGCATCAGTGCACAAGAAATGTAGCAAAAAGAAAGCAGGCATTAAGCACAATAGGGTTAATTTTCAACTTCACCACCTGGTCACTGAGCTGGTGGAGTGGATTGCCCACCTGTTGTAGTATCCGCCCAATTTTCATTCCACTGAAATCAAAATCGACCCGTCATTCAGAGCCCATGGTAGCATCACTGTAGGGAGTTCACGGATGTAGTCCTCAAAGTTACTTGATACTTGCTTCCATGTTCCGAATCTCTTCAATTTCTTCCAGCACCCTAAAGCTCCAAATTCCCACAGCTAATCTGTCGAACTTTATGCCAATGCTCAAGGCTGTGATATAGTACCTAAGATCAAAATAAAGCAATGTTTTTATTTATCAGTTTTGGCTTAACAGTGGTCCCTTATACCAGTCTGTGTCTGGCTCCCAGGCCCCAGACCACTACCACCACCTCCTGATTGAATCATGGCCAGAACTGCCTTTACTTTAAGGAAAACTGAAAAATCCAGTTACAACATACTGTGGAATATAATAATTAGAGCTACAATCTACAGAGTGGGGAGCAGCCTGTAACAGGCGAATGGATAGGACTCAGGCAAATAGCTTGCTTTCATTTTCAGAGTACCCGCATCCATTTCAGTTCCTGCTGTGGTGACAATTTCAAATCTTCATGTTCATTAAACTTATAGGCCCGGAATTTGCGGTCCTGATGATGGCAAACTGGCAGCGTCCGCCATCATTCGCCTTTGAAACTGACCGAAGGTGCAGCCGAATGCAGAAATCCTGAAGTTGCGGTCTGTCATTCACTGCTCCCCCACAGGCTGCAATGTGCCCATCCCCCAGAGTCGGCAATCAGTGTCATCTGTCAAATCATGGAAATTGATGAAACATCAGCTCTTCCACAGTAATATCGCTGTTAAAAGTTAGACACTTTTGGATTAGGTGTATCTGGGTTTTTAACAGAGTATTGACTGTTAAATAAAGGTTATGAACCTGAAAAACTAATTTTAATTTTGTGGAGTGTCAAATTTATCCTTTTTAATAAAAAAAAAACATTTTTAAGAAACTTTAAAAAAATATGTAAAGTTTGTTCATCTTTATTTCAGGTTTGCCTTTTCCCCATGTGCGAGCCCTAATCTTTGTATTGCTCTTCCTAACATTTTTAAAACATTAGAATCAAAGGAACTTACCCATTTCCTGGTTTGCTGTCTGTGAGAAACCTGCGTTTTGATTGGCTGCTTAGACAGCTTGTTGACATCACAGCAGCTCTTCTCTGGGAATCCCTATTAACGCGTTAATTTCAATGGTGCGTCAGAAAACCCAAACTTCTCGCCACAGTGATTGCAAGATCTTTGTGCGAAGCTTACTTCGGGGCCAGTGTTCCCGCTGACTGCAAATTTACAGGCCATAATGTTTCAATTCCTCCTGTCCCCATGTAATTCTTATAAATAGAATTACACAACACAGATCAGCCTTGGTGTTTATCCTCTGCACAAAAAATAGTTCCCATATGCCTGCCTTGTTCCAATATTTCTTTATTCCCCCTTTCCTTCAACCACTTAACCTATTCTTAAGTGTTGACATGGTCTTTACTTCAATCACTAAATCTGGCAATGCACTCCACAGCCTTGCAACTCTCTGTTTAAAAAAAGTTTTGCCTGCTCTCTGTCCTAAATCCCGTGTATTTGATCCCCTTGTTCGAGACCATTCAATGGATAGAAACATCCCTCCCAAAGTCAATGGAAATTACAATCGGGAGAGACGTATAGCGGGCGGCTGAGTCGATATCTCCCATTTTACACTATCGCCCAAAGACAAAGTCCAGAGTTTTCAGGGGTGGTAGCAGGCACGATTGGTGGCAGGTCAGGTGGGAAAGTTGTTATTTTGACAGCAGGTCGGGAACCCGTTGTCATCTCGCGCCCACGCTCCTTTCCCCCAGGCACGTCTGTCATCGCGAAGCGGACTTGACCGGCAGCGGCAGGCGACCCAATTTTTTTTTTATTCGTTCATAGGATGTGGACGTTGCTGGCAAGGCCAGCTTTTATTGCCCATCCCTAGTTGCCCTTGAGAAGGTGGTGGTGAGCCGCCTTCTTGAATCGCTGCTGTCCATGTGGTGAAGGTACTCCTGCAGTGCTGTTAGGGAGGGAGTTCCAGGATTTTGAATCAGCGACGATGAAGGATCGGCAATGTACTTCTAACTCAGGATGCTGTGTGTCTTGGAGGGGTACTTGGAGGTGGTGGTGTTCCCATGCGCCTGCTGCCCTTGTCCTTCTAGGTGGTAGAGTTCGCAGGTTTGGGAGGTGCTGCCGAAAAAGCCTTGGTGAGTTGCTGCAGTGCCTCGTGAAGATGGTTCACACTGCAGCCATGGTACGCCAGTGGTGGAGGCAGTGAATGTTTAAGGTGGTGGATGGGGTATCTATCAAGCAGGCTGCTTTATCTTGGAAGGTGTCGAGCTTCTTGAGTGTTGTTGGAGCTGCACTCATCCAGGCAAGTGGAGAGTATTTCATCACACTCCTGACTTGTGCCTTGTAGATGGTGGAAAGGCTTTGGGGAGTCAAAAGGTGAGACACTCGCCACAGAATACCCAGCCTCTGACCTGCTTAAGGGGCTTGACAGGGTTAATGCTTGGAAAATGTTTCCCCTGACTTTTGATCAGTCCATTTCCAACACAGATTCTGCAGGCTGCAAGTCTTTCCAGCAAAGTCTCCATCCAGTCTCACCTTATTGGAAGAACTCTCTCACTTTTGATAGAATGCTTCTGTCATCTGTACTTCACCCGGCATCGATTCCATCAACATGGGTGCTGTTTATGCTGTCTCACCTTGGTGCTCAGAATCCCACCATGATCAGCCCCAATGCCAGCAGCACCAACAACAACACCAACCTTCTCCGCAATCACCTGATGCTGCATAGGAGAGAGGGCATCAGCACCCGAGAGCATTGCTGCCCAGGATGCCAGGGATGGCCTCATCATGGCCAGATTTAGGTAACTTTATGCTGTATACCCATATGGCTGCCACATGATGCGCCAGGTTGCCCCCGCCCCACACCAACGCCATAAAGGATCCCTACAATGTCCAAGCCATTCATTTCACACGCATCACTCATAGGATGAGGGTGAGTGTGAGGGGTGGCTAGTGAGATGGGGAAGTAATAATGTAGATAGAGAGAGAGGGTTGGGTGGAGGTGCAAGGTATATTGGTGTGAGTAAGGGTGTGCAGGAATAGAGTAGGGAAGGCAGAGTGATGGGGATGTGATGAGAGGCACAGCAGGCTGCAGTTTGAGTGTAACTTTGTACTAAAGTTTCCTGATCTAATGAGATCACTGAAATGTTTGCGGCACTGCCCCCAGGTCCTCCTGAACACATCCCTGCTTGTGCCCTAATCTGCAACCAGGCTGTCTTGGTCTCCTGGAGAGGTCTCTTCCGCCCATGGGAAGGAAAGAGAACATCCCTCTGTGGAGGGAGTCATTGGAGAACCTGGGTCAGCCCTTTGCCTCTGTGCAGTCATTGTCAGTGTTTGCAGCACTCCAGTGCTGTAGCATACTGACAGCACTATGTTAGATTAAACCTCAAATGTAATGTGGCCAGGGTCCCTTTAAAGATCCCGGCTGAAAAATGCATCACGAGTGATGTCACCAGACCCGCTCCATCTAATTGGGCCAGGTAAGGCCTGGGCAGGCTTACTTGGCCCCATTAAGGTAAGTTCATTTTCAACAGTGGGAAGGAGTCAGCAGCGGGGTCCCGACCCGCCACGAACACCGGCCACACTGGACCCGCTCAGGTAGGCAAAATTCCAGCCAACTTGACCCCTATCTTGTTTCTATCTATTCTGTCCCATCACCTCATAATTTTAAACATCTTTATCAAATCATCCTGTAACCTACTCTGTTCTAATGAAAACAGCCAAAGTTTTTAATTTTTTTTTGTAATTGCATTTCCTTATACCGGACAGCATCCTAGTGAATCTGTGCTGTACTCTCTGTTTTGCCTCAACATCCTTCCTATAGCATGGAGTCCAAAAAGGGCACATAATGCTCCAACTGTGGTCTAACTAAAGTTTTATATAAATTCACTATTACATCTCGATTTTCTTTACTTTTCACTAGCAGTGCTAAACACGAAAGATTAATCTGCTACCCATATTATATTACTGTTTACGGAGCACTATTTTTTGTTAAAATTAGTGACCAGGGAAAGGTATGACTCCTATTCCAACAGAATTTCTTTATTACATCAAGCATTTTATTCAACCTCTTATCTACTACTGCATTGTTGGCCTTCTGATTATTTCCTGTTTATTGCAAGTTACATTGACTTTCTTTACTCGACTGAATTGCTTTCACTCTGATGTCCGCAGTGCCTATCAAAAGCTCAGCCATTCGGACCTGTCATTGTCCAGGACATCTTTTCTTTGCCACTTGTGATTCTGCTGTATTGAATTTCTTTGTTTGATGTAAATACCATTTTTATTTTTTTTAAATCAGACACTGCAAATAATTTGTAGTATGTTAAATGTATGTGTTTGAGTACGCTTTTAAATTATCCAAGCTAATCATCACTTCCTGGGACTTCTACTCTATCTCTCAAGATACACATCTCAAGATCCTGTTTGTCCATATCATAACCACATGTTGACAGTCTAATTATATTGCACTAAAACCCCAGATTTCTCACTTGTGTCATTTCCTGTAGGTTGTTCCCATTTATTTTGTACTCCTACTGTTTATTTCTCTTCCCCAGCTTCATGACTTTTCATTTCTCTACATTAAACAGCATCTCCCATTTTCAACCCAATTGTCTAGCCTATCCATATCCCTTTGTGTTTGGTCTGCTTGTTACTTATTTATATCCCCTGCCAGTTTGGTACAATCTGTAAATTTGGGGTGCTTTGTCACTGTTCCTTCCTCTAAATAATTAATAAGGATTGAGAACAATAATGGAACCAAAACTGATTCCCACTAGTTACATCTTGACATGTTGATGCTGCTCCTTTAGCAATTACCCGTGGCTTCCTTTGGCTAAATCAGGTAAGTTATCTATTGAAAATGCTTCCCTCCTTTTCTGTACTTTTCTGCCTTGTAATTTCCTGCGATTCTGTGGCAAAAGCTTTGCAAAATCTAGTACATTAAATCTACTGAGTTTCAATCCTCAATAACAACTTGTATTTATATAGCGCTGTAAGGGATTTTCTCTCCGAGGTCGCAGAGGTTTCTCTCGCCAGAGGCCTCTCTCTCTCTTTTGCACAGTAAAACCTTGAGTGGTTCGACCCACTCACCCCTTAGATTCTAGACACTGGACTTAGGTGCAGGAACTACAATGTAGAGAAGACTCTTATAGACCAAGTTAAATGAATCAAAATGGAATTTTATTGCATATGGAAAAAACAAGTCAAATGCAAGCAAATAAGAGCGTACATGGGAGGGAAAAACAAATCATAACAATACAGTACTAGCTAAAATAGATACAGGCATATTATACTTTACAAAAGTCATCATGAAATGGGGAAACACACGGAACATCGAGGGACAACAACTCATGTTAATTATACCCAAAATGACCACCCCCTTTAACTTATCTAGATCCGATTATGAAGGGCCAGAAACATGCTCACCAATCCAGTGGGAAAAGTATAGAGTTTTGAAACAGGTCTGCGTTTTGATCCCCTCAGGCGTCCTGTTTCCTCGTGGTCAGTGGAGCCACAGCGGGCTGCGCCACACCTCTCTCTCTCTCTCTCTCTCGAGGTGAAGGTCACAGACAGGCTGGACACTGACGGGCCTGGATGTCCCGTGGCAGTCAGAGAAATCAACGGTTTAAATCAAACGTGGCCACAGTAAATAATAACTCTAATAGGTCTAAGAGCGTTAAAAAAACAAGCCTGAAGGCTTTGTGTCTTAATGCGAGGAGCATTTGTAATAAGGTGGATGAATTGGCTGCGCAAATAGAGGTAAACAAATATGATTTGGTTGGGATTACGGAAACGTGGCTCAAGGATGGCCAAGACTGGGAACTCAACATCCAGGGGTATTCGATATTCAGGAAAGATAGGCAAAAAGGAAAGGGAGGTGGGGTAGCATTACTGGTTAAAGAAGGGATTAACACAATTGTAATGAAGGATATTAGCTCTGATGAGGTGGAATCTGTATGGGTAAAATTGAGAAATACTAAGGGGAAAAAAACATTAGTGGGAGTGGTATATAGACCTCCAAACAGTAAGGCGGAGGTTGGGGATGGCATTAAAAGGGAAATTAAAGAAGTGTGCAATAAGGGCACAGCAGTCATCATGGGTGACTTTAATCTACATATAGATTGGGCTAACCAAATTAGTAACAATACTGTGGAGGAGGAATTCCTGGAGTGTTTACGGGACGGTTTCCTGGACCAATATGTCGAGGAACCAACCAGAGATTAGGCCATCTTAGACTGGGTATTACGTAACGAGAAAGGATTAATGAGCAATCTTGTTGTACAAGGCCCCTTGGGTCGGAGCGATCATAATATGATCGAATTCTTCATTAAGATGGAGAATGAAGTAGTTGACTCAGAAACTAGGGTCCTCAATTTAAATAAAGGAAACTACGATGGTCTGAGGAGCGAGTTGGGTAGGATTGATTGGGGAATGGCACTCAAAGGGTTGACTGTGGATAGGCAATGGCAAACATTCAAAGACCGAATGGATGAACTACAGAAGTTGTTCATCCCAGTTTGGCATAAAAATACAACAAAAAAGGCGACTCAACCGTGGCTAACAAGGGAAATTAGGGAAAGCATAAGATCCAAGGAGAGGACATACAAATTGGCCAGAAAAAGCAATAATCCTGAGGATTGGGAGCAGTTTAGGATTCAACAAAGGAGGACAAAGGGATTAATTAAGAAAGGGAAAATAGAATATGAGAGTAAGCTTGCAGGTAACATAAAAACTGACTGTAAAAGCTATTATAGATATGTAAAGAGAAAAAGATTGGTGAAGTCAAGCGTAGGTCCCTTGCAGTCAGAATCGGGGGAATTTATAATGGGGAGCAAAGAAATGGCAGACCAACTAAATACATATTTTGGTTCTGTCCTCACAAAGGAGGACACAAATAACCTCCCAGAAATACAGCGGAACATAGGGTCTGATGAAAGGGTGGAACTGAAAGAAATCAGTATTTGTAGGGAAATGGTGTTAGGAAAATTGATGGGACTGAAGGCCGATAAATCCCCAGGGCCTGATAATCGACATCCCAGGGTACTTAAGGAAGTGGCCCTAGAAATAGTTGATGCACTGCTGGTCATCTTCCAGAACTCGAAAGACCCTGGAACAGTACCCATGGATTGGAGGGTAGCTAATGTTACCCCACTATTCAAAAAAGGTGGCAGAGAAAAAGCGGGGAATTATAGACCGGTAAGCCTGACATCGGTAGTGGGGAAAATGCTAGAGTCAATTATAAAAGATGTAATAGCAGAGCACTTGGAAAGCAGTGACAGGATCGGACAAAGTCAACATGAATTTACAAAAGGTAAATCATGCTTGACTAATCTACTGGAATTTTTTGAGGATGTAACTGGTAATATCGATAAGGGAGAACCAGTGGATGTGGTGTATTTGGACTTTCAGAAGGCTTTCGATAAGGTCCCGCATAAGAGATTAGCGTGCAAAATTAAAGCACATGGGATTGGGGGCAAGGTATTGACCTGGATAGCGAACTGGTTGGCGGACAGAAAGCAAAGAGTTGGAATAAACGGGTCGTTTGCCGAGTGGCAGGCAGTGACTAGTGGGGTACCGCAAGGATCGGTCCTAGGACCCCAGCTGTTCACAATATATATTATTGATCTGGACGAGGGAATTGGATGTAATATCTCCAAATTTGCAGATGACACAAAGCTGGGTGGGAGGGTATGCTGTGAGGAGGATGTCAAGAAACTCCAGTACGATTTGGACAGGTTGGGTGATTGGGCAGAAACATGGCAAATGCACTATAATGTGGATAAATGTGAGGTTATCCACTTTGGTGGCAAAAACAGGAAGGCAGATTATTATTTGAATGGCAATAGATTGGGAGAAGGGGAAGTGCAAAGAGACCTGGGTGTTCTTGTGCACCAGTCGCTGAAGGTAAGCATGCAGGTGCAGCAGGCGGTTAAGAAGGCAAATGGTATGTTGGCCTTCGTAGCAAGAGGGTTCGATTACATGAACAAGGATGTCTTGCTGCAGTTGTACAGGGCCTTGGTGAGACCGCACCTTGAGTATTGTGTGCAGTTTTGGTCACCTTACCTGAGGAAGGACGTTCTTGCCATGGAGGGAGTGCAGCGAAGATTCACCAGGCTGATATCTGGGATGGCAGGAATGACGTACGAGGATAAATTGTGTCAATTGGGCTTATACTCACTGGAGTTGAGAAGATTGAGAAGGGATCTCATTGAAACCTATAAAATTCTGTCAGGTCTGGACAGACTAGATGCAGAAAGGATGTTTCTGATGGCCGGGGCGTCCAGAACCAGGGGTCATAGTCTAAGGATAAGGGGTAAGCCATTTAGGACTGAAATGAGGAGGAATTTCTTCACCCAGAGAGTGGTGAACCTGTGGAATTCTCTGCCACAGAGGGCGGTGGAGGCCAGTTCATTAAATATATTCAAGAAAGAGTTGGATATATTTCTTGAGGCTAAAGGGATCAAGGGATATGGGGAGAAGGCAGGGACAGGGTACTGAATTTGGATGATCAGCCATGATCTCATTGAATGGCGGAGCAGGCTCGAAGGGCCGAATGGCTTACTCCTGCTCCTATCTTCTATGTTTCTATGTTTCTATGCTTGACCATGGTTGGAAGCCCCTAGCCGGCTTTCATATAGGTTTCTTCAGTAGTTTTTCTACCCTCCCGTTTCGTCAACGGCCCGGGGTTGGTCGATGATCTCCCGATGTTTTACCCCGGGGCGGGATGCCGGCTCGAACCATCTTCTTCTCCGAACTGCAGCTGCTATCGAAGGTAACGGCTATTATCGAAGGTCCTACGAAGATTCTCTAAGATGAAGCTCAAGCCAACTCCCGACCCCCTTCGCTACCCCGGGTGTCTCCAATTATACCTTTCAGACGAGGCCTTTATCTCCTGCCAAATCAAGGTTAGTCTTTTGTTTTAATTTCGGCGGGCTGGTTGCACAACGGGGTAGTTATTATATTTTAAACTGTTCTTGGATGGCCGGTAATGGGCCATCTCTGGTCTGGAATGACCTTCATTGTTTTTAATGTCTTCTTGATGTCTTTAACGGGTCCTTGATGCGTTCTTGATGAATATGGAACTGTTCCCCTTTGTCTGGGTAAACATTTAGATGGCCTTTATCTACAGGCCGATCTGTCTGGATCTGCATCCAATCTTTATGTATGTGTTAAAGTCTGGTTTCGTTTTCTCAGAAACGGCTTCCAGAACTTACTGTGGGTTGAATCCACAAAGGCTGTCTGGGGACTGCAGGAACCATTTTAGAATGTCCCAATAAGTTGGTCACAGGGTCTGGCGGCCATTTTGAATGCCCCTTTTTCTGGGCTTTTAAAACAGTCTTTAAAATCATGGCCTCTTCTGCCATTCGACCCTTATAATACAATATTCAATTTTGCGAATCTTACAGCGCCTTTAACATAGTAAAACGTCCCAAAGCGCTGCACAGGAGTATTTTAAGACAGAAACTTTTAACAATTTGTTGAGATTACCTTTCCTTATAGTTTTGAGATACATCCATCACACTTCAACTATCACACTTCACACACACACAAATTTCTGAGTCACATTTAAAAAAAGAAGTCTAAAAAGGAACAAAAGCCATGGATTTAGTCAGCTGCCAATATACAGACAAACAATGACCCTCTAATTGGTCTCCATGTGCATGTATTCTTTAATTCTCCTCTAGATGTACCTATTTACAATAATTAGACCTTGGGGCTATAAAGGGACAAGTCTAAGTTACACACAGACCTTAATAGCAGAATAATACATTGTGCATTACATGGCTATTATAAAATCGCATTTTCTCTGACTTATCTTGAGAAACACTATGGAAAATCAGAAATTAATTTATGACCAATGTAACTGCAGAGATCTCCAAACAGATTTTGAAGAACTTCACTCGTCATTTTGCTCCTAGATAGACGGCTGAAAATTCAGTAGCCTTAGCGCCTCATTTGAGGCGCGAGAGGGCCTTGCGCCGGAGTTATGGCCAGTAGTGAAATTCCCTGGGGCCCTAAATCAGCGTTGCTCCGGTAGCGCTGCTCCGGCACCGATGACGTCATCGGTGTGCGCAGCGTCCCGGTTGCCGTGGTAACCCGCCCGAACTCCGAAATTGAGTTGCGGCCGCCTCGCCCGTGGCAGCCGCAACCAGCGTTTTGTCAGAGGTGCCTTACTGCAGTTAGCGCCGGCGCATTAAAGGCCCCGCAGTGGCCGGCCGCTTTCCCGCCGGCCGCCTGCCCGCAGCTCCCTCCCCGGACTTCTCTCCCCCCCCCCCGGAACAGATGCAAGCCCGGCACTTGTCCGAGGTGCCGGGCTCATTTTTAAGCAGATTTGCGCAGGCCGCGGCCGGGTGCAGGCAGCTCCTCCTTAACGGAAGGAGGAGGCCTGCACTTCCCCAGCCTGCCGCACCGCATCGGGTGCCGCAGCGCCGGAATTGCGGCGCGAAACGGCAGTTAGCGCCCTTTTCCAGGCGCTAAGACCCTTCAGTAGCGCCGGCAGCCGTTTGGGCGCGGCGCCACTGAATTTTTGGCGCGCGCAGGGGACTTAGCGCCGGCACTAATTTCCGGCGCTAAAGCCCTGGCTAAGCCAAAACCCAATTTCTAGGCCAGAATCTTTTACATTCATCACCACCATCTTCTATCTATTAATACACCAGTGCTAAATCTACCTGGCTAATCTGCAATTAATTCCAAAAACCTCTGATCTATAAAAGCCTCAAATACTCCATTGTGGCATTCACTTACCCTTTGAAGATCAACAAATCCAGAATGTGATTTTTAAGAGGAATCATAACCATAATGGCCTGGAAATTGTGGTTGGAGGCTTGCCGCCCGCGCATGCCTCCGAACCGCAAGAAAAGTATGCACTTACCTGCTGCTTCCAGAGTTTCGGACTCCTGGGGCTGCAGGCGTACGCCTGCATAAAGGCCCACAGGTCCCAGGGGCGCATGTGGCTCGCAAGTGTCCCTGGGATCACATGGGCCAGGCCAACCAATGACAAAGGGAGATTCCTATTATGCTTATGGGATCCCATTAATGTACGGAATCCCTATAAGCATAATAGGAATCACCTAAAAGAATACAATTTCACAACACTGAAATAAAAATAAATGATTACAGGTTCAAAATTAATTAAAATACCATTTAATTAATCATTTAAAATTAAAATGTAATTTTTTGAAAACTAAATTTAAACATTTTTAACTGGGACAAAATTGACCTAAACTAATTTTAAATGTAAGTGAATGTTGAAATCGTTTTAAAAATTTTATTTTAATATTTTATTTAAACCCTTACGCTGGTAAAAGAAGGCCTTCTGCCTGCTTTTACCAGGCGTAAGGATTTGGTGGGTATTCGCTGGGCAGTAGTTGGGCAAATTGCGCTAGTGAAAGTCAATTTCCAGTGGATGGGTATGATCTGTCAAGGAGAAACTTGATAGATCACAAGTTCCAGGTGTTGTGCATGCCAGGCCATTATTTTTGTATTTCCCTTGTAACTTTTTCTCTCCATTTGAGCTTTGACTAAAATACTATCCAGACTATTTCTACTTGCCCTTGAGGAGGCCTAACCCTGCAACAGATTAGTCTGACAGTAAGTCTGATGATCTAATCCCTGAGTTGATGATGTAAATTTACATCACTAGCAGCCATACTTTTATTATGCCGCCGCAACTTGATGATGGCATGGGCCCGAGACTGCAGATGATGAAGTCCTATTGTGTGTAATTTTGAGTGTGGGTGATAATGTAAAATGGGTGACATTGATTCAGCTGCCCATTATACATTTCTCCTGATTTTATTTTTCCAAATGGAAATGAATATCGGAAGTGATGTATAATGGCCCATTGAATATATCCAAGATTCACTGAACAGCAAATTGAGAAAAGGTGAAACAGTATAACTGACCAAAAATGTGAGTACTTTATGCTCTTGGATATCATAAATTTAATAAAGAATTCATTACCTATGAGAAATGTAAGCATTTGCCCATGATAATTTAGTATTAGGAGTTTGTTTTGAAGAAACAAGCCCAAAGAACTGATGTTTGCTCTGAGAAAAGATAAATTTAGAATGACTCATGTCCGCCCAGTTTATCCCCAACCCCAAAGTTCAAAGAGTTATTAGTTAATTGTCTTCTGTAGAAATATAACACTTTTTCCACATCCTACAAAAAAAATCATGGCTAATATTCACTCCAGGGTGGAGTTTGTAAAAATATAGAATTTTGTAATTGACTTTAAGCTATTTGGTCTGAATATAAAAATATATGACCCTCGATCCTTGCATGAAGCACGTGTGATAAATGTGCTGCTCTGGAGAATGTAAGAGAATATTTAATGAATTACCCTGTTTCCATTTGACAGGTCACCAATTAATTTTGATGCCTGGGTAAACTGGAGATAGCCGGCACAACGTGTCGTCTATACTGAGACAGAAAACGGGTGTTTGTTAAACCCTTCTTGGTTCATAAGTATCTTTTTATTTCTGTGTTTTCAACTAAACACTTCTATTTAAGACTGGACATTGTTGTTGGATGCGTAAAGGCACGAACTGAAGTTAAAGTGCTTGGCATTTTCGGTTTGGGTGCATTGCCAACAATCTGTTCCCAAGTAACCTATTTTGAAATAATAGCTTTCTAGCTCCATGGATAGGCAGCCTGAACTAAACGTTAACAGTTTTGAAATATTGATCCAAGATTGATAATTATCTCAAACGTAGCAAATAGAAATTAGCTGCAATGTTTATTAGTATTGTAAACAACACCATGACCTCGATGTTAATCTGAAGGTAGCTTCCAAGCCGGGGGCGGCGGGGGCAGGGGGCGGGGGGGTAGAATTGTGTGGGGGAAACCCATAAGTCAAGTCAGTGGGTCAGAATCTGCGATCACAACTGAATTGAAGTAATAAATCTTGACTTCCAGGTTTTGTGTCTCCAAGCTGTGCAGTGGGCGTGATGCGTACCCGCACGACACACTCTCAACTCTATTTAAAGGGACACTGTAGAAATGGAAATTCGAGAAGCCAAGAGGTGTTTTGGAAGGATGCACAGCGAGCAAGGGCAGCACCCAGATTCAATGACAAGTCGCTGGATTTAGTGCTGGGTGCAGTCAGGAGCAGGAGGGAGATACTTTTACCGAGCAATGGGAAGAAGAAAACTGTGCTTCTCACCAAAAAGGCGTGGTTGGAGGTAGTTGAGGAGGTGAGCAGCAGGAGCGTTGTGCCCAGGTCTTGGATGCAATGTAGGAAGGGATCTGGGGGTACAGATACACAAATCACTAAAGGAAGCGATGCAGGTTAATAAGACCATAAAAAAGGTAAACACAGCACTGGGGTTCATTTCCAAAGCAATAGAACTGAAAAGCAGAGAAATTATGATGAACTTGTTAGAACCTTGGTTAGACCACACTTGGAGTACTGTGCACAGTTCTGGTCTCCATATTATAAAAACGATATACAGGCACTGGAGAAGGTGCAAAAAAGATTTATTAGAATGATACGAGAACTGCGAGGTTATATCTATCAGGAAAGATTGAACAGGCTGGGGCTCTTTTCTCTAGAAAAGTGAAGACTAAGGGGTGACCTGATAAAGGTCTGTAAGATTATGATTCCCTCCTGTGCACCTCTCTCCTGTGCCCCACCCCCCTGTGCCCCTCCCTCCTGTGCCCCTCCCTCCTGTGCCCCTCCCTCCTGTGCCCCTCTCTCCTGTACACCTCCCTCCTGTTTCACCTCCCTCCTGTGTCACCTCCCTCCTGTGTCACCTGCCTCCTGTGCCCCTCCCTCCTGTGCCCCGCTCTCCTGTGTCACCTCCCTCCTGTGGCCCCTCCCTCCTGTGTCACCTCCCTCCTGTGCCCCGCTCTCCTGTGTCACCTCCCTCCTGTAGCCCCTCCCTCCTGTGTCACCTCCCTCCTGTGTCACCTCTCTCCTGTGCCCCTCCCTCCTGTGTCACCTCTCTCTTGTGCCCCTCCCTCCTGTGCTCCTCCCTCCTGTGCCCCTCCCTCCTGTGCCCCTCCCTCCTGTGTCACCTCCCTCCTGTGTCACCTCTCTCCTGTGCCCCTCCCTCCTGTGCTCCTCCCTCCTGTGCCCCTCCCTCCTGTGCCCCTCCCTCCTGTGTCACCTCCCTCCTGTGTCACCTCTCTCCTGTGCCCCTCCCTCCTGTGCACCTCCCTCCTGTGCTCCTCCCTCCTGTGCCCCTCCCTCCTGTGTCACCTCCCTCCTGTGCCCCTCCCTCCTGTATCACCTCCCTCCTGTGTCACCTCCCTCCTGTGCCCCTCCCTCCTGTATCACCTCTCTCCTGTGTCACCTCCCTCCTGTGTCGCCTCTCTCCTGTGCCCCTCCCTCCTGTGCACCTCCCTCCTGTGCTCCTCCCTCCTGTGCCCCTCCCTCCTGTGTCACCTCCCTCCTGTGCCCCTCCCTCCTGTGTCACCTCCCTCCTGTGTCACCTCCCTCCTGTGCCCCTCCCTTCTGTATCACCTCCCTCCTGTGCCCCTCCCTCCTGTGCCACCTCCCTCCTGTGCCCCTCCCTCCTGTGCCCCTCTCTCCTGTGTCACCTCCCTCCTGTGGCCCCTCCCTCCTGTGTCACCACTCTCCTGTGCCCCTCCCTCCTGTGCCCCTCCCTCCTGTGCCCCTCCCTCCTGTATCACCTCTCTCCTGTGTCACCTCTGTATTGATTTGTATGTGGGTTCAATGACGACACATTGATGAAAGAGTATGGCCCAGAAATTGGGTTTTGGCTTAGCCAGGGCTTTAGCGCCGGAAGTTAGTGCCGGCGCTAAGTCCCCTGCGCGCGCCAAAAATTCAGTGGCGCCGCGCCCAAACGGCTGCCGGCGCTACTGAAGGGTCTTTGCGGCGGTACATCGGCGCTAACTGCCGTTTCGCGCCGCAATTCCGGCGCTGCGGCACCCGATGCGGTGCGGCAGGCTGGGGACGTGCAGGCCTCCTCCTCCCGTTAAGGAGGAGCTGCCTGCACCCGGCCGTGGCCCGCGCAAATCAGCTTAAAAATGAGCCCGGCACCTCGGACAAGTGCCGGGCTTGCATCTGTTCCGGGGGGGTGTGGGGGGGGGGAGAAGTCCGGGGAGGGAGCTGCGGGCAGGCGGCCGGCGGGAAAGTGGCCGGCCGCCGCGGGGCCTTTAATGCGCCGGCACAAACTGGAGTAAGGCACCTCTGCCAGAACGTTGCTTGCGGCTGCCACGGGCGAGGCGGCCGCAACTCAATTTCGGAGTTCGGGCGGGTTACCACGGCAACCGGGACGCTGCGCACACCGATGACGTCATCGGTGCCGGCGCAGCGCTACCGGTGCAACGCCGATTTAGGGCCCCAGGGAATTTTTAAACTGGCCATAACTCTGGCGCTAGTCCCTCTAGCGCCACAAAAGCGGCGCTAAGGCTAGTGAATTTCTAGGCCTATGTCTTTTAATCTAAAGTGCCTTCAAGCATGTTAACAGTTTTACAGGAGACACCATCTTAGAGATCCATCTAAAACGAAACTAAAACTAAAACTAAACTGCCTCTCTCACATGCCCTCTGCTGGTAAGGCATAAATAATCAAACAAGCAAATATGCTGGAAAGGCATAATAATCAAACAGGCAAATACCATCACTATTTGCTGATATCATTACATCTCCCTTTCTTAAAACAAAAGTATTTTACTTTTATCTAACAACATGTTTTCTTTGTATTACTCTGCATTTTAACTGTAACACTTAATGAAATTACATTATCATTATCATTATCAAGGTTTGTTAACCTTGTTTTGTGTGTTCACATGAAATATGTAAATACACTAGAACTTGAAGAGAGAATAAGATAACATTACTTCCTTCTATAACAAGAGTCCTTAAACTTGCTCAATGAGTCTCTCAGGAGGCTTCACGTGTCTTGAGGATTTTATGATTGATTGTCCTTGAATCTGAGTTGTTGCCTCAGATGATGATTTCTCAGCTGTGTGATCAGGTTGTTCAACAGTATCAGTCTTTTGACCTGCTGTGTGATCAGGTTGTTCAACAGTATCAGTCTTTTGACTTGCTGTGGCTGGTCTCATGAGAAGATCCTGACGATTTCTTCGCAGAACAGCACCCTCATCTGTCTGAATGGTGTATGATCTTGGTTGAACTTCACTCAGGACAGTTCCCTTCTGAGTCCATATGTTTGTTTTGTCTTTGAACCTTACTTGGTCACCAGTGTGGAGTTCAGGTAGGTTTTGTGTTCCTCTGTCATAGTAGTACTTTTGCTTTTCTTTCTGTTGTTCTTTGAACTTCCTCACTTTCTCCCCCTCTTTTGTTTTCAGGAGGTTCTCCGGGATGGGTAGGTTTGACCTTAGCAGACGTCCCATAAGGAGTTGGGCTGGTGACATACCACACTCGAGCGACGTTGTGCGGTATACAAGCATGCTCTGGTAGAAGTCAGTTCCACTGTCTTTTGCCTTGTACATCAGTCTTTTCACTGTCTGGACTGATTTTTCCACTAGTCCATTGGACTGTGGAAAGTGAGGATTGACGTTGTGTGGATAAAGTCCCACTCTTTGGCAAAGTGTCGGAAACTTGCATTGTAAAACTGGGGTCCGTTGTCTGTGAAGACCTCGCTTGCCACGCCATGTCTGGAGAATATGGCTTTCATACATGTTATCACAGCATCTGCAGTGGTGGTGTACAGTCTACAAACCTCTGGATACAGGGAGTAATAGTCTGTGACTACAAGATAGTCCTTCCCTTGACATACGAATAGGTCAGCACCTACCTTCTGGTAAGGCCTGTCTGGCGCTGGGTGTGGCTTTAGTGGTTCTACCGGATTGCTTGCTCGATATTTCAGGCATATTGTGCAGTTTGACACCTCATTTGTCACATCTTGGTTGATTCGTGGCCAGTACATCACCTCTCGTGCTCTTTTCTTACACTTTTCGATTCCCAGATGTCCTCCATGGATACTTTTTAGCATCTCTTTTCTCAGACTCTTTGGGATAACTATTTTACTTCCTTTGTAGATGATGTCTTCGACCACTGATAGTTCCGCCCTGCAGTTCCAGTACTCTGCCATGTCAGGTGAGCAGTCTTGCTTCATGTTGGGCCATCCATCCAAGATGCTTTTCCTCAGTCGTCTCATTGTTTCATCTTTGTTTGTCTCAGTCTTTATGAGCTCCATTTTTGCATCTGCTATGGGCAGTGCACTTGTGATCATGTCCACGTAGGCGTTTACTTTTTCATCCATTTTGGTGTTTGCGGGCTCTCTTGGGTCTACAGCTCTGGACAACGTGTCTGCTGTATACATCAGCTTACCCGGGGTGTACGCAACATTCAGTGTATAGCGTTGCAGCCTGATCATCATTCTTTGTATTCTAAGCGGACACCCATTTAGTGGCTTTTGGAGCAATGCAATCAAGGGCTTATGGTCAGTCTCTACACTGATTGCTTGTCCTGACACAAACTGGTGAAATCTTTCACAGGCGTATGTGACGCTGAGCAGCTCCTTTTCTATTTGAGCATATCACGTCTCCGCGTCTGTCATTGAGCGCGATGCATATGCAATAGGTTGCCAGTAGTCATATTTTTGCAGAAGAACGGCTCCAAGCCCACTCTGTGATGCATCTGATGATATCTTGATGGGTCTCGCTGGGTCATAAAACCTCAGAACTGGTTCCTCTGTGAGCAGTTTCTTTAGATCGCTCCATGACTTCTCATGCTCATGATTCCATTCCCATTCTATGTTCTTTTCAGTTAGTCGTCTCAGTGGCGCCATCTTTTCTGAGAGGTTGGATATGAATTTACCCATGTAGTTGATCATTCCATTAAACCTCTGCACGTCCTTTTTGCATTGTGGCTTTGGCATATTCTCAATGGCGGACACCTTTCTGGGATCTGGTCTGATGCCCTCACTGCTAAGGATATCTCCCACAAATGTCAGTTCTGTCACCCCGAGCTGGCATTTCTCTCTATTCAGCTTCAGGTTTGTTTTCCTTGTTGCTTCCAGCACTTTTTTCAGTCTCTCGTCATGCTCAGTTCTCGTGGTTCCCCATACTATGATGTCATCCATTGATGTATCAACTCCCTCCAGGTGCTCATAGATCATATGGATAGTTTTGTGATACACTTCAGGAGCTGAGGCAATGCCAAATGGTAACCTTAGGAATCTGTATCTGCCAAATGGACTGTTGAACGTGCACAGTCTTGAACTTGCCTCGTCCAGTTTCATCTGCCAAAATCCTGATGATGCATCTAACTTGCTGAAATACTTTGCATTTGCAAACTGTGACATGATTTCCTCACTTGTAGGAAGCTTGAAGTGCTCTCTCTTTATTGCTCTGTTTAGATCTCTTGGATCCAGGCAAATTCTGAGCATTCCATTCTTTTTGTCCACAACGACGAGGGAACTCACCCATTCAGTTGGCTCATCTATCTTTTGAATCACGTTCAGGCTTTCCATCCTGCCCAACTCTGCCTTCAGTTGCTTTTGAAGAGCAAACGGAACTTTTCTGCATGGATGTATGACCGGTGGCATACTTTTATCTACCCTGATCGTGTGTTCTCCTGGAAGGCAGCCTAGACCCTGAAATAGGTCGTTGTACTCTTTCATGAGTTCATCATAGACTGTCTCTCCTTCGCTTTCCACAATGAGGACTCTCTTTACCAGGTTCAGTCTCTCACAGGCTTTTAAACCTAGTATGGCTTGCACATCCTTTGGCACCACGATTAATGCTAGCGTGTGCTCTCTGTCCTTGTGTGTCACTTTGACAATGCATCTTCCTTTCACTGGTATATTAGTACCTGAGTATCCTGTCACTTTCACTTTTATTCCATGTATCTTTGGTCTGGGTCTAATTTTCTTAAAATCAGTCTCTGATATCACATTAACTTGTGCTCCAGTATCCAATTTAAATGGAATGTGTATGTCATTCACTTTTAGTGTCAACATCCAGTCTCTTTTTTCTTTTTTGTTTTCAGACACGGCATCCACATAGAACTCCTCTATCTCGCTTTCATCTACTACATGGACCTTGCTTTGTTGCGCTTGGTTCTTACAGCAATGGGCATAATGGTTGTTTTTGTTGCAACTATTGCATTTTTTACCATATGCTGGACACTTTTTTGGTGGATGCTGTGTACCGCATCAACTACATGACCTTCGATTGCCCCTTTCATTTTTGTTCGCTGGCCACGCCTCTTTTTTCACATTGGTGCTCTTTTTGTTAAACGGTTTGTGTCCGTTCTTTCTCACTGCATCCACGTTGCAGCTACTGTCACTGAACAGTTCCTTTGCCTGCAACTTCACAGTCTCTGTAGCCCTACACAGTGCTATGGCTTTTTCCAGGTCTAGATTTTGCTCTCTTAGCAGTCTTTCCCTTAGACCATTATCTGGAATACCACACACCAGTCTGTCTTTTATCAGCGAGTCTGTCAGTCCCCCAAATTCACACGTTTTGCTTCTGTTTCTCAGTTCAGTCACATACTGATCAATAGTCTCTCCCGTTTTCTGTACACCTGTGAAAAATCTGTGCCTCTCAAACGTCACGTTACGTTTAGGTATGCAGTAGGCCTCAAACTGTTCCATTATTTTATCCAACTTCATTTTGTCTCCATCAGCAGCGAATGTGAAGTTATTATACACCTCCAGCGCTTCATCACCCGCGACATGTAAGAACACTGACGCTTTCATTTTATCACTTTTCTCGTCAGCTCCGATTGCCGCTAAATACAACTCCAAACGTTGTTTGAACCTCCTCCAACTTTCAGCCACATTACCTGTCAACTGAAGCTTCGCCGGTGGGTGTAATCCTACCATTTTTCACTTCGTTAGCTATTCTCCAAAGGTAAGTAACGATGTTCTCTTTTGGCTTGCTAATATGTGGAGAGCTGATTTCGCTGGTTAGCTTGCTTGCCACTATCTCGTCGAGTTGCTAACTTCAGATTTTTCCTCTTCTTCTCTTTCAATCACTTCTTCTGACACCATGTATTGATTTGTATGTGGGTTCAATGACGACACATTGATGAAAGAGTATGGGCTAGATTTTCAGTATAGACAGTTTTGGGGCGCTAACCTTAGCGCCCGCCCAAAGTTAGCGCCCGCCCCAAAGTAGCGCCCCGTTGCCGGAAATTCAGTGGCTTCGCCCGAAGAGAGTGGTGGAGCGCTAAAAGAGGCATTCCACTCCTACCTTTAGGCGCTAAGCCGGCGGTCCAGAGGGATAGCGCCCAGGCGGGGCACAGCGCGGGTGCGGTCATTTTTGCACTGACAGCAGACCCCGTGGTGCCGACCAGCTGTTAAAGGGGGAAGGGACGAATTGGTCTGCTGCCACGCCCTGCACACTGCAGCCTTGCAAAGAGGCCTCAACACTGCTGCTCAGCCCCAGGGAGTCATGGCAACGCCAGACAAGGCCCGTCAGCGTGCCCTGCGCTTCTCAGAGGGTGATCTGGACATAATGGTCACAGCTCTGGAGGTGAGGCGCAAGATCTTGTTTCCAGAGAGTGGGAGGAATCCAACCCACCATGACTACAACAAAGCCTGGAAGCAGATCGCCCAGAGGGTGACGTTCACCGGCGATGCCCCCAGGACCCACAAACAATGTCGTAAAAAATACAACGATCTGACCAGGATTGTGAAGGTGAGTAGCCTTTCCAGTCTCCTCCTCATTCTTGCATGTACACCTGACATGATGGGCAAAGGGAGCTGAAAGTCCTATTGGCCAGCCCTCAGCCAGCAGCATTGGGACAGTCATGAGCATCAAATGGCCATTCGGCACTCTACACTTTGGCCAAGCTATTCCACCATGGGAGGCAGTGCACACTACATCAGGGCTTCACTCTGTCCAAGCTATTCCACCATGGGAGGCAGTGCACACTACATCAGGGCTTCACTCTGTCCAAGCTATTCCACCATGGGAGGCAGTGCACTCTACATCAGGGCTTCACTCTGTCCAAGCTATTCTACCATGGGAGGCAGTGCACTCTACATCAGGGCTTCACTCTGTCCAAGCTATTCCACCAGGGGAGGCAGTGCACTCTACATCAGGGCTTCACTCTGTCCAAGCTATTCCACCATGGGAGGCAGTGCACTCTACATCAGGGCTTCACTCTGTCCAAGCTATTCCACCATGGGAGGCAGTGCACTCTACATCAGGGCTTCACTCTGTCCAAGCTATTCCACCATGGGAGGCAGTGCACACTACATCAGGGCTTCACTGCGCACTTACAGCCCGTCCTTTCTCTTGCAGGCTAAAGTAGCGTTTAATCACCAGGCCCGTGACAGGGGTGGCCGCGCCAAGCTGCAGAAGCTCACTCGGCTGGAGGAGCGCGTGTGTGTGCTCATGGGAGCCCGTGTGATTGTCCCCACAGCGTGCGGTGTATCCGACCCTCCACTGCCCGGCAATGGTAAGGACCTCGCCTTTTGGCCCTCTCGCGTCGCACTGGCCCATCCGAGCTACCTGCTTTGCCACTGTCCCACCAATGCGCTGAATGCCACCAGTCCTAACTCCCTCGCTGACGCCGTCTCCTCACTCTGAAGCTACTCTTGTGCATTCCTGCTTTCAGCTGGTGACGACCAGGACCCTGAAGCTGCCAGTGACAGCACCTCCGACCAGGAGGAGGAGGAGGAGCAAGCCGGACCTTCGGGGGAACAGTCACGTCCTGCAGGAGAGGAGGAAATGCTTGACACCTCCTCACTGGACGAGTGCCTGGAGGAACTGTCGCAGGGCAATGCAGCTTCTGGGACCAGTGGCGTCCAGCCACCCAGCAGCCGTGCGCGTGGACCGCGGCCTTCCCCCCAAAGGGGGGAAGGATCAGAGGGGAGTGCTGCTGCTCGGCACACTCGCCGCCACCAATGCGGCAAGGGTCCCCGAGTTCGGCCCCCTCCTCCCCAGCGGGAGAGTCGCGACTCCAGTCCGGACACCTTCACTTCGGAGGAGGTGCGGAAGCTGGATAAGATGGCCGAGGACTCGGACCGGCGCCACACGGAGCTCATGAGCATGGTGGGGCACATGCCTGAGGCCATCGAGTCGCTGGCGACCAGTGTGCGCGAGTTCGGGGCAGCAACTGCCGCGAGTGGCCGCATGCTGACTGATGCTGTCAAGACCCTGGCGGCTGTGATGCGCGCGCACACCAGGACCACAGGGGCACTCACTGCTGCCACACGCGCTGTCTCAGGCAGGCATCGCCAGGGCAGCCGCCGCGCTGGACCATCCCAGCAAGCCGCCCCTCGGCTGATTGCTGCAGGTCCTGCAGTGCGGGCCCGGCCGAGTGCCACCGCGCCACAGCACCAGCCAGCGCATCCCAGACGCCAGCTGGCCCACATTGCGCCATCCGTCGCCGCCATTCCCCCACTGGGGCGTCAAGGGCAAGCGGCTGCAGCTGATGGTGGCCAGGCTCAGGTGCGCCACTCAGCAGACGGCCCCTCGAGGCCCAAACGCCGTGCAGGCCGCCCCCCAGCGGCATCTGGCGGAAGGGCATCTGAGCCTCAGGCGCCTTCCCCCAGCCTCGCAGCAGCCACTGGGCAGAGCTTGCGAAGGAGCAGCAGGCCGGGCAGGGGAGGCAAAAGGCTGGCCAAGGTGTCGCCCTCGCGGGCCATACAGTAGAGGGTGTGGGCAGCTTTCCTTTAATATGGCGGTGGCCATCTTTATTTTGCCCATGGTTGTGTTGTTGGAGGGCTTATTTTTTGCGTTAGGCCGACGTTGAGGCCCGGTTTGAAGAAAGGTGGAGTGACTCCTCCCCAGTTTGTGGGAGTGAGTCGTTTGTTGGGCTTTTTGTGGGGCCCGTTTATTGTTTTTGGGGATTCATGTGGGAAGGGCTTTTCATTTTTGTGCAATAAAAAATTATCTTTATTCATGCAGTCTCCATGGTTGTTCTTCTTAGTGTTTGTTGGCTTCGCCGGCTGAGGGCTTGCGGAGCGGCTGCATTCATCTTCCCTCATGGCCCCTGGCCATTCCCTGACAGGGGGCTTAGAAGTACCGTGTAATAAGGTGGCGTCGTGCGGCCCTTGGCCCTGGTCGCTCCCTCCTGGGAACGTACTCCTGCTCCTCCTCCTCCTCCTCCTCCTCATGCTCCTCCTGCTCCTCCTCCTGAGGTGCAGGTCCAACGTCAGGTGGCAGTGCCTGAGTCCTGCGGATAGCCAGGTTGTGTAGCATGCAGCAAACCACCACAAATTGGGAGACCCGGTCCGGCGAATACTGGAGAGCTCCTCCGGAGCGATCAAGGCAGCGGAACCGCTGCTTGAGGACCCCAATAGTTAGCTCGATGATGTTGCGGGTGGTTTGATGGGTCTCTTTGTAGGCCTCTTCAGCAGCGGTCCTGGGCGCGCGGATCGGGGTCATGAGCCAGGTGCACAAAGGATAGCCTTTGTCCCCGATGAGCCATCCTCTTGGGGGAGGCTGTGCCTGGAACATGTCATGCACAGTACTCTGCCGCAGGATAAACGCATCGTGGCTGCTGCCTGGGAAGCTGGCATTGACTGCCATGATGCGCTGCTTGTGGTCACATACCAGCTGCACATTCAGAGAATGGTAGCCCTTCCTGTTGCGATACTGCTCGCCATGCTCCAGAGGGGCCCGCAAAGCCACATGCGTACAGTCAATGGCGCCCTGCACCAAGGGGAATTCCCCGAGTCTGGCAAATCCCAATGCGCGCTGATGCTGGCTTTCGAGGGCCATGGGGAAGGAGATGAATTGGCTTCTCCTTCTGAACAATGCTTCGGTCACCTGGCGGATGCAGCGATGCGCGCCATACTGGGAGATGTTTGCTATGTCCCCAGCAGCGTATTGGAAGGAGCCGGTGGCATAGAAGTTCAATGCCACCGTCACCTTCACTTCCACCGACAGAGACGTCCTGCACCTGAGCTTTGGCTGCAGATCTCGGCGAAGCAGGTGGCAGATCTCTGCAATCACCTCCTTTCGGAATCGGAGCCTTTTAACACATCGCGCGGCACTCATGTTTAGGTAGGAGCGCTGCTGGCGGTATAGCCTGACTGGGTAAGGCCTACGTGGCCGACGCCTGTAGCCCCCTCTGCCTCTAGCCAGGGCTGCCCCTCTCACAATGCGTCTGCGAGCCCTACGGACATGGCGCTGCAGCTCCGCGTTGGCACCGCATGCAGGCCCCATCAAATCCTGGCAAACAGTCTAATTTCCAAATGGCCACTTGCAGCGCTATGGCCTGAGTCCAAAAATACCTGGCTCTTGCTGCTTGAAACCAGTTAGCTATCCCCCTTGTTGTGTCTCCAGAAATGCGTTGCACAAGACTGTTTTCTGAAAAAAGGCTGGCCTTTATACTGGAGAGGACGTTCCCTTTAATTAGCGCCCCCCGGGGCCCGCGCTGGTTGTGTTGCGTTCCTTTTTCCAAACGCTCCGGCCGCCCGCCACACAATGGGGCAGGCCGACTGAAGTTTGGAATCGGGGCGGCTAAAGGGCGTTGCACGAGGATGTGACGTCATTTTCTGCGCGCGCATCCGGGCGGGCGCTAAACTTTGTGCCGGCGCTAACGGGCAACTTAATTTGGGGCGGGGCGCAAACTGCGCTGCGCCCGGGCGCTACACACATAGCGCCCGGAAATCACTTCTCTTAAGGCGCTAACTGCTGGCGCAAGCGACTGAAAATCTAGCCCTATGTCTTTTAATCTAATGTGTCTTCAAGCATGTTAACAGTTTTACAGGAGACACCATCTTAGAGATCCATCTAAAACGAAACTAAAACTAAAACTAAACTGCCTCTCTCGCATGCCCTCTGCTGGTAAGGCATAAATAATCAAACAGGCAAATATGCTGGTAAGGCATAATAATCAAACAGGCAAATACCGTCACTATTTGCTGATATCATTACAACCTCCCTCCTGTGCCCCTCCCTCCTGTGCCCTTCCCTCCTGTGTCCCCTCCCTCCTGTGCCCCTCCCTCCTGTTTCACCTCCCTCCTGTGTCACCTCCCTCCTGTGCCCCTCCCTCCTGTGCCCTTCCCTCCTGTGTCACCTCCCTCCTGTGTCCCTCCCTCCTGTGCCCTCCCTCCTGTGCCCCTCCCTCCTGTGCCCTCCCTCCTGTGTCCCCTCCTGCCTGTGCTCCTCCCTCCTGTGCACCTCCCTCCTGTGCCCCTCCCTCCTGTGTCCCCTCCCTCCTGTGTCCCCTCCCTCCTGTGTCCCCTCCCTCCTGTGCCCCTCTCTCCTGTGTCCCCTCCCCCCTGTGTCCCCTCCCTCCTGTGGCCCCTCCCTCCTGTGCACCTCCCTCCTGTGCACCTCCCTCCTCTGCCCCTCCCTCCTGTGCACCTCCCTCCTGTGCACCTCTCTCCTGTGTCACCTCCCTCCTGTGCACCTCCCTCCTGAGCACCTCCCTCCTGTGCACCCCCCTCCTGTTCCCCTCCCTCCTGTATCACCTCTCTCCTGTGTCACCTCCCTCCTGTGCCCCTCCCTCCTGTGTCCCTCCCTCCTGTGTCCCTCCCTCCTGTGTCCCTCCCTCCTGTGTCACCTCCCTCCTGTGTATCTCCCTCCTGTGTATCTCCCTCCTGTGTCCCTCCCCCCTGTGCCCCTCCCTCCTGTGTCCCTCCCTCCTGTGTCCCTCCCTCCTGTGTCCCTCCATCCTGTGTCACCTCCCTCCTGTGTATCTCCCTCCTGTGTCCCTCCCTCCTGTGCCCCTCCCTCCTGTGCCCCTCCCTCCTGTGTCCCTCCCTCCTGTGCACCTCCCTCCTGTGCCCCTCCCTCCTGTGCCCCTCCCTCCTGTGTACCTCCCTCCTGTGCCCCTCCCTCCTGTATCACCTCCCTCCTGTGTCACCTCCCTCCTGTGTCACCTCCCTCCTGTGCCCCTCCCTCCTGTGCCACTCCCTCCTGTGTCCCTCCCTCCTGTGTCCCTCCCTCCTGTGTCACCTCCCTCCTGTCCCCCTCCCTCCTGTGCCCCTCCCTCCGGTGCCCCTCCCTCCGGTGCCCCTCCCTCCTGTGTCCCTCCCTCCTGTGTCCCTCCCTCCTGTATCACCTCCCTCCTGTGTCACCTCCCTCCTGTGCCCCTCCCTCCTGTGCCCCTCTCTCCTGTGCACCTCTCTCCTGTGTCACCTCCCTGCTGTGCCCCTCCCTCCTGTGCCCCTCCCTCCTGTGCACCTCCCTCCTGTGCACCTCCCTCCCGTGCACCTCCCTCCCATGCACCTCCCTCCCGTGCACCTCCCTCCCGTGTGTTGAGTCTGAGTGTCTCAGATATGCTTATTCTAAATCACTGGACACAGACAACAAGAATAACTTAAACAGGTCTTTACTAATCGAAGGTCAGGGCTGAACTGCTTAGCAAATTACTACACAGAGTTTATATACCGGTGTGGTCACCACTGGTACTACAATATACAGTAGCCAAGAGAAAGTAGTCCATCTCTTAAGGTAGTCTCTTAAGGTGGTACAGGTTACATACACCACAATTCCTCCCTTTTTAGCTTAACAGTGTACATCCCAATTTAAACATAACATGGATAACATATATACAACTTCATGCAAAACTGTTCAAAGATTCAGTCTCTGAGGAGGCCTCCTGATCCGAGTTGGATAACACCTTTCAGGGGTCTCTGATTCTCGTTGCTGGGGTGACTCATCTAGTTGATCTCTTATGGATTGGACATCATCAGATACATTGGCGTCTGAGGTAGATGCTTCAGGTTCACTAACTTCTTCCACTGGTGTCTCTGTCGTAGTCATGGGTTCGACCCTTGTTCTCGATTCTACAAGTTGGTCAGCATGACGTCGTATTACGTTTTCACCAATATCTACCGTGTACATCAGGGGTCCTTGTCTGGCACGAATTGTTCCAGATTGCCATTTCTCATTCTTATAGTCCCGGGCTAACACTGGTTGTCCTATTTCGAAACTCCGAGTGGTCTTGTTATTTATATGCTGGAACTGTTTGTTTTCGACTTCCCTCCGCACATTTGGTTTTAACAAGTCCAACCTGGACCGCAACCTCCTGTTACAGAACATCATGGCAGGGCTTTGATTTGTCACTGCATGAGTGGCGTTTCGATATGCCATTAGGAAATTGTCCACCTTGTGTTGTAGTGGAATCTGGTCTTCGCTCATGGCCTTTATCGCCTTTTTGAACGTTTGTACAAATCTCTCGGCCAACCCATTTGTAGCCGGATGATATGGGGCAGAGGTATAATGTTTCACCCCATTCTTCTTCATGAATTTCTGGAATTCTTCTGACACGAACTGCAGTCCGTTGTCTGAACATATTTGTTCTGGCAATCCATTTCTTGCGAATATCGTTCTTAGAACTGCGATCGTCTTTTCCGAGGTAGTGGTCGCCATCTTAATCACTTCTGGCCATTTAGAATGTGCGTCTACCGCAATTAAAAACATGGAGTCCATGAATGGACCTGCGAAGTCAATATGTACACATTGCCATGGGGTTGAAGGCCATTCCCATTGATCCAGCGGTGCAATTGGAGGTGCATTTTGAACTTTTTGGCACCCTGAGCAGCTTTTAGTCAGATCCTCTATTTGTTGGTCGATACCTGGCCACCACACATAAGCCCTAGCAAGGCTTTTCATCTTGACTCCCCCCAGATGACCTTCATGCAGTTCCTTTAGAACTCTCTCCCTTAATTTAGGAGGAATAATCACCCTTGTTCCATACATCAATGTTCCTTGACAGACGGACAGCTGTTCTCGTCTGGCTGAGAATGCCGGTAACAGTGGTTCACCATGAGCTGGCCATCCCTTCACTGTCAATTCGTAGACCCGAGACAGTGTCGGGTCGTTCCTGGTTTCTCTCTCAATACTTGCAATGGTGACTGGTAAACATTTGATGATGTTCGAGTGAAATAACTCAACAGGGTCAACTGTCGGTGCCTCTTCCGCTGTAGATAGTGGCGGGCGCGACAGCCCATCAGCATTACCATGTTGCTTTGTACCTTTGAATTCGATCTGATGTTGATGTGCCCCTAGGAAAAGGGACCATCTCTGGAGCCTCTGCGCTGTCATCACCGAAACACCCTTCTTAGGGTTAAAAATGGAAACCAACGGCTGGTGGTCTGTCAGCAGTGTAAACTTTTGCCCTTGCAGGTAATGATTAAATTTTTTTACTCCCCACACAAGGCTGAGAGCCTCCCTATCTATCTGAGCATAGTTGCACTCAGCGGAGGTCAATGATCTGGATGCGAATGCGACTGGTCTTTCCAAGCCATTTGGCAACTTATGTGAGAGCACTGCCCCAATACCATATGGAGAAGCATCACAAGCTAAACGAATAGGCAGCATTGGGTTAAAGTGAGCCAACACTTCCTTAGAGGTGATCAATGCCTTGCTTTTGTGAAAGGCCCGCTTACAGTCCTCGCTCCACTTCCAGGGCACTCCCTTCTGCAAAAGAGCGTTCAGCGGGTGTAGCACCGTGGATAAATTTGGCAGAAACTTATGGTAATAGTTAATCAACCCTAGGAACGACCTCAACTGGGATACATTTTCCGGAGCGGGAGCCTTCACAACAGCTTCGATCTTGTCAGGTGACTTGTGAAGCCCCTCCTGGTCAATGACGTGACCACAGTACGAGATTTGCTTCTGAAAGAACTCACATTTCTGGCGATTAACTCGAAGTCCATATTCTTTCAATCTGGTGAGCACCTGTTCCAAATTTGCAAGGTGTTCCTCATCATCATCTCCTGTAATCAGAATGTCGTCCAGGTAGCATTGTGTGCCTGGAATTCCCTGTAATACCTGCTCCATGGCCCTTTGCCAAATCGCTGGAGCCGATGCCACTCCAAAAACCAGTCTATTATACCGATATAAGCCCTTATGCGTGTTGATCGTGAGATACTGGCGTGACGCTTCATCAACTTCCATCTGTAAGTACGCCTGCGCCAGGTCTATCTTGGTGAAGTGTATCCCGCCAGACAACGAAGCGAAGATATCCTCAATCCGTGGAAGCAGATATTGCACCGTGTGAAGCACCGGATTAACAGTGATCTTGAAATCGCCACAGATGCGAACCTTCCCCGGTTCCCCCGGCTTGTTACTCGATGAACGCTTCATGATGGGAACAATGGGCGTGGCCCATTCACTCCAGTCCACCTTTGACA
Organism: Somniosus microcephalus; assembly: GCF_052327205.1. Taxonomy (NCBI): domain Eukaryota; kingdom Metazoa; phylum Chordata; class Chondrichthyes; order Squaliformes; family Somniosidae; genus Somniosus; species Somniosus microcephalus. Next base: position 90,399,512 of record NC_140998.1, on the reverse strand, counting down.
GTACTCCGGAACGTTCTAGTCCTTCCAGCTCAGCTTCCACAGCAGGTTGTATCGCATAAGGTACCGGTCTAGCTTTGAAAAATTTCGGGTTTGCATGTTCTTCAACCTTGATGTTTGCCGTAATTCCTTTCAGTGTTCCCAGTCCCTGCTGGAACACCTCTTTAGCATCGTCCAATATTCTGGACAGTCATTTAGGCTTGACATCGTCTTTTTTACCGGAATCTACAGTTAGTGCTTTTAAGGAATGCCAGTCCATATTTATTCTCCTGATCCATTCCCATCCCAGTAGTGGCGGACCTCCCTCAGGTAACACATATAAGTCCATTCCTCGGCTTTCTTTACCCTTGTGGACCACCTTTACCTTTATCTTTCCAATGGGGTATACTCTTTGCCCCGTGTATGTTTTCAATACAATCTCCGTATCCCTTAGGGGAATGTGTGGAAATAACCTTTTGTAATCTTGCTTATTCATGACCGTCAATGCCGATCCAGTGTCCAATTCCATCTTCACTTGGACTCCTGCTATCTGAAGTGTGACCCAGATAGTTTGGTGGTCTGCTGTGCTACCCACATTATGTATTCTTAGACAACCCAGTTCCTTACTGCTGGAGTCTGAATCCATCTTCTGTTCATCCAAACTGTTCTCTGTCACCTTGTGTACCTTTTTGCACTTTTCCTGCGGTGACTTTTTGTTGCTGGTCTTCTTTCCTGACCGGCATACTTTAGCTATGTGACCGAGCCTGCCACATTTTCTGCATTCCTGATTTTTGAACCAGCACTGGTTCTGATCGTGCGTTGTCCTTCCGCAACGATAACACTTTACTGCACCCAATGCCATTTGATTGGTGCTGAGTTCCGATGACCTTAGCTGCATTTCCGCGGTGCCTCTTGCTGCGGCCTCGTGCAATGCTGCAATGGTGACAGCTTTATCAAGCGTAAAGTCCTTTTCCTCTAGCAGTCGCTTTTGTGTTCCTTCTTTTAATAATCCACACACGAATTTATCTCTCAGAGCATCTGCTAGTCTTGTACCAAACTGACAGTACTTTGATAGCTTGCGCAGTTCAATTAAGAATTCAGCGTTGCTTTCCTCTTTCAGCTGCGTTCTTCTGTAAAATTTAAATCGTTCCGCTATCAGCAGCGGCGTGGGGTTTAAATGTTCTTGCAGGATAGTAACAATATTCGCGAAAGTCTGATCCGCCGGTTTATCTGGTGTTACAAGGTGCCTCAGTAACCCGTACGTCTTCGCACCCATTGAGTTTAATAAGGTTAGTGCTTTCTTATCATCTGGTACCTCATTTGCTGTACAATAAACTTCAATGCGTTCTACATACGTGGCCCAATCTTCAACATCGCTATCATAAGCAGTGATGTTACCGTGTTTAGGCATCCTTGAGAGTTTCTTTAAATATTTTATTTTTCCAAAATGGTGGCTTCCCGCGCTTGTCTTCTTCCCCCGCCTACTAAAATGGTGGCTTCCCGTGCTTGGCGGCTTTTCCCGCGCTTGTCTTCTTCCCCCACCGACTACAATGGCGGCTTCCCGCGCTTGTCTTCTTCCCCCGCTGGCTACAATGGCGATGACCGCGCTGTTGCCGTCCTCGCCTCCCAGCGGTTCTTAATTTCCCCGACGCTGCTTTTGCTCCCCCGCGGTTCTCGTGGGCATTAATGCTTCCCTCGTTGCTGCGCCTCTCAGCCCCGATTGCAACCCGGCCCTTTACACCGGCTGCGGTCGAGTTCTCCGCTGTTCTCGTGGCATTAACGCTGCCCTTGTCGCTGCGCCTCTCGGCCCCGATTGCAGCCCGGCCCTTTTCACCGGCTGCGGTCGAGTTCTCCGCCCTTTTTCCTCCGGTTTCCCTCCCCTTCTCCACTGACAACGCGGCCGACTTTCTGCCCGTGTTGCTAGATCGGCTTACCCACCACCGTGGTAGAAGGATGATCACTGCCTGTCGCTGATGGAGGACTTCGTGGTCAGTAATTTCAACCCGGGTTCTCGATGCCTCCCGTGCGATGCGGTGCTCAGCAGGATGATGAGGGCGGATGCCTCTTCTCGACGCCCATTCTGAGGACGAAGCTGCCTTGGATGCAAAACTGCCGCAGGGTAAGATCGGACTCGTCGCCACTGTTGAGTCTGAGTGTCTCAGATATGCTTATTCTAAATCACTGGACACAGTCAACAAGAATAATTTAAACAGGTCTTCACTAATCGAAGGTCAGGGCTGAACTGCTTAGCAAATTACTACACAGAGTTTATATACCGGTGTGGTCACCACCGGTACTACAATATACAGTAGCCAAGAGAAAGTAGTCCATCTCTTAAGGTAGTCTCTTAAGGTGGTACAGGTTACATACACCACACCGTGCACCTCCCTCCCGTGCACCTCCCTCCCGTGCACCTCCCTCCCGTGCCCCTCTCTCCCGTGCCCCTCTCTCCCGTGCACCTCTCTCCTGTGAACCTTTCTCCTGTGCCCCTCTCTCCTGTGAACCTTTCTCCTGTGCCCCTCTCTCCTGTGAACCTTTCTCCTGTGAACCTTTCTCCTGTGCCCCTCTCTCCTGTGCACATCTCTCCTGTGCCCCTCTCTCCTGTGCACATGCTGATTCCACCACAGCACGTCATCGCTGCTGTGGTTGGTGGTGCTTTTCCTCTTCTAATATACTGTCAAACACATCCTGATCTTGTCAGTTTGCAAAGCTGTATCAACACAACTCTCTGCCAAACGTTTGCCAGAGGGAACTGAGTCACCAGTTGTAATAACTGAGCTTATATTCAGATGGGCAATCACAACTTTAAATAAACACCTGAACTGCGGCTCAATATTGCCTCCGTTTCATTGGTGAGATTCATGAGCCTCGGGAAAACGCATCCTGGAGACGTTAAATTTAAAGGTCAGTGAAATTTAATGTAAAAAGTCCTCATTAACATCTCATAAGGCTGCTGCAATAAGTGCCCACCCACCTGCACTAATTAACACCCTGACTTCAGCGAGTAGGTTATTCGCAGGCATCCAAACGCACCTCTGTTAAACCCGGAAACGTGGAGCTAAAGTCGCGATCAAAAAATCACTTATTTTAACTACCCAGCCATCCCCAACCCACCCATTCTTGGGGGTTAATGTTGCCCCCATATCTTAGCGTAGAACAGACCCAGAAATTTCATCCAATAAGCTTAAAAAAATCCATGGTTTTTGATTAAGGATTAGCATTTCTAAGCTTCTATCCACCAAATTTCTCGCCTTCATATCAGCTCTTACCCACAAATACATTGGCCGGAATTTTCTTTACCTGGGTGGGTCCGGTGCGGACGGCCGCCATGGCGGGTCGCGAGCCTGTTTCTGGCTCCATCCTGCGCCACAGAACGACTTCCCATTAATGGGGCGTATTAGGACTACCCTGCACGTTACCCGACCCAATTAAAAGGTGCGGATCTGGTGACGTCATCGATGAAACATTTTCAGCCAGGATATTTAAAGGAGCCATGGCCACATTGCATTTGAAGGTTCATCTAGGGGTGTGCATTCAGTGTACTTCACAATTCCACTGCTGCACACACCACCAGAGATGACTGCGCAGAGACAGAGGGTTGCACCCAGGTTCTCCGATAACTCCCTCTATATGCTTGTGGAGGGAATCCGAGCACACAGGGAGGTCCTCTTCCCTGCTGATGGGAGGAAGAGATCTCCCCAGCACAGCAAAGGAGCCTGGCTCCAAATAGCAGAGGAGGTGAACAGCAGGGATGTCGTCAGCAGTGCCACACTCAACTTTATCCTGCTCTGCCTCTCATTACATCCCCAAAACTCTGCCTTCCCAACCCTGCTCCTGCACATCCTTACTCACACCAACATACCTTGCACCTCCACCCATCCCTCTCTCTCTATCTGTATTATCACATCCCCATCTTACTAGCCCACCTCACACTCACCCTCATCCTAATGCAATCATACCAGCTAACAACACACAAGGAGGACACTTGGATTTGCCACCACACTCCATCATAGTCACCCTCTAAAGATGTAACACTTATATTCCTTACACTCATTCCATCAGCCTAACTCAACCTTCTCTTCTTTCCCTCCTTGCAGGAAAAGAGAGCTCACAATGAGAGAGAGGGAGAGAACTGGCGGTGGAACCCCATCGATGGCCACCCTGCCCACAGCAGAGGAGGCTGCCTTAGAGCTGGCAGGAGTCGTCGAGCACCTGGAGGTGGGAGATGGCGAGTGAGGGACAGCTCAGCTACCTGGTTACAGAATCACTTTTCATACAGCTACATGGCATACATCAGTCACTCATATGGGAACTGATGTCATCAGCCACTGTGTGCATGATGGTACCTGTGCCCAATCTACATATAACATATCTAACTCATCTCTTTACTCTCCCACAGGTCCATCAAGTGCACTCCACCCCCCCCACCCCAGTGTCCAGGCACAAGAGGAAGACGACTCCCCAGAGGAGCCTCCAGCCTCTGAGGGCGCACCGTCACCAGACATAAGCGCACACAACACCAGCACAGATACTCGCACCTCGGTGGGTCCCTCGTGAGATAGAGTAGCGTTGTCATCTGGTGTCTCAAGTTACAAGTGAGCAAGAGCAGGTGGTGGAGACAGGGACAGCAGTGAAGAGTCTTCGCTGGAGGGCGCAAGACGCTTCCAGCTCTGCTCAGCTGCATGCAAAGGCTGAGCCCCGGGGGGCCATCCAGAAAGAGGGCGTTCCTGGAGGTGCAGCAAGAAGTGCAGGAGGCTCTGACAGGTTTTGTGAGCGTGATGTCTGCAAATGTGCAGAGAATGGAGGAGTCCATGTCGCAGGCGATGGCAACTGTAGGCTTTTCCATGGATAGGATGGACACCTGCATGGAGCAGCTAATGCGCCACTCACAGGAGCACATGGTCTCTATGCAGGATAGATGGCTATCTATGGAGAATAAATGGCAGATGCTCATAGACCTCCTGTCTAGGAGGGATGTCAGTGTAGACGTGGGTCCTCATAGCCCCACTGCAGTGCAGCAAGGTACTTTCCAGCTCCTTGCTAGCAGGGAAGTGTGGGTGGCCCATGAGAGGGATGATGGTGAGAGGGGACATGGAAGTGGGGGCTCCTCTCAAAGTGCTCACACTTCTCCCCCATTGCCACCCACTCAGTCAGAGCCCCAGATGCCTCCCCAGATAGTGATGGCCGAGTCTACGCCTGCACAGTCACAGGAGGGGCAGACTTTGGCGGGGCCATCACAGGCTCCAAACCTCAGAGGGCGACCACCAAAAGTGTCTATGCAGTCACAGCAGGGAAGTGAGCAGGCTGCCTCTACCTCTGCTGAAGCCACAGGGATAGCACCTCATAGAAGCACGCAGAAGGGAAAGTTGCCACACAAGTAATTTCACAAGCATAGCCACTTGGGTGTTTTATTCAATGTTAATGTGAAGTTTCAGTTAATTTAATGTGAACCATAAATTTCTTTCTTTACAAAACTTTCCGGTCTTGGACAAATTTGTGTGCATCATTGGAAGTGACTTAGTTAGTTAGAGTGAAGGGTCAGACATAAATTTACTTCCACCAATGGTGGTGACTGCGAAAGGAATGGATTGGTCATTGTAGGGATGCTTTATGATGTGGCTCTGTGGTTTTACCAACCTGGCGAAGCATGTGGCAGCCATATGGGTGTACTGCGTAAAGTTAAATAAATCTGGTCATGATGAAGCCATTCCTGGCATCCCGGGCAACAATGTGCTCGGGTGCTGCTGCCATCTGCACCGCAGGTTCCTCCAGCTCCTGCTCCTCCGCGTCTTCCTGCTGATGATCCACCACCTCCTCCTCCTCCTCCTCTGAAGAGGCTGTGCGCTCAGTGCCTTGCTCCACATGCAGCGCTAATCCTCGCTGCTGCGCTATGTTGTGCAGCGTGCAGCAGACCACGATGATTCTGGAGACCCTGACTGGTGTGTACTGAAGGGCTGCTCCAGATCTGTCAAGGCATCTGAATTGCATTTTCAGCATGCCTCTTGTCTGCTCTATGACACTCTCGGCCTCAGTACTTGGCCTCCTCAAGGGTGTCATAAGCAACGTCTTCAGTGGATAGACCTTGTCTCCAGGCAGCCAGCCGGTAAGTGTGTTTGGAGGTACGAAGAGCTAAGGGAATGTGCACTGGCGCAGGACGAAATAGTCATGACAGACACCAGTGAATTTGGTGCACACATGCATGATGATCTTCCAATGGTTGCAGATGAGCTGTACATTGAGGGAGTGGAACCCCTTGTGGTTGACAAAGACTCCTGGGTGATGATGGGGTGCCCTGATGGCCACATGAGTGCAGTCGATGATGCCCAGCACCCGTGGGAAGCCAGCCAGAGCCATAAAGCCAAGCGCCCGCTCAGTAACACTGGCATCATCAGTGGCAAAGTTGATACACAATAGCAAAATACTGCGAATGCTGGAAATCTGAAATAAAAACAGAAAATGCTAGGAACGCTCAGCAGGTCAGGCACCATCTGTGGAGAGGGAAACAGAGTTAACGTTTCAGGTCTGTGACCCTTCGTCAGAACTAGAAAAAGTGAGAGATGTACAGTAACAGGTTTTAAGCAGGTGCAGAGGCAGGGAAAGCGGGGGAGGAGAGGAAATATCAAAAGGGACGGCCTGTGATCGGGTGGGAGGCAGGAGTGGTTAAATTTGGCAGAATCATCAACAGCTGCCGTCTGAAAAAATAGGGACAGTGGTTATGGTCTGAAATTGTTGAACTCAATTTTGAGTCCAGAAGGCTGTAAAGTGCCTAATAGAAAGATGAGCTGCTGTTCCTCGAGCTTCATTGGAACAGTGTAAGAGGCCGAGGACAGAGCGGTCAGAGTTGGAGTGGAGCGGAGAATTAAAGTGACAGGCGCCCGGGAGCTTGGGGTCACCCTTACGGACTGAATGGAAGTGCTCTGCAAAGTGGTCACCCAATCTGCATTTGTTCTCCCCAATGTAGAGGAGACCGCATCATGAGCAGCAAATACATATACTAAGTTGCAAGAAGTACAAGTAAATCGCTGTTTCACCTGGAAGGAGTGTTTGGGGCTCTGGACAGTGGGAAGAGAGGAGGTAAAAGGGCAGGTGTTGCATCTCCTGCGCTTGCACAGGAAGGTACCGTGGGAGGGGAGGAGCTGTTGGGGATTGTAGAGGAGTGGACCAGGGTGTTGTGGAGGGAGCGGTCCCTTCGGAATGCTGAAAGGGGAGGGGAGGGAACGATGTGTTTGGTGGTGGGATCACGCTGAAGGTGGCAGAAATGGCGGAGGATGATCCGTTGAATGTGGAGGCTGGTGGGGTGAAAGGTGAGGAAAAGGGGAACCCTATCGTGGTTCTGGGAGGAAGGGGAAGGGGTGAGAGTAAAAGTGCGGGAAATGGAACGGACACGGTCAAGGGCCATGCCAACCAAGGTAGAGGGAAATCCTCGGTTGAGGAAAATGGATGACATATCGGAAGCACTAGTATGGAAGGTGGCATCGTCAAAGTAGATGAGTCAATAAAAATGGTACCCTCAAGAATTCCTTTAAAAACAACATTAAACTTTATTATAAAATGAAGCCCTGCCTCAGATATAAACAACCTGCTGAGGGATAACTTTACTGATTCAGTGTCGAACAGTGCCATTCTGTGACCCACCAGTGTTAATCAGTAATAATCTGTTAGCGGCGATCAAACTAATGTTAATTCAGCAAATTTAAATTGTTATTGATTTTGATAGGGCAGGCGGAGCTATTATTGATTGTTTCGAGGATGGGTCTCGGCGGAGCTCCCTCAAAGTTTCATGAAATTATGGCTTGACATATGTAATGGCATAAGTCACTCGTGCCATAATTTCCTGGAATTTTGGTACCAGAATAATGATGTACGGCATCCATGCGCCATCAATATGGTGCAAATTTTCAGGAAAATCAGGGTCAACATTTCATTTGAACATTTTACTGTGACATCTTATGGAAAGCCCTGTTGTAGATGGTTTGCCTTGGTGGTTCGAATCACCCCTCCTACTTAGTTCTATACGACAGGAATTATGGTGAACAGGATTGGGACACCGACAAGCTTTTCAGACTCAACCGTACGGTGTTTAATAAGGTTAACACACACACTCGCCTCCAGTACGTAAAATGCTTGGTGGCGTAAAACACACAGTACAACAATACAACTTGGCCCGTTGAACAGGCCCCTGTCTTGCCTAAAATCACACTGTGTTGCAATACAGGGTATAACATGGACTTGTCCCACAAACCCTGGAACATTACACTATATAATACACACAGAACCTCCCCACTAAACCGCACTGGATTGGTTGAGACACACAACACCCCCTCACACAGTACCGGTGGTCTTAAGGGTGCATGGGCTTGGAGAATGCTCACCCTGATTGTCCGTTTTCTTGCTCACTGCTCCCCTGTGTAGAACGTGTCTCCTGGTTCCGTATCGCCGATGCAGCCAAGTCCCAGTTTTGAGGTTCGTTCCTACAGTCGAAGAGCAAGGCAAGGCTCTTGTCGCTCGTGGTGGTTTCGAGCAAGCGAGAGAGAGAGTTAACTGGCCAAAGCTGCCTTCTCTGTATAACCTGAAAGTTCATTCTGGTTTGTGTAGTTGCAGTGATGTCTTTTTAATCACCCTTCTTTGTCTTCCTTGTCTGGTTTCCCGCCTTTCAGGGCTATCCCATCTAGGTGCTGGTGTTAATGGCAGATGATGGGCCGCACTTCTCACCTGATCCTGGGTTAAGTGGCTTCCCATTAATTTACAATGGCCCTCTTTTGTCCGGTTCCTGCCTTTCGGGGCTATCTCATCTAGGTGCTCGCAACTGTATGAGTCACCTATCTAGACCCATTGTCTTCCCAGAGAATTCTGTCTGCCCAGAAATTCTCCCATAATTAGTTTGTAGGCCTGGTTGGAATCTCCTGTCCATCACGAACACCTGGGCCTCTCCCATCTTCTCCAAACAGGCTGTTGATCAAATCAGCAGTAACTGTCATTCAAAATGTCCAATACAAAAAAAAATCCTTGGGGCCTGCGTTGATGCTTACACTGTTAAGCATTCAGAGTCCTTTATGTGTCTGATTTAGAGGAGTCCAACAGCCTCAGGGAACAGCAAAATACCATGCAATGGTTGACATTAAGGCATTCACTTTGAACACTCCATTGTCCCTAAAAATAGAAAGTATGTCTGGCTTATGGCAGCAGGATTCTGTAAATAACTGCTAAAGCAACACTCCAAGTAAAATTCTAAGCCATTAAACTGCATGTGTAAATCAATGGTGTCATACGCATGAGCAAAGTCAAACCAACTCCACTTCAGAGCTCAATTATATCACTAACCTACCTCACATTGATAGCTTGCCACCTCCTGCTGTGTCTTTGTATTAGCTGACATTTTCCACTTTTGAACATTGTAGTAGGTCAGACTTACCCTAATGTCAGACTGCGTTCTCAACAGAACCCCATAGAAAGTGTCACAGGGTGCGACTAATGGCCTGACCTTTTGCTGAATCTGATTTTAGAAAAATGATGTTTAATTCACCTTCTAATACTTCTGACTAAGCCAGTAATAAAAGTGGAAGAAAAATTGTGTATGTTTATCATATTGTAATAACGAGTCAATGTCAGTCACAATTTTGGAAGTAAGATTGCTACTAACACTATTCTATAAAATTATATAAATGCAATGCATCCACTGTAAAGGGAAGTTAGAATCATCGAAGCATTGAATGTTACAGCACAGAAACAGACCATTTGGTCCAACACGTCTGCTCTGATGTTTTCTCTACATGAGCCATTTAGTCTATTCCCATTCTCCTGTTCATTCCCTGTACCCTCTAATATTCCTTTTCTCATGCAACTATCTAATTGCCATTTGAAAGAAATTATGGATGACTTCAACAACAGTTTGTGGCAGAGAAAAGATTTTATCTAACCTCTTTTTAATTATTTTATTGATTATCTTAAGTCTGACGAACTGTATCACAGTATGGTATGGCAGCTGCAGCTCCTATGACCGGAAAGCCCTGCAGCGGGTAGTCAAAACTGCCCAACGCATTACCGGCACCCGGCTACCGACCATAGAGAACATCTACCAGAAACGCTGTTTACGGAGGTCACTGACCATCATCAAAGACCCTACCCACCCCAGCCACAGTCTGTTCACCCCCCTGCCATCTGGGAGACGCTACAGATGCATTCACACCCGAACGACCAGATTTAGGAACAGCTTCTTTCCCAGGGCTGTCATCTGACTGAAATCCACAAATAATTTCTAAAGCCTGCACATCTGCCAATGCACTTTATTATGTTTATGTTAATGTTTACAAGCCAAATGAATGTTGAATGTTTAAATGTCTTAATCTAAATGTACACTCTCGGGAGCCGCAAGCCTACATTTCGTTGTAGTGCACTTGTGCACTAACAATGACAATAAAAGTTGATTATTATTATTATCGCCTCATTAACCATCTTGTTGATCAATGGAAAAATCTATCACATTTTACTATATTATAGCCATTCATAATCTTTAAGATCCCTATCAGATCATCCCTTAACCTTACATAGAAGATAGGAGCAGGAGTAGGCCATTCGGCCCCTCGAGCCTGCTCCGTCATTCAATGCGATCATGGCTGATCATACAAATTCAGTACCCGGTCCCTGCTTCCTCCCCATACCCCTTAATCCCTTTAGCCTTAAGAAATATATCCAACTCCTTCTTGAATATATTTAATGTATTGGCCTCTACTGCCTTCTGTGGTAGAGAATTCCACAGGTTCACCACTCTCTTGGTGAAAAAATTCCTCCTCATTTCTGTCCTAAATGGCCTACCCCTTATCCTTAGATTGTGACCCCTGGTTCTGGACTCCCCGACCATCGGGAACATCCTTCCTGCATCTAGTCTGTCCAGTCCTGTCAGAATTTTATAAGTTTCAATGAGATCCCCTCTCATTCTTCTAAACTCCAGCGAGTACAAGCCCAATTGACCCAATCTCTCCTCATACGTCATTCCTGCCATCCCCGGTATCAGCCTGGTGAATCTTCGCTAAACTCCTTCCATGGCAAGAACATCCTTCCTCAGATAAGGCGACCAAAACTGCACACAATACTCAAGATGTGGTCTCACCAAGGCTCTGTACAACTGCAGCAAGACATCCTTGTTCCTGTACTCAAACCCTCTCACTACGAAGGCCAAAATGCCATTTGCCTTCTTAACTGCCTGCTGCACCTGCATGCTTACCTTCACCGACTGGTGCACAAGGACACCCAGGTCTCGTTGCACTTCCCCTTCTCCCAATCTATTGCCATTCAGATAATAATCTGCCTTCCTGTTTTTGCCACCAAAGTGAATAACCTCGCATTTATCCACGTTATATTGCATCTGCCATGCTTTTGCCCGATCACCCAACCTGTTCAAATCATCCTGGAGTTTCTCAGCATCCTCCTCACAGCACGCACGCCCACCCACCTTTGTGTCATCTGCAAATTTGGAGATATTACATCCAGTTCCCTTGTCTAAATCATTAATATATATTGTGAATAGCTGGGGCCCAAGGACCGATCCCTGCGGTACCCCACTAGTCACTGCTTGCCACTCGGAAAAAGACCCATTTATTCCAACTCTTTGCTTTCTGTCTGCCAACCAGTTCTCTATCCAAGTCAATACCTTACCCCCAATCCCACGTGACTTAACTTTGTACGCTAATCTCTTATGCAGGATCTTATCAAAAGCCTTCTGAAAGTCCAAATACACCACATCCACTGGTTCTCCCTTATCTATTTTACCAGTTATATCCTCAAAAAATTCCAGTAGATTAGTCAAGCACGATTTACCTTTTGTAAATCCATGTTGACTTTGTCCGATCCTGTCACTGTTTTCCAAGTGCTCTGCTATTACATCTTTTATAATGGACTCTAGCATTTTCCCCACTACCGATGTCAGGCTTACCAACCTGTAATTCCCAGTTTTCTCTCTACCACCTTTTTTGAATAGTGGGGTAACATTAGCTACCCTCCAATCCATGGGTACTGTCCAGATTCCATCGAATGTTGGAAGATGATCAGCAAAGCATCAACTATTTCTAGGGCCACTTCCTTAAGTACCCTAGGATGTAGATTATCAGGCCCTGGGGATTTATTGGCCTTCAATCCCATCAATTTCCCTAACACCATTTCCCTACAAATACTGATTTCTTTCAGTTCCTCCCTTTCATCAGATCCTATGTTCCCCAACATCTCTGGGAGGTTATTTGTGTCCTCCTTTGTGAAGACAGAACCAAAATATGTATTTAATTGGTCTGCCATTTCTTTGTTCCCCATTATAAATTCCCCTGATTCTGACTGCAAGGGACCTACGCTTGACTTCACCAATCTTTTTCTCTTCACATATCTATAAAAGCTTTTACAGTCAGTTTTTATGTTACCTGCAAGCTTACTCTCATATTCTATTTTCCCTTTCTTAATTAATCCCTTTGTCCTCCTTTGTTGAATCCTAAACTGCTCCCAATCCTCAGGTTTACTGCTTTTTCTGGCCAATTTATATGTTCTCTCCTTAGGAGCATAGGAGCATAGGAACAGGAGTTGGCCATTGAGTCCCTCGGGCCTGTTCTGCCATTCAATGAGATCATGGCTGATCTGCGACCTAGCTCCATATACCCGCCTTTGGCCCATATCTCTTAATACTTTTGATTAACAGAAAGCTATCAATTTCCGATTTTAAAATTAACAGTTGATCTTTCATCAATTGCCATCTGCAGAAGAGAGTTCCAAACTTCTACCACCCTTTGTGTGTAGAAGTGTTTCCTAATTTCACTCCTGAAAGGTCTGGCTCTAATTTTTAGACTATGCCCCCTTGACCTAGAAACCCCAACTAGCGGAAATAGTTTCTCTCTATCTGTTCCCCTCAATATCTTGAAAACTTTGATCAGGTCACCCCTTAATCTTCTAAATTCAAGGGAATACAACCCTAATTTGTGTAATCTCTCCTCGTAACTTAACCCTTGGAGTCTGGGTATCATTCTGGTAAACCTATGCTGCACACCCTCCAAAGCCAATATATCCTTCCTAAGGTGAGGTGCCCAGATCTGCTCACAGTATTCCAGGTGTGGTCTAACTAGGGCTTTGTATAGCTGCACCATAACCTCTACCCCATTGTATTCTAGTCCTCTAGATATAAGGGCCAGCATTCCATTATCCTTTTTGATTATTTTCTGTACCTGTTCATGACATTTTATGGATCTTTGTATCTGGACCCCCAAGTCTTTTTGGACCTCCACTGTTTTTAGATTTTCACCATTTACAAAGTACCCTGTTCTATCCTTTTTAGGTCCAAAGTGGATGACCTCACATCTGCTTACATTGAAATCCATTTGCCACAGTTTTGCCCATTCACTTAATCTATCAATATCCCTTTGTAATGTTATGGTTTTATCTACACTGCCTACAATGCCGCCTATCTTTGTGTCATCGGCAAATTTGTATGTATGACTTTCTATGCCATCATCTAAGTCGTTAATAAATACTGTGGATAGTTGAGGCCCCAAAACAGATCCCTGCGGGACACCACTAGTCGCATCCTGCCAATTTGAGTATCTGCCTATTATCCCTACTCTTTATCTCCTGCTGCTCAGCCAATTTCCTAACCAGGTCAATAATTTGCCCTCAATTCCATGGGCTGCTACCTTTCTTAACAGTCTCTTATGTGAAACTTTATCAAATGCCTTCTGGAAGTCCATTTAAATAACATCCATAGACATTCCCCTGTCCACTACTTTAGTCACCTCCTCAAAAAATTCAATCAGGTTTGCTGGCTCTCTCTGATCAACTGAAAATTTTCGAGGTGTTCAATCACCCTATCCTTAATTATAGACTCTAGCAATTTCCTGACAACCGATGTTAGGCTAACTGGTCTATAATTCCTTGGCTTTCCCCTCTTGTCATTCTTAAATAGTAGAGTAACATACGCAATTTTCCAATCTAAAGGAACGATTCCTGAATCAAGAGAACTTTGGACAATTATAGTTAGGGCATCTGCAATGTGCTCAATTACTTCTATTAAAATCCTGGGATGGAAACCATCTGGTCCTGGGGATTTGTCATTTTTTAGTGCCATTATTTTGTTTGTTATTGTTATTTTACTTTCGTTAATTTTATTGAGTCCCTGTCCCTGATTTAATATTAGTTCCCTTGGGATTTCCTCTACTGTAAATACTGACACAAGGTTATTATTCAACACGTCCGCCATTTCCTTATTATCATTGATAATATCACCGCTTTCAGTTTTTAAGGGGCCAACATTGCTCCTGACTATCCTCTTTTACCTAATATATTTGTAAAAATTCTTTGTGTTGATTTTGATATCCCTTGCAAGTTTCTTTTTATACTCCCTTTTTGTAGCTCTTTCTGCCTGTTTTGTGACCCTTTGCTGCTCTTTGTGTCTTTCCCATTCGCCAGGATCTGTGCTATTTTTGCTATCTATGCGTTCTTGGCTTTAGTAAAAAATTAAACCCTAAATTCCCGAGTTTCTCATCATAATTGTAATTCCTCATCCCTGTTAACATCTGAATGAAACAACCCTACACTCTTTCCATTGCTTTTATATCCGTCCTATAATGGGATCGCAATGACGGCACGCAATAGGGGTAAATTTTGACTTTGGTCGACAGTGTACAACCGGCGACATCGGATCAGCCACCAGTTATACATCTCACCTGTTTTTTATTTCCATTGATTTCATTGAAAATTGGGAGAGATATATACTGGGCGGCTGATCCGATATTGCCCATTAGACACTATCAACTGAATTCAAAATGACCTTCGAAGCTTCAACTATGGCCTAAGTTTTTGTACATTTTCAACCGTAGCTGTTGTATCCGTGTGTTAATGGAGACATGGAATGCAGGAGTTGGTTTCACAGGTGTTTACTGAACAAAGTCTGGAGGTGAACTAACAGATACAAGACACTATACAGGCTTATATAGCCCGAGTGGCCATTACCGGCATTACAGTACACAGGGGGCTCTTAAAGGCACATACACCACAATTCCTCCCCTTTTAGACAACCAGTACATAACATTTTAAGTAATCATTAATTAACATGTTACAAGAACAATAATCTACACATTTGCTGCAGTTAATCAATTATAAGTCAGTCTCTCTGGAGGCTTCCTGACTCGGTCCGGATAACGCCTCGGTGGTGTAGTAGTTTCTGGTGGTGTAGTAGGTTCTTTTGGCAAGGTCGATTCGGCTTGAATGCCAGTGTCGGGTTCATCTGGTTCCAGTATCACTGGATCGGAGGTAGATACTATGGGTATCTCTGCTTCATCATTAGGCGTATAGAGTTGTGGTGTAGGTTGTCCCTTTTCAGATGACTCTATGAACTGGTCAGCATGGTGCCTTATTATGCTTACTCCAATGTCCACGGTATACGTCAATGGTCCTAGTAGTGTGCAAATAGTTCCAGGCTGCCATTTTTCGGTACAGTAGTCCCGGGCCAAAACTTGTTGACCTATCTGGAAGGTTCTAGTTGGCCTTTCATTCATGCCTTGAAATTGCCGGTTCTCCACGTCCCTTCTGATGTTTGGCTTGATCAAATCCAGCCGGCATCTTAGGCTTCCATTGAAGAACATCATGGCGGGAGTTTGGTTTGTAACCACATGTGTTGCATTCCTGTATGCAAACAAGAAGTTATCTACCTTATGCTGTAGATTTATGTCTTCATTACCCATGGCCTTTATGGCCTTCTTGAAGGTCTGAACAAACCTTTCAGCCAATCCATTGGTGGCGGGATGGTATGGGGCGGACGTGTAGTGCTTAACCCCATTGTTTTTTAAGAACTTCCTGATTTCTTCGGACACAAATTGCGGTCCATTATCAGAACAGATCTGTTCAGGCAGCCCATTCCTGGCAAATATGGTCCTTAATACTGTGATGGTTTTTTCCGTAGTGGTGGAGGACATCTTTATTACCTCCGGCCACTTGGAGTGTGCATCAACCGCGATTAAGAACATTGAGTCCATAAATGGACCAGCAAAGTCGATGTGTACCCTTTGCCATGGAGATGAGGGCCACTCCCATGGATGTAGAGGGGCTTGTGGTGGGGCGTTTTGGAACTTCTGGCATCCTAGGCAGCTCTTGGTCATTTCTTCGATGTCTCCATCGATACCTGGCCACCACACAAACGCTTTGGCTAGGTTCTTCATTTTCACTCCACCCAGATGCCCCTCGTGAAGCTCTTTTAGCACTTTATCCTGGAGTTTGGGTGGAATCACCACTCTGGGACCACACATCAAGGTTCCTCGGCACACTGACAGCTGTTCTCTTCTTTGCGAGAATGCTGGCAACAGTGGTTCGCCATGTGCTGGCCATCCCTTCACCGTTAAATCGTAGACTCGTGAGAGAGTCGGGTCATTTCTCGTTTCCTTTTCAATGGCAGAATTTGTTACTGGTAGGCATCCCACTATGGTTGAGTGGAACATCTCCACTGGGTCCACTGTAGGTGCCTCTTCTACCGTTGGCAATGGTAGGCGCGATAAACCGTCAGCATTCCCATGCTGTTTTGATCCTTTGTATTCTATGTCATATTGGTGTGCCCGTAGGAAAAGGGACCACCTCTGTAGCCTTTGCGCTGTCATAATGGGAACACCCTTTTTAGGGTTAAATATGGAGACGAGGGGTTGATGGTCAGTCAACAAGGTAAATTTTTGTCCGTGTAGGTAATGGTTGAATTTCTTCACTCCCCATACCAGGCTGAGTGCTTCCCTGTCGATCTGGGCATAGTTATGCTCAGCTGAGTTCAATGAGCGTGACGCAAAAGCTATCGGCCGCTCCGAGCCATCAGGGAATCTATGCGATAATACCGCTCCTACGCCGTAAGGGGATGCATCGCACGCCAGTCTGATTGGCAGTGATGGGTTGTAATGAGCCAAAACTTCCTTGGACGTGATCAAGCCTTTGCATTTATGGAAGGCACGTTTACAGTCTTCGCTCCATTTCCAAATTACTCCCGTTTGTAGCAGTTCGTTAAGAGGGTGCAGAAGAGTTGACAAGTTCGGTAAAAATTTATGATAGTAATTTATCAATCCCAGGAACGACCTTAATTGTGAGACATTTTCAGGTGCTGGGGCTTTTATGACAGCTTCAATTTTTTCAGGTGACTTATGCAACCCTTCCTCGTTAATTATGTGGCCACAATATGATATTTGTTTCTGGAAAAATTCGCACTTGGGGCGATTTGCTCATAGGCCCCGTTCTCTCAGCCTAGTGAGCACCTGCTCCAAATTGGCAAGGTGCTCGTTGTCGTTTTCTCCTGTTACAAGGATGTCGTCTAGGTAGCATTGAGTCCCCGGAATCCCTTGCAGGACTTGCTCCATAGCTCTTTGCCAGATAGCTGGAGCTGATGCTACTCCGAAAACCAGTCGATTGTACTGGTACAGGCCTTTGTGTGTATTAATTGTGAGATACTTTTTAGAGGCCTCTTCAACCTCCATCTGTAGATATGCTTGTGCCAAGTCAATTTTGGTGAAACGTTTCCCTCCGGATAGTGAGGCGAAAATATCTTCTATCCTCGGAAGAGGATACTGTACCATGTGAAGGACCGGGTTTACAGTCACCTTGAAGTCCCCACAGATGCGAATTTTACTCTGTTCTTCAGATTTATCATTATTCAACGTTTTCTTCATGACCGGGATGATGGGTGTTGCTCACTCGCTCCAATCTATCTTGGATAATGCGCCTGCCTTTTCCAAATTCACCAGCTCTGCCTCGACTGCTGGACGAATTGCGTATGGCACCGGCCTTGCCTTAAAAAACTTGGGAATTGCTGCATCTTCCACTTTCATTGAGGCGGTGACGCCTTTCAAGGTTCCTAGTTCCTGTTGAAACACTTCCTTGGCGTTGGCCAAGATGTCTTTTAATCGTTCAGGTATGACGTCCTCATCATTTTTTTTCTTACTGGTCACCGTCAGTGCCTGAATGGAGTGCCAGTCTAAACGTATCTTCCTGATCCATTCACGTCCCAACAGCGGTGGACCACCATCTTGCAGAACGTATAAATACAACTTCTGTATTTCCTTGCCGTTGTATACAACAGGCACCCTTATTTTCCCTTTGGGGTATACTTTCTGCCCCGTATATTTTTTCAAGATAATGGATGTGTCTTTCAAAGGTATATGCAGAAATAGCCGCTCGTAATCCCGTCGACTTATGACGGTCAGAGCTGATCCTGTATCTAGCTCCATTTTAACTGGGGACCCCGCTATCGTGAGGGTAACCCAAATGGTCTGGTAATCTTCTTTGGCAATTTCATTATGTAATTTGAGACAGCTTAGTCTCTTGTTTCCGGAGTCGCTATCGCTCTTCTGGTCTTCGGAGCTACTGTCCGTCATCATTTGTACCTTTCTGTACTTTTCCTTATTGATTTTTTTCCTGTCCGTGGATTTTTTGTTTCCAGATCGGCATACACGTGCAATGTGTCCAATCTTTCCGCATTGCCTGCATGCTTTGTCCTTGAACCAGCAGTCTCTCTGGTCATGGGTGGATCTGCCGCAGCGATAACATCTCTCGAAACCCTGTGTCATTTCATGGGTGCCGAAGTCCTGTGGCTTTTGCTGTATCTCTGCAGCTCCTCTTGCGGCTGCTTCGTATGATACAGCCATACTGAAAGCCTTGTCCAGTGTCAAATCTTTCTCAGAAAGTAGCCTTTTCTGTGTTCCTTCACTTAGGAGACCGCAGACGAATTTGTCTCGAAGAGAATCTGCCAGTCCTGCCCCGAATTGGCAGTGCTTTGACAGCTTCCTTAATTCGGTGAGGTAATCAGCGTTACTTTCATTCTTGTGCTGATTCCTCCTGAAGAATTTGAATCGTTCCGCTATCAGCAGCGGTGTTGGGTTTAAGTGCTCCTGTAGGGTATCAACAATCTCCTTAAAATTCTTGTCCTTTGGTTTGGCTGGAGTGATTAAGTTGCGTAACAGCCCGTATGTCCTTGCGCCCATTAGATTTAGAAGTACTGATGCCTTTTTATCATCCTCTATTTCATTTGCTGTGCAATATACCTCCACTCTTTCCACATATGTGGTCCAATCCTCTATATCGCTATCGAAAGCAGTAATATTGCCAGTCTTAGGTATCCTGAAAAAAAAATGGCGCCTCCCACGCTTTCCTTTCTTCCCCGCAGAAAACAAATGGCGCCTCCCACGCTTTCCCGCCGCTGCCGCTGCTGACAACGCTGTTCTCCACGGTTTTTATTTACACAGTTATTTTTTTTAATAGGTGGAGACTCGTTCCTGCTGGACTCTCTGGGACTTTTCCCTCCCTCTGCTTGGTCCGAACGCCGACCTGCTTTGCAGCGCCGGCCGTCTCCCGAGTGCTCCACCCTCTGTCTCTGTTTGCCTCTGCCTTTGCTGCTCGGCCCCGCTGCAGAGCCAGCCGATGGACCCCCAACCGCCGCCCAGGAAGGATTATTGCAGTACCTGCCACCAGCTCGGCTAGCTGGTGAAACCACAGGTTTTTTTTTTCTTTCTTGTTTTTCTTCGACTTTCGTCTGAGGAATCGATCTCCTTGAGGTGCTGCCGAATTGCAGGTAAGTCCGTTTCCAATTCGTCGCCACTGTTGTATCCGTGTGTTAATGGAGACACGGAATGCAGGAGTTGGTTTCACAGGTGTTTACTGAACAAAGTCTGGAGGTGAACTAACAGATACAAGACACTATACAGGCTTATATAGCCCGAGTGGCCATTACCGGCATTACAGTACACGGGGGCTCTTAAAGGCACATACACCACAGTAGCTCTTTGCTTTTGTATTCTATATGGGTGAATGTCCATGGCATTTCCAGTTCATCCACCATAACTTCAGCGCAATAGCAGCAGTATCGCCAGAAAAATGGCATAAACAGTTGACGCCATTTTTCCAGGGTTTCCATGGCTCTTCCACCAAAATTATGGTACGAGATTCACCCCCTATGCTTCTAGATGAAAAAAATTGGCCCCGATATTCACTGGGGTGTGGTTTCGGAGCGGGGCGGGGCAGGAGGGGGTTGGAGTTATCGTCGGGAACCCGAAAGTACCGGTTTCCTTGAACCTCCAGGGCGTGTGTAAAAATTTTTCCCCGGGTTCCCCACCCAACAAATAGCCTGATTGGCAGGCTTGGCTGCCTGTCAGGCAAGGAAGGCTGTGGCACAAGGCTGCAGCCCAGGAGCAACTAGGTTTATTGGTAGTAGTCGGGGAGAGATCGTGGGTGGGGCTGAAAGGTGGGTAGAGTGTGGTTGAGGGATTTGTTGATCACGGGAGAAAGTTGACAGATCGGGTGGGGTATTGTGGGGGTGTCGGGAGGAGATTGCGGTGGGGGGGTCGGGGGCAGATCGGCGGGGTGGGGTCAGGGAGAGATCGAGGGGGTGTGAGGGGTGTTTACAGTGTAAGCTTGTTGGACCTGAAGGAAACACTCATGCTCCTCCTGGCCCACAAGCAGTGCTCTAAAGGCACTTACCTGATAGACCCGGCCCTTCTCGCCTCCTTTTACCTTTTGACAGCATTTAAAAATAGAAGCCTTTTTACAATGGAAGCTCGCAGCCTGCTTAAAAGGTTTCAATGACTATCCCGCCTCTTGAGAGCAGATTAGTCGCCCGCCCCTCGTCTCGCCTCCATTAAAACTGGAAGCGGGCGGGTTCATGGTGTGTTGGGGTTGTGTTTAAAATTTTTGCTTCCCACCTGACCCTAACCTACCAGTTTTTGGGGGTTAAAATTATCCCTAAGGATTCTGTTTGCTTTTACTATGGCCTTATTTAATTGCGTGGGCAGTTTTATTGTTCGGTCAGGATTTCTTTTGGTAAACTGGGTGTCTGACACACATGCAAACCCATCACCATTCTTAAGTTACTAAATCAAATGACTGAAAAATACGTATAAATAGCATTTCTATTTGCACTGTATGCAGTGAACAACTCTGTCCCAATAGGAATGCAATCCACTTACCTCAGTATAGACAACTCAGCTGACAGTTGGCATGAATCAAGGCTCAGGGAGCCTCAAGTGGGCCCAGCAATAGCGTTGGAGCTTAACCCAGCTAAATCACTGTAGTTTACAAGCACAGAGTACACATAAGCTTCCTGTTGTATGCCTAGCTAGGACCATGTTAGGTTATGGGTTTGTAGGGTGGTTTGAAGTGGAGTGGAAAGAATGCCAGTCCCCAGTGACAGATTCAGTCCGCCAGATCACATCAATGGCCCGTGCTGCCTGGTCAATCATCATCAGCATCTTGGAGTGTTTTTCACTTATCTGGTTCAGGTATTGGATTCTGTGCCTGCCATTAAGGATTGATCCAGGTTCTAATCTTTCATTGCCAGTCATCCGTACCGACCCAAAAGAGAAATGTCGGATCACACAATGTACTGATTAGAACAACTTTTTTTTAATTCAGTTATTTTCTGTCAGATATAACTTCAATGAAATTGCACAAAAGTTTTAAACACCAACTTGATTATGGATGTAGAATTCACAATATAAATTATATCATGCGGCAATGTTGATCAAAGGTAGTAGCACAAAAATCTACTTTACTATTTTTTAAAAATGCATTAAAAGGATGATGTGCTGGAAATCAATTTGGTCTAGCCTTCTCGATAATAAATGATTATACAGGGAATAATACAGTACACATACGCTCCAATCTATCTTCGAATTTAATCAGGTCTCTTGCTGACAAGCCACTTTCCTTTACAATAAAGGTGCTATTAATAAGAATACAATTACAAATTGATGAACTGTAAAAAAAAAGTTAGAAGTTCTCCTATTCAACTCCTGCTATTTTGTTAACCTAGTTATCTTTTAGTTTAAATATTAAAGTAAACTAGGTCCAATGTTACCTTTTAATCCTTATTAATTTCTCTTGAGATTTCTTTTGGTGTAAAAGAAGGTTACTGAAAGGAAAGGAAAAAATCTTGTATAAAGCATAATTTTGTTTCAACTTAAAATAAAAGATGATCAACCAGGTAATCTGAATTTTGATCAAGATATATTTTAACATGTTGCGACAATTTTTCGGTCTGCACAGACATTGGGCCCACTGCTAAATTCGTGGGTCCATTTTTTTAGGTGTCTCAGGCGGGTGACTAAAACAGGCCTTAATCATCTTGAATATGTAAATTAGGGGCCTAACACCTATTAAAGGACACCTTTTCAAAATTAGTCAGTGATGAGTGGGGCAGGCGTTGGGCTTGCCCCATTCAGGAATTTTCAGCTTCCACGACTTACAAGTAAGTTATAAAAATGTATTTAAAAAAAACTTCCCAAATTGCCGGAAGGAGCAGGATTGCTCCCCCAACTCCACAGTCATCATGATTGCCCCCACCCCGCCCCATCCCCAGATGTAGCCCCCTCCAACCCGCCTCCCGGGGCTTACGCAGCAGCCCAAAATTGATATCTGATTTGCTCTTGAGCTGCCTGGGGACACACAGCAGGCAACAGTTTGTCCTGATGTCATGTATAATATTGATACAATTTAAACGAGGCCCAATTTTGACCAGGCGTCGGCTCAACCTGTTCCGGTGCAGGGATCGTTCCATGTTCCCAGGCCAGTGCTATGACGTTTCTAACTCAGACTGTTTCCAGTGGTTGAGGGGCTTAGAATGAGGGGGCATATATATGTAAAATGTAAGAGATTTATGACAGAGAGTGGGAGAAACATTTTTACAGAGTGGAACACACTACTGGAGTTAATGGAAGCAAAAACTATGGGCTGGATTTTGCCAATGGGGAGCTTTTGGAGGCGGGACTCCCACTTGTCAGGTTTTAGTCCCGCTGTAGTGTATGTACCCGTCTACCTTTAAGGGAACTATTGAATGTAACCGTTCACCTTTAAGAGAACTACTTTAGGTGTGGCACTATTTGTTTGGCTTCTGTATACTGTAATACCGATAGTGAGCACACCAGTATATAAGTGTTGTGGCAGGATTGCTGGGGCAGATTCGCCCGGACCTTCGAATAGTAAAGACCTGTTTGTTTGTTACTTCTGAAGTCTGTGTATTTATTAACTGCACAACCCACAGACTTTACAGTGGCGACGAGTCCGATCGTACCCTGCGGCAAGACTACCAAAGCAAGAAGAGCGTCGAAGAGAGGCAACCGCCCTCGTCGTGCTGCTGGAAGAAAACACGAGGCTGCAGCAGGAGAAAGGTGGAAGACTTTAGCAACAAAAGCTTCCGTCTGCAACAGGCACTGACTACCCCTCTACCACGGTACAGAGTGAGCCGATCAGCAGGGAACAAGGCGGCCGAAGAGACTGTGAGTAGGGGAAGGTGTAGAGAATATCCGGAGGATAAGGGCAGAACACTCGACCTCGGTCGAGGGGGAGCTGAGCCGGTCAGAAGTCGGGTCCAACGGCGTCGGGTGACAGCCGGACCGCGATCGGCGGGAAAAGCCGGGCAGCGCCGCAGCCACGAAGTGCTGAGACTGGGAGTAGGCGCGGGAAGAGAAACCCAGCCGCAGCCGGGGAGGGAAACACCGGTCTGCGAGAGGGCTGGGAGGCGAACAGGAACCGTGCGGGTGGGAGAGAGAGACAGAGCCGAGCAAGGGGAGAGAGACTGCGCGAGAGCCAGTCCAGCGGCTGAGCTGTCCTCCACCAACGGGGTACCCAGAGCCGGTAGAACCGAACGTGCGGGAGAGGGAGAGACAGAGCCGAGCAAGGGGAGAGAGACTGTGCGAGAGCCAGTCCAGCGGCTGAACTGTTCTCCACCAACGGGGTACCCAGGGCCGGTAGCACCGAACGTGCGGGAGAGAGAGCGACAGAGCCGGGTACGGAGAGAGAGACTGCGCGAGAGCCAGTCCAGCGGCTGAACTGTCCTCCGTTAACGGGGTGTACCCAGCGCCGGTAGAGCCGTGCGGGCGGGAGGAAAAGACAGAGCCGAGTAAGGGGAGCTGTGCGGAAGCCAGCCAGCGGCTGAACCTGTCCGCTGTGGGGAAGCGTACCCCTTCCACCGGGAAGAAACGCCGGAAGCCGCCATTAGGCGGAGAAGACGCCAGAAGCGGGAAACCGCCATTGAAGTGGGCGGGGCGAGAAAGGAAGAGCGGGAAACCGCCATTTTCGCGGGAAAACCGCCATCTTAACTGACATACCGCCATTGAAGTGGGCGGGGAGAGAAGGAAAGAGCGGGAAACTGCCGATTTCGCGGGAAAACCGCTATCTTAGAAACAAACAAATAAATAAGAATACTTAAAGAAATACTGGTGCTGCTCCCAAGGGAAGAAAGATGCCTAAGCGAGGGAATATTAACGACTTTAATTCTGAAATAGAAGACTGGGCCACGTACGTGGAACGCATAGAGATCTATTGCGAAGCCAACAAAATAGAGGAAGACGACAAGGCGATAACATTGCTAAACACGATGGGGGCAAAAACATACGGGCTCTTGAAGCATCTAATAGCACCAAATAAACCAGCGGATCAGACATTCGAAGAGATTGTGGCTGTGCTGAAGGACCACTTGAACCCCACACCGTTGATGCTGGCTGAACGATTCAAATTCTATGCAAGAACGCAGAGGAAAGACGAAAGCAATGCGGAATACTTGGTCGAACTGCGTAGGCTAGCGAAATACTGCCAGTTCGGAGGGAATCTGACAGAAGCGCTGCGGGACAAGTTCGTATGCGGATTGTCCAAAGAAGGGACGCAGAAGCGACTACTGGAAGAGAACGACCTCACACTGGACAGGGCTGTCCTTATAGCTGCATCGCACGAAGCCGCAGCGAAAGGAACGGCGGAAATGCAACTAAAGGCGGCGGCACTCGGGGTGGACCAAATTACTTCAAGCACAACAAAATGCTACCATTGTGGGAAGGCAACGCATGATCAGAATCAATGCTGGTTTAAGAACCAAGAGTGTAGGAAATGTGGCAAACTGGGTCACATCGCGAAGGTATGCCGGTCCGGGAAAAAGACCAACAATCAAAGGAAGCCACCACAAGAAAAGTACAACAAGGTACACAAGGTGGCTGAGAAGAGGTCAGACGAACAGAATTCAGACTCAGACCCAAACAACCAGGAGCTGGGTAGTCTGAGAATCCACAATGTGGGTAAAGAAACGGATCTACAGACCATCTGGGTCATACTAAAAATAGCTGGAGTCCAAGTAAGAATGGAGCTGGACACTGGATCAGCTCTATCAGTCATCAACCGAAGGGACTACCACCGGCTATTCTCTCACATACCTTTAAGAAATACCAAGTTCGTATTACAGACATACACGGGGCATAACGTATACCCCGTGGGGAAAATAAGAGTCAAGGTGAGAGATAGGGGTAAAGAACACCCAAGAATGAACTTGTACGTATTACCTGAGGGAGGACCACCACTTCTAGGACGGGAGTGGATTAAGAAAATAGACATGGAAGGGCATTACCTAAAAGCCATAATGAGGGAGGACTCGGTGCAAGCTATTAGCTCAGATTCTGAAATGGATGATGATAAGACCAAGTCGAATATGGAAGACAAGGCTAAAAGGGACTTGCCGACGATGGGGAAGAAAACGAAGACATGCAGAAGGACTTATGGTACCAAGAAGAATAAAGCTGCAGAGCAGAACTCCAGGTTGACAGAGAATTCTGAGCCTGTTCAAGCAAAGGATTCATCCACGATGGAAGAACACCGAGCTCAGACGCAAACTTATGTCAAAGTACGACAACAATTAGAACAGTTGAGTGACCGTCTCGTACAAGAGATGAAAAAGATGGAAAAGTTCTGGGACACCGAATGGGAGAACCTGGAAAGACAACAGAGACAGCTAGCTCAAGCAGTGAGCGACCATAGAGCCATCGTGGCCAAATACCAATCACATTCCCCTGATGCTGTTCAGGAACTAGAATATTTACAGAACGAACCAAAGGAAGAGGAATCTTCAGGAAGCCAGGATTTTATTCCAGTTCTTCTCTACGACTCCTTACAAGCAGAGTGTGAGAAGTTGAAAGAACAGTATGAACAGGCCCAGGCTACAATTCTGGAGGGGGTTAACTCGGCAGCCTCCGAAAAGCTAGTTTCAGTAGAAGCATATGAACAACTAAAGGTTGAACATGAGCAAGAAGTCCAAAGGCTGCAGGAAATTCTTGATGAGCTCAAGGCCAAGACAGACTCATCGGTAGAAGTTCCATCCATAGATGAGAAATTAGAGGTGAAAAACATGGCAGAGCATGAAAGACAGGATGTCCAAGAACTCATAAAAACATTGAAGGACACCCAAGACAAATATGAGGCGGCAATGACCGAGGTTCAACAACTTGAAGAACAGATTCAACTGGGAATCCTTTCAGTGGAAGAAAAGGAAACTGTAAGAAACTCAGAGACTGTAAGAATGGTCCCTGAACATGAACTAGAGAGCATCAGGACGCAACTTTTCCGAGCACTGAAAGCCAAAGTTCAAGAGGAACAGAAGGTGGAAGTATTGGAGGAAAAGGTGGATGAAATGGAGAAGACTCTGATCCACCGTGTTCCCAGGGAAGAGTTAACGGTCAGCCAACTCCTTCATATGCTGAAGGACAAGACTCTGCAAGGCGAACAATCTGAACACGAGCTTCAATCTTCAGGGGGAACGAGTTCGGAGCTCTCAAAAGTCACGGAGATAGCTGAGGTGGCAACACAAATTTTACAAGGATGCCAAAAGTACGTTGAATCACGTCAAGGTGAACAGAAGAATGTGGGAACCGTTACTTCAGTAGAAGGATTAAATAGCCTGATAACGCAATTCCCGATGGATGGGAAGGTATTGAACTCACAAATGAGGTCCGTCGTGAAGGAATGGCAGATAACCCAGGAAGAGCGGGATGAATATGTATGCATGAAGAAGTCTTTTCAAGAAAGATGTCTAGGGAAGGAACCACCGTCAGCTAACGTCCAGACGGGTGAGGAGGAAGAAGAAGGCTCTCTCGCTGGCCTAACTCAGGACAAACCCGAATATTACCATGACCTGTTGAGTGACACTGAATATTACAAGGATGTGGTCTGCCCAGCTTGTGATGAAAACTCCCAAAGTGCTGAAATCCGGATGAAGCACTTAAGGTCTAAGGAACATAGAGAGTTGGTGGCGCTACAGCTGGCAGCCGAGAAAGGAGCTCCGAGAGTTTCAAAAAGGCAGAAAAGAAAAAGAAGAAGCAGAAGATAATAACTGTCTAAAATATTAGCACTTCTACCATCTCAGGTGGGACACTACGAAAGGAGCTAAAGTAGTTGAAAAACTGGAAAATGTCAAGACAGCCAGTTGGTTGTAAAAGTCCGCACTGCTGGTTCAACAGGACGAAAGTTCAAGCTGTTACGTCAAGAAAAAGGCTATGGAGGAGTCACGCTAGCCAGGTGAACCGGCTACACCAAAGAAATGTTGTTCGGAACGAGTCAAGATCAGAGACTGAATCTATGAACTGTTTCCGCAGAGACTGAACCTGGGAACTGTTCCCACCGAGATTATATCTGTAAATTGTTTTATATGACATTGACTCCACCGAGGTTATATCTGTAATTTGTTTTATAGGAAGTTGAAGATATGTATGTTTAACGGGGACTCTGTAAGTAATAAGCTAAAAAGGGAGGATTGTAGTGTATGTACCCGTCTACCTTTAAGGGAACTATTGAATGTAACCGTTCACCTTTAAGAGAACTACTTTAGGTGTGGCACTATTTGTTTGGCTTCTGTATACTGTAATACCGATAGTGACCACACCAGTATATAAGTGTTGTGGCAGGATTGCTGGGGCAGATTCGCCCGGACCTTCGAATAGTAAAAACCTGTTTGTTTATTACTTCTGAAGTCTGTGTATTTATTAACTGCACAACCCACAGACTTTACACCCGCCTCCATCAACTTCTGGCCAACTCGTGCTATTTTCCCTTGATTGACCTTGTTAAGCCCACCCAGTGGGCTTAGCAGTCCAATTAAGGGGAAGCCAGTTACAGAGAACATCAGCGTATGACGTCTCGTCTGTCAAAACTTTTTGACAGATGAATTGTCATCGTTTGATAGCTCTGTGAAGCTGTCAAAGATTGACATTCTCTGTAGTTTGATGAGTTCTTGAATTCAAGGCTCATCAAACCTCTTTCATTAGCAGAAATTAGATGGTTGTTGCATTGGAGAATGCAGTAGCCATCTGTCATCTCTGCCGGTGAGGTGCGAGACTCTCCGCATCCCCAACTCTTGAAGCCTGCAGGAAGAAACAAAGGTAAGTAAACTTTTTCTAACACTTTCCACTTACCTCACATACTCACCTCTCCACACTTGCACCCATCACTTACCTTCACAGTGCACTTGTGCACCCCTCTGACCTCCGCAGACCCACTGCTCGCCTCGGTGACCCTGGTGGGGTTCGCAGCCTTCAGGAAGCCCGCACTTGTGTGGGTAAAATGGGGATAATCATCTTCTCTGCCTGTTAACAGGCAGATAAGTGGCAATAATTCCCTTCCCGCCTCCAGGAGACGGGACCCGGCGTGGGTCGGCTACCCACCTCCTGGGAAGATGGCACGGAGGCAGGTTGGGGGCAGGATGGGCACCCGCCCCCAGATTCTGCCATTTTCCCAGCAGTCCCTCCTCCATACCCGCCTCCCCAAGGCTGGCAAGATCGTGCCCTTGGTCAACCTTTAAGAATGGGTTAACTATGTGGTTGAAAGAAAGGTGGATAAAGGAATATGGGAGCAGGGCAGGCACATGTGCAGGATAAA
This sequence comes from Somniosus microcephalus, assembly GCF_052327205.1. Taxonomy (NCBI): domain Eukaryota; kingdom Metazoa; phylum Chordata; class Chondrichthyes; order Squaliformes; family Somniosidae; genus Somniosus; species Somniosus microcephalus. Next base: position 90,370,871 of record NC_140998.1, on the reverse strand, counting down.
CACCAACATGGACTGGTTAGGCTGACGGCCTTTTTCCGTATTGTCTTTTCTATGGAATTCAGTATTTGCTCCTGTTTTTAAATAGCTATTGGATATTTGATTCAGTGCTTTCAATTTTGCAAATTTTGTCGCAGGAGCCATTGTCTTTGCATTCATGTTTTATTTGATTTTGTATTGTAGCTTGAGGTATAAGCAAAAAGAAAATCAATAAACAATATGTATCAATTTTTCAGTTTTATTTACTAAATCCTTAAAAGGAATTGACCTTTGATCCTCTTACTCCAGCTAAGCTTGACTAAGCAGGGAAGAATAAACTGATAAGCCCATTAGACATACATTAGCAATAATACATAACATTATTAAATCATAAATGTAGGTATACAGGCTCTAATAGTGGATGATTGTGGCACAATAAACTGCCCTTAAAGCCAGATATAATTTATGATGTATTAAACAGTTGAACTCCTTTTCTTCTTCCATTACTGCGTGCAGTCCATTGCTGTCAGTGATCAGGCTGATCCCATGTTTCCCTTGGGTATGTTCTTGTGGAACGCTGAGGATGAGTAACCAGTACATCAATCAAGTCAGTGGTTTATATTTTGAAGTGGTCTGCTGCCACATGCCTTGTCCTGATGTCATGTATAATATTGATACTAGTTATAAATAATACTCGTGTACTATAAGCCATATGAGGAACTTCCAAGAGTGAGTTCCTGCCTTTTAAAAATCAATTGAAAAAAATTAGGATTAATTTTCACTGCAATAATAAATATTTTCATTTTAAAGGTGAGTGTTGATGACACCATCAGAAGAATAGAATGGGGGGGGGTTCTGAGTCTGATACTACAAGGAAGTTAATAAGCGTAGACACTCAAAAGACAATCACAGAAGCAGTCTGAATTAATGTGGCACCTTTGCTATTATCAATTTAGCTGCCAGGCTCAATAACTCCTCTGTGTAATTTTGCTTGAAGCTGTTATTAGCTGCCTTTTCAAGCAACAGATTTTACACAATCATAAACATTCTCATCTGTAAGGTACAGCACAATTTACACTACCCCAACAGTAAATCACATATCTGTCTGCTCAACTCAAACTTCTGTCATATGTTCCAGACAAGCAAATTGATTAGCTAGGTGTCGCAAGAGATTCCCATCAACCACTCAATCGATTATTGAAATGAAACACATTGAATTTGGGATCAAACACCCTTTTGATCTCTTGATTAGAAATTAGGGCCTGAGCTTTTAATTGAAAATAATAATAGGCAAAAAAATCCAATCAACATCTCTAATGAATTGATTGGAATTCTTGAAGGATGCTGTTGAGTTTGTTAATGAGGGTAAGGTGATGGAAAAATTAGTCTGATAGTTAACCAAATGTTAGTATTATCACTGCAAAGCAGTAATTGCAAAGGAAAATTGGATGCTAAGGTGAATAAACAGATCCAAATGGAGTCTAAAGAAATGATAATCTTTATAAAATATTATTGAGCCCCTACTTAGAAACAAAAAAATACACATGGCTAGAAAAAATTGATGCAGTTCATCTGATCGGTCCCAAAATCAGTCATTCCTCCAAATATTCACCGATGGTCCTGTTATCTTCTACCCATTCTGCTTCACTGCTTGCTTGGGTAGTCCATTCTGTATATTCACCACCCTCTATGTCAAGGAGTTAATTCAAAACTGACTGTGCACCTTCCCTCTTCTAAGCCTGAGCCCATGTCTCCCGCTTTCAGATTGTGTGGCAATCTTGAGCATATTATTGGGGTTCAGCTTATCTACTACCTTAAGAATCTTGAATAATATCTCCATCGTAACTAATCTCAGACTCTTCAGCTTCTTCTCATAGCTCTGATGTCTTAAGCAATCTTTCAGTATGCTTGCCCTTTTCTGTGCTGCCTCTAATGCCTGGATATCCTTGTTGTAGTATAGTGACCAGAATTATATACAGTACTCCAGTTGGGACCTTATACAAACTCGTTATCACCCACTAGGATTTGTGGTCTATCCTTCGGGCTATAAATCCTCTGGTTATCTTTTCCACTGCTAATATTCCCACATTCATCTTCTGCATTATGTTTAGTAGCCCAGTGATATTTAATTTATATTCCTAGCATTTATTTTCCTTGCATAGCCTCATTAGCTTGCATTCCATTTGCCACTCATCAACCCTCATCTTCCCAAGCTATATAAATTAGTATGTATTGGTTTGTTTGTTCCCTATTCTCTAAAACCCCCTCTGCCCAGTTTCCATTTCCTTTGTGCCCCCTCCAATGATGTTCCATGCTGAGAAGATTCCCCATAGTCTCCTTCTTGAACACAATGAAGATGATTTCATTTATTGTTTTGCTATCCTTTGGTTATTTAATGTCATGTCACCTTTAGGATCTTCCAGTAGCCCCACAGTTAGTTTTTTCATCTGCTTGCTGCAACTATATTTATTGATATCCTTAACATTTCTTTTAAAGTTTGCTACTACCCTAACCTCATTTAACCAATGTTCTGACTTGTCTAGTGTGTTGTAACCTCATTTTATTTAGGCTGTGGAACTCAGACTAGGTTGGGTAAAACAAGCCATGATGTTAAATGTTGGATGCTTCTACAAGGTCCAATACCAGCCAGTTGTTATGCAGAATTACAGAGGAGAAAGAATAGGTAAAAAATGTTTTTAATAAAAAGTCATTAAGAAATTTGAAATTTATTCCTGGGATTCTGAGGTGAAAACTGCTAAAAATATTAACCCTTCTTTTAAACTGCTTGGGTGAAAGTATAATTTAGTGAGAACCAATAATCTCTAACAATTACATAGGATTACATTGGATATATGGCACAGAAACAGGACATTCGGCCCAACCAGTCCATGCCGGTGTTTATGCTCCACTCGAGCCTCCTCCCATCTTTCCTCATCTAAATCTATCAACATAACCCTCTATTCCCTTCTCCCTCATATGCTTGTCTAGCCTCCCCTTAAATGCATCTATACTTTTTGCTTCAAACACTCCCAATGCTAGCAAGTTCCACATTCTCACCACTCTTTGGGTAAATAAGTTTCTTCTGAATTCCCTATTGGATTTCTTGGTGACTATCTTATATTGATGGCCTCTAGTTATGCTCTTCCCCACAAGTGGAAACATTCTCTCTGTATCCACTCTATCAAAATTTTTCATAATTTTAAAGACCTCCATTAGGTCACCCCTCAGCCTTCTTTTTTCAAGAGAAAGGGGACCCAGCCTGTTCATCCTTTCCTGATATGTATACTCTTGCATTTCTGGTATCATCCATGTAAATCTTCTCTGCACCCTCTCCAGTGCCTCTATATCCTTTTTATAATATGGCAGACAGAACTGTACGTAGTACTCTAAGTGTGGTCTAACCAAGGTTCGATACAGGTTTAGCATAACTTCCCTACTTTTCAATTCTATCCCTCTAGAAATAAACCCTAGTGCTTGGTTTGCTTTTTTTATGGTGTGACTTTTAGTGATTTGTGTATTTGTACTCCTAGATCCCTTTGTTCCTCTACCCCACCTAGACTCGCACCCTCCAAGTGATGAGTGACCTCTCTATTCTTCCTACCAAAATGTAACACCTTACATTTATCTGTGTTGAACTTCATTTGCCAATTATATGCCCATTCTGCAAGTTTATTAATGTCCTCCTGTAACTTGTTGCAGTCCTCCTCAGTATTGACTATCCCCCCCTATTTGGTGTCAGCCGCAAATTTAGAAATTATGTTGCAATATGGAAGTTTCCTAAAAGATTATGCATCAGCACGTGCTTAACAGAAAGTTCTCTGGAAATCAAATGAGATCATTGCACATAGATTAGTCGGAGTAGCACAACCAGCGGGGGAAAGTGCACAGATGGTTAGCAGACACATGTTGACAAGGAAATGCCTATTTACTACTATATATTACCAATCTTCTGTTATTGGAAATGGTTTATACAAATATCTTGATGGGGCATAACCTTAAAATTAGAGCTATGCCCTTTAATGGTGATGTCAGGAAGCAATTCTTCATACAAAGGGTAGTGGAAATTTGGAACTCTATCCCCCAAAAGCTAGGTCAATTGAAAATCTCAAAACTGAGATTGATAGATTTTTGTTAGGCAAGGGTATTAAGCATTACATAACTAAGGCAGGTAGATGGAGTTAAGATACAGATCATTCATGTTCTCATCAAACAGGTTTGAGGGACTGAATGGCCTCCTCCTATTTCTATGAATAATTACGCCTTTAGAATTTTTTAATGTTAAAAACTACTACTGAGAAATTAAAATCTTATTGGAAGGAGCTGTAATGTTTGTGGCTGCGGCATTTTAGGATCTGTTTTGTGGTAGTCATATATTTTTAATATGTTTTATGACAGATTAATAAATGGATTATCCACCATTGACCAATCAAAACTAATCATAACTGAAATGCAGTTGGAACAAGTATTTCTGTCTATGGTACACAGCAACTGATAACTATCTACCATGGGACAGGAAGATTCTGACATATTTTCCAGTTTATCCATCATGAGTATGCCATAATTGTTTTATTACTCAGTTGTGCAATGGTATAACTAGCTGTGAAGTGCCATTCATAGATGATGTGACACTGAAGGGTATGTATCACGTATTCCTTTTCAGGAGATTTAATAAGCTACATTTCCACAGCTCATTAACAGTGCTGGCTTCAAAGTTCTGTAAACAAATCTTTCAAAAAGTCAAAAACAAAGCTTCTCCAGGGAGTAAGCAGTTGGAAAAGATCATAACAAAACTATTTCCATAAAATCAAGAAACTATTACCACATTTACCATATAGCTTCCCGAGATGTTTCAATCAATCTCACCTTTCTCACAATGTCAGGAAGTTGACATTTGTTCAGCTGCATTTCACTAATATTATTGCTCTTGAACAATGTGAATGCTGAGAAAGCCAAGAAACATAACATTTATGACGGCCTTTGAGGGCTTGTCTTTTCTCTTGGTTCATGTGTTTTGTAATTATTCTGGCTGTGGGGACATCTGTTGTTTTGCTTGTGGTAGTTTACATAAAACCTCTTTGAACTGTAAACTGCTAACAATAACAGGTATATTTATAAAGTTCTATGATGATTAGTTAGGCCTGTGGAAGTGTTTGTAATGCAATTACTGTAGTTTGCAAAAGAAAAAGCAAACTTACATTTAAGGGAGGATTGGCAGAATGCTAACCATGGCACCACGGAGTAGGAGGCAGTCCTGGAGCAGAATAGAAAGGTTATAGTGGTAAGAGATTCAATAATTGGGGGATAGATAGTGTCCTCTGCAGTCGCAACCGAGAGTCCAGAAGGGTGTGTTGCCTGCCTGCTGCAAAGGTAAAGGATATCTCGTAACAACTGGAGAGGAACTGGCAAAGGGAGGGGGAAGATCCAGTTGCTGTGGTCCATGTTGGGATCAAAGACATAGGGAAGAAAGGGAGGAGGTCCTGCTGAGGGAATCAGAAATTAGGAACTAAATTAAAAATCAGGACCTCACGTGTGGTAATCTTGGGATTACTAGCAAGCCACGTGCTAATTGACATAGGGTTAGACAGATCAGGAAGGTGAATGTGTGGGAAGGAGAGGTTCCATTTCATGATACACTGGCACCAGTACTGGAACAGGAAGGAGCTGTACCGCTGGGATGGGCTTCACCTGAACCGGAATGGGAACACTGTCCCAATGGAAAAGATAAATAGGGCAGTGGATAGAGGGGTGGAGGGATCTGGTGAAAATAATTTAAGTGTGAAGATAAAAGAAATATGAGGTTTTTTTTCTCGTTTTTATGGGATGTGGGTGTCGCTGGCAAGGCCAGCATTTATTACCCATCCCTAGTTTCCCTTGAGAAGGTGGTGGTGAGCCGTGTTCTTGAACCGCTGCAGTCCGTGTGGTGAAGGCACTCTCACAGTGCTGCTTGGGAGGGAGTTCCAGGATTTTGACCCAGCGACGATGAAGGATCGGCGATATACTTCCAAGTGTGACTTGGAGGGGAACTTGGAGGTGGTGGTGTTCCCAAGCGCCTGCTGCCCTTGTCCTTCTAGTGATAGAGGTCGCGGGTTTGGGAGGTGCTGCCAAAGAAGCCTTGGTGAGTTGCTGCAGTATATCTTGTAGATGGTACACACTGCAGCCGCGGTACGTGGTGGTGGAAGGAGTGGATGTTTAAGGTGGTAGAGGGGGTGCCAATCAAGTGGGCTGCTTTGTACTGGATGGTGTTGAGCTTCTTGAGTGTTGTTGGAGCTGCACTCATCCAGGCAATAGAGAGTATTCCATCACACTCCTTACTTGTGCCTTGTAGATGGTGGAAAGGCTTTGGGGAGTCAGGAGGTGAGACACTCGTCACAGAATACCTAGCCTCTGACCTGCTCTTGTTGCCACAGTATTTATGTGGCTGGTCCAGTTAAGTTTCTGGTCAATGGTGACCCCCAGGATGTTGCTGGTGGGGGATTTGGTGATGGTAATGCCATTGACTGTCAAGGGGCGTTATTTAGACTCTCGCTTGTTGGAGATAGTCATTGCCTGGCACTTCTGTGGCGCGAATGTTACCTGCCACTTATCAGCCCAAGCCTGAACATTGTCCAGGTCTTGTTGCATGCGGGCATGGACTGCTTCATTATCTGAGGAGTTGTGAATGGCACTGAACACTGTGCAGTCATCAGTGAACATCGCCATTTCTGACCTAATGTTGAAGGGAAAGTCATTGATGAAACAGCTGAAGATGGTTGGGCCTAGGACACTGCCCTGAGGATCTCTTGCAGTGATGTCCTGGGGCTGTGATGATTGACCTTCAATCACCACAACCATCTTACTTTGTGCTAGGTATGACTCCAGCCAGTGGAGTGTTCTCCCCCCGATTCCCATTGACTTCAGTTTTACTAGGGCTCCTTCATGCCACACTCGGTCAAATGCTGCCTTGTTGTCAAGGGCAGTCACTCTCACCTCACCTCTGGAATTCAGCTCCTTTGTCCATGTTTGGACCAAGATTGTAATGAGGTTGGCAGCTGAGTGGTCCTGGCAGAACCTAAACTGAGTATCAGTGAGCATGTTATTGGTGAGTAAGTGCCGCTTGATAGCACTGTCGATGACACCTTCCATCACTTTGCTGATGATTGAGAGTAGACTGATAGGGCGGTAATTGGCCGGATTGGATTTGTCCTGCTTTTTGTGGACAGGATATACCTGGGCAGTTTTCCACATTGTCGGATAGATGCCAGTGTTGTAGCTCAGCTCAAGGCGTGGCTAGTTCTGGAGCACAATTCTTCAGCACGATAGCCGGGATGCTGGGTCCCATAGCCTTTGCTGTATCCAGTGCGCTCAGCTGTTTCTTGATATCACGTGGAGTGAATCAAATTGGCTGAAGACTGGCTTCTGTGATGGTGGGGACCGTAGGAGGAGGCCAATATGGAGCATCCACTCAACACTTCTGGCTGAAGATGGTTGCAAACACTTCAGCCTTGTCTTTTGCACTCACGTGCTGGGCTCCACCATCATTGAGGATGGGGATATTCATGGAGCCTCCTCCTCCTGTTAGTTGTTTAATGGTCCACCACCATTCACGACTGAATGTGGCAGGAGTGTAGAGCTTTGATCTGATCCTTTGATTGTGGGATCACTTAGCTCTGTCTATAGCATGTTGCTTCTGCTTTTTAGCATGCATGTAGTCCTGTGTTGCAGCTTCCCCAGATTGGCACCTCATTTTTAGGTACGCTTGGTGCTGCTCCTGACATGCTCTTCTACATTCCTTAATGAACCAGGGTTGGTCCCCTGGCTTGATGGTAATGGTAGAGTGAGGGATATGTCAGGCCATGAGGTTACAGATTGTGGCGGAATACAATTCTGCTGCTGTGATGACCCACAGCGCCTCATGGATGCCCAGTTTTGAGCTGCTTGATCTGTTCTGAATCTATCCCATTTAGCACAGTGGTAGTGCCACACAACATGATGGAGGGTGTCCTCAGTGTGAAGACAGGACTGTGCGGTGGCCACCGCTACCAATACTGTCATGGACAGATGCATCTGCGACAGGTAGATTGGTGAGGACGAGGTCAAGTAGGTTTTTCCCACGTGTTGGTTCTCTCACCACCTGTCGCAGGCCCAGACTGGCAGCTATGTCCTTCAGGACTCGGCCAGCTCGGTCAGTAGTAGTAAAGGCTAGTAGTAGTTGAGCATAGATGCCGGCATAGACCAGTTGGTCTAAGTGGCCTGTTACTGTGCTGTAGACTCGATGTAACTTGATATAGTTAGTGCTTTTCACATCCTATGGGTATCCCAAAGAACTTTACAACTAATGGTTTACTTTTGAAGCATATTCATTGTTCGGTAGCCAAACAGAGCAGCCTAAGGCCTGACCAAACAGCAAACAAATTACCTGGTCATTTGCTTTCAGTGGTGCCGGTTGAGGGAGGAGTGTTGACCAGGAAAACCTCCTGATCTTCTTCAAATAAGTGCAGTGAAATCTTTTCTGTCAATCTGAGCAGGTAGGCAGGGCTTTGGTTGAATTCCTCATCTGCATGGCAGCACCTTCAATGCTTCATTCCATCAAATTATGCGCTCAAGCCCATAGTGGGATTTTAACCCACTAACAATTTTTGACTCCGAGGTGAGATTGTTACCAACTGGGCCAAGCTAACAGTTGAGAATAATTGAAAAATTACAATAGCCCTGAAATTTTATCCAGTTATCCTGGTCTCCCGCCAAAACACTGTTGTCATCCGTTTATGACATTTTATGAACATACAAAATTGATGGGCAGGAAAAGACCAGCTGGTCCATCAAGCCTGCCCCACACTGTGATGGTGCCCCCTCCCCTCCCCTGCAGCCATGTAATCTCCTGGGAGAGGCAAAAAAAACAAAGAAAAAACGCAAGGCCAATAAGGATAAAAATATTCCAAAAAAAAATCCTCTCCGACCCCCTCAGGTGATCAAAAGCAGTCCAGTCTATAAAGAGGCTCACCTTCTATATAATGCAATCTCTGCCCCCGTCGAGAACCAGTTTTACTGGGGGGGTTACATTGGTCTCCCACAAAGTAATGGCAGAGATTGGGAGAATCCCCACAGAATTTCAGGGCAAGTCTTTCTAACAAAATCATTGCATATTGGTGACCTGCTAATACGGTTTCCAGCAGATTTTTTTAAAACTGTTAATATAGATTGCATCTACTGAGTGTCACCTCTTTTGTTTTTAATTCCAGTCTGATGTCATTCTTAGAACCAATTTTTTGAGTTAGCCAGACGTCAATATTTGTAATGTCCACTGGCCATCTACTTCTGATGATTCAGCCATTTTTTTATACAAGTAAAAGTCTGAATTATCCTGTAATTTGAAACAAGCAATGCAAATAGTAATAAAGTAGGAATTTAGTGCTAACATTATTGAATTGGCAGTTCATTTTAATTAAGAGTAAACCATACATTAGTTTTCTATTAGTGATTGTGTATATACACTGTTCTTATTTTCATGTTGCTTCAGATTTAGAGTACGGGACCAGATGAGCAGACTGAGATTGTTTTTTGATTCTTTAATTGCTGTAATTGTTCAGTGTTTACCCCATACAATTGATGGCTCTGAGGTCGGCAGAGCTCTAAATGGCAAATTACATTATTACAATAATGCTCATTCAAGAGCAACATTTTGATTTTCTTAATCGGTTCACAGTTGGAGGGCTCTGTACAAATAAGTCTGCAATTTTTTCCTGTATCCAGGCACAAAGCTTGCAGTACCCCGGGTAAAAGAGTAACATTTCTCTTGGTATAGGAAAAGAAAAGTGAGGGTCGATAAGAAACTGCATGCTGCAGAGCATCTCCTGACCTATTTAAATATCTGATGTGTGCTTTCAGCATCCCAAAAATGTTCTTGATGGAAAATCTTGCTGTGTTTTGTGCCTAAGTGTAACAATGCTATGCTGGGGTTTCTAAATTATACATGGGCATTACGAGTGCAGATGCGAGCCCATAACCATGGTTACCCAGGAGACAACCACGGAACTACAGGTTTACGTAAATGAATCATGGGATGAAATGTTACGCACTGCATATCATCAGCACATTTAGAGAAAGGCAGGCTTCCCATTGATGGAAGTTTGATGGTACTATTCAGAAGCTGTGAAAAGCCTGCTATGACTCAGAATTACTTCCAAGCGGCAAGTTGCTCCTTAGAATCTGGAAATGAATAATGTGGAAGTGAGCATTTGTGACAGATTGCAGTAAGAATGTCAGAATCAACATGGACACTGCTGCAATATCAAGGGCAGCAGTTTGCTCTTCTCCGGTAAATCTCTGCGTCACCAGTTTCACCCCTGCTACTGCAAAGCATAAGCAGCCAACATAAACACTCCACTATATAGCTGACAAATAGGGTTCTGGAACTGAGTGTCTGGCAGCAATACACTTCAATTGTCACTTGTGGTTGTTTCTAAATGAGGACAATATAACCTGGCTTAATCTAGTCAGATACACTATTGCCGTAAGCAGTGTTTGTTTTTTGTGCAATAATCAGTACAATAAGGTTTAACTATGTGCAGAAAATTAAAGATTTGTGGTAATCCACTCTGTAGATAAAACAGAGACAGAAACAGAAACACACTGCCACAGCAGACACTGCAAAAAGATACATTCTTAATTAGAAGGAAGTGATATGCTGATCAGACACTCTCCATCCCATGTGAATCACCTATTCAAGCCACATTACTAAAACGTATTCAACTCTCATGTGGATGGCCTCTGAGGTGCACAGAATACATCAGCATTTACAACTGTAGTAATAAGAGGAAAAGGAGATGTTGAAAATAATTATATTTTTTAATGTAAAGAAATCAAGCAAAAACCTGAAGTAAAAACAAAGATATATTGAATTTTATTCCAAACTCATGAGCAAAATAATTGCAGAGAAGCATGGGGCTGCTTGTGGTTCACAACATGTCAGCAAGGAACTTAAAGAAATTAGTATTAGTAAAGAAATAGTACTGGAGAAATTAATGGGACTAAAAGCTGACAAATCCTCTGGACCTGACGGCCTACATCCTAAGGTTTTAAAAGAGGTGGCTACAGATATAGTAGATGCATTGGTTTTGATCTTCCAAAATTTCCTAGATTCTGGAACGGTCCCAGCAGATTGGAAGGTAGCAAATATACCCCCGCTATTCAAGAAAGGAGGGAGAGAGAAAACAGGGAACTATAGAACAGTTAGCCTGGCATCAGTAGTAGGGAAAATGCTAGAATCTATTATTAGGGATATGGTAACAGGGCACTTAGAAAATTATAACAGCCCTGAAATTGCAGTCTCCATGACAGGGTACTCTTAGAGTACGCCATTGTAATTAATTTAAAAGGCCCCGCAATTTTTGGATTTACGCATGCGCTTGCACATGCACGGATGTGGAACTTGCGATCTGTCAAGGTATGCCTTGACAGATCATCCGAACCATCTGAAAACTGAGTATTGCTGGTGCACAGTTGGGCTAGTTGCCCAACAACTGCCCAGCAATTGCCCATGAAACTCTTAAGGTTGGTAAAAGCAGGCATAGGGCCTGCATGCATCAGTGTAAGGGTATATATAAGGCTTAAATAAAACATTTAAAAATCCAAAATTATGCACGTACACTTTAAATGAGTTTATGCAAATATTGGCCTGGATTAAGATGTTTAAAATTATTTATCAAAAAATTAAATTTTTATTGAGGTTGGTAGGATGAAGGAACTTGTGAATAAATTTGCAATTCAGTACATTGTTTAATTATTAAAATTCTGTACATTGTATGATTATTTGGGGATTCCATTGCATATCATTAGGGGATTCCCTTCGTAAATGATTGCAATGGAATTCTACTTTGTCATTGGAGGACCGGGCCCTTGAGATCCCAGGGACGCTTTCGAACCACCTGCGTCCTTGGGATCTGTGGGCCCTTACGCTGCCATCCACCTGGAGGCTTGCAACTCTTTGCAGCCTGGGTGCCAGGAGGTACTTTCAGAATTATTTCGCATATCGAAGCTGTTCTCTGGAGATACACCTCTGACCGCAATTACTAGGCCAATATGATTGGGCAGATTCAACACGGATTTATGAAAGGGAAATCATGTCTGATAAACCTCATTTTTTGAGGTTGTAACCAATGTTCCCTGTAATTTTTTTGGCCCCGCGCGGCCCCTTTAAGGAGTTGCGTAAGCCATTCTAAATACCGCGCATGCGTGGTTTTTGCATTGACAAACCAGCAAACTGGCTGCACATGATCCTTGGACATTGGCTGTAACTAACAGGGTAGATAAAGGGAACCAGTGGATGTGGTGTATTTGGATTTTCAGAAAGCATTCGATAAGGTGCTACACAGGAGGCTATTACACAAAATCAGTGCTCATGGGATTGGGGTAAAATATTAGCATGGATTGATGATTGGTTAATGGACAGAACACAGAGAGTAGGAATAAACGGGTCATTTTCGGGTTGGCAGGCTGGTGGGGTACCGCAGGGATCCGTGCTTGGGCCACAGTTACTTACAATCTATATCAATGACTTAGATAAGGGGACTGAGTGCAATGTATTCAGGTTTGCTGATGATACAAAGCTAGGTGGGAAAATAAGCTGTGAGGAGGATGCAAAGAGGCTGCAAAGGGATATAGACAGGTTAAGTGAGTGAGCATGAACATGGCAGATGAGTATAATGTGGAGAAATGTGAAGTTATCCACTTTGGTAGGAAAAATAGAAAAGCAGAATATTTTACAAAATGGTGAGAGATTGGGAAATGTTGGTATTCAGAGGGAGCTGGGTGTCCTTGTACATGAATCACTGAAAGTTAACAGGCAGGTACAGCAAGCAATTAGGAAAGTGAATGGAATGTTAGCCTTTATTTTAAAAGGATTGGAGTATAAGAGTAAAGAAGTCTTACTGCAATTATATGGGGCCTTGGTGAGACCACACCTGGAGTACTGTGTACAGTCTTGGTCTCCTGGCCGAAGGAAGGATATACTTGCCATAGAGGGAGTGTAATGAAGGTTCACCAGACTGATTCCTGGGAGGATTGTCCTATGAGGAGAGATTGCAGACACTAGGCCTATCTTCCCCAGAATTTAGAAGAATGAGAGGTGATCGCATTGAAAAATATAAAATTCTTACAAGGTTGATGCTGGGAGGATGTTTCCACTGGCTGGGGAGTCTAGAACTAGGGGTCACAGTCTCAGAATAAGGGCTTGGCCATTTAGGACTGAGATGAGGAGAAATTTCTTCACTCAGAGGGTAGTGAATTTGGAATTCTCTACCCCAGAGGGCTGTGGATGCTCAGTTGTTGAGCATATTCAAGGCCGAGATCGATTGACTTTTGGATTCTAGGGGAATCAAGGGATATGGGGATCGGGTGGGAAGATAGAGTTCAGGTGGAAGATGAGCCATGATCTTATTGAATGGTGGAGCAGGCTTGAAGGGCCGTATGGCCTACTCCTAGTTCTTTTGTTATTATCTAATCTAACATAGATGAAGATTGCCATGTATGCTCACTGTAAACATTGCAGAATCTTACCACAGTCATTCTGTGAGGATGCTGATCATGTGATTTTTGGTACCTGTAGCTCACTGCACATCAAACACCAGCTCCTCACATGATAAGGCACTGAGGCCTATGGAGCATTGAATGTGCACAATGTTTGCTAACCCATGCTTAAAACCTGTGCAACAGACTAATTCTACTGTAAATGAAGGTAAGTCCCTATAATGTGACTGGCGTGCCTGCAAGATAAATAAAATATCTGTGCTGAGCAGCTGAGAGTGGCAACTGGTCGTGGCTAGAATGCTGCATTCGAAATGTGCACCAAAGGAGTGTTGAGTTGCAGAAAAACAGCAGAACAAAATGCACAAGCCTCAAGTCAAAATAGCAGTCAATATGAAAATCTCATAATTAAGCAGCCTAGCTTTAAATATTAGAGTTTTGATTGAACAGCTTGCAGGCCTTGGGAGCTGCACTGCAGAAAAGTGGTGAATTAATTGTGGAATCAATTATAATGCTTTTACGTAATTCTCAGGCCAGCACATGCTAATAGCATGACCTTCAAAACAAGAAACACTTTTGCTTCAACCACGTTGGAAGTTCAGTGCCGAGTGCCCTGAGGCCGACCCATCATATTTTGTAGGGCTTGTGACCTGCCGGCAAGGGGCTGTTCTCCAATAACAATATCAAGGAAATTGCCCTTTAGTGAAACCAGTAGGAGTAATTTTTTAACTTTACATTATTGTCGGGCTGCCTCTGATGTGATATGTGCTGGGGACACATATCAGAAAATTGTGTGCCGCACGGTCTTGAATTTGGGATGTTTGTTCCCACTGGCCAAGGCTACCCACCGGAAGTATGAATTCGGAAAATTTTCCCTAATAACTAATGTTTCCTTTACAATGTAAGTATCATATTTCTTTGCCCTGGTTAAGGTTCAAGAGGAAAAAAACCCAATTGGTTTTCTGGACTATTTTTCATAATGTGAGAAATCCCAGCATTCACCCAGTAGGGCAAGGCATTGCACACTAAAGAAATTGGTTGCTCGGCATTTCAAAAGCAGATTGATATTTGCTACACCACAAGAACTTCTTATTCCAAGAGGACTACTTATGGGAGGTCGGTTTCAAATACATTTTCCATAAGAATTGTAGGTCTGACAATCCAGCTTCTTGCCTTTAGCAGTGATATAGTGTCCTGGATATGTAGTTTGATTCTGAGGAAATGTAGCTTTCTGTGGCCTCAGAACCTTGGGCCATGTTTTGTAAGCATTGCAGAACATGTGGTAGTTGCAGATGCTACTGTTAAGTACTTGAGGTTCAAAAAATAGCAAGGTAACAAATGACCTGATCTAGGTGTTTTTGGTCTTGATATTATTCTATATTATATTCCAGGGGAGCAGCCACTTCCATAAAGAAATCTGGTGTAATGGGTTATCCATTTATGTCAGCTATTAGTTATATATTGCACAGAACTATCATCTCATGTTTTGTAGCTGAGGCCCGCAAAAGATCAAACTTTGCGAACTTTGTCCTCTCACAGGTTTTTTTTATTATTCGTTCCTGGGATGTGGGCATCGCTGGCAAGGCCAGCATTTATTGCCCATCCCTAATTGCCCTTGAGAAGGTGATGCTGAGCCGCTTTCTTGAACCGCTGCAGTCCATGTGGTGAAGGTACTCCTATAGTGCTCTTAAGGAGGGAGTTCAAGGATTTTGTCCCAGCGACGAGGAATGAACGGCGATATACTTCCAAGTTAGGATAGTGTGTAACTTTGCGGTGGTGGTGTTCCCATGCGCCTGCTACCCTTGGTGGTAGAAGTCGCAGGTTTGGGAGGTGCTGGCGAAGAAGCCTTGGTGAGTTTCTGCAGTGCATCTTGTGGGTGGTACACACTGCAGCCACAGTGTGCCGGTGGTGGAGGGAGTGAATGCTTAAGGTGGTGGATGCTTTGTCCTGGATGGTGTCGATCTTCTTGAGTGTTGTTGGAGCTGCACTCATCCAGGCAAGTGGAGAGTATTCCATCACACTCCCGACTTGTGCATTGTAGATGGTGGAAAGGCTTTGGGGAGTCAGGAGGTGAGACACTCGCCACAGAATACCCAGCCTCTGACTTGCTCTTGTAGCCACAGTATTTATGTGGTTTCTCCAGTAAAGTTTCTGGTCAATGGTGACCCCCCAGGATGTTGATATTGGGGGATTTGGCAATGGTAATGCCATTGAATGTCAAGGGGTGGTGGTTAGATACTCTCTTTTTGGAGATAGCCATTGCCTGGCACTTGTGTGGCATGAATGTTACCTGCCACTTATCAACCCAATCCTGAATGTCATTCAGGTCTTGCTGCATGCGGGCATAGACAGCTTCATTATCTGAGGAGTTACGAATGGAATTGAACACTGTGCAATCATCAGCGAACATCCCCGCTTCTGACCTTATGATGGAGGGGTCCAGAGTCAATGTTGAGAATCCCAGGGCCACTCCCTCCTGACTGTATACCACTGTGCCACCACCTCTGGTGTTGATCGAGGAGTCTGGGATGTTGGCTGAAAGGTATGATTCTGTGAGTATGACTATGTCAGACTGTTGCTTGACTAGTCTGTGGGACAGCTCTCCCCATTTTGGCACAAGTCCCCAGATGTTAGCGAGGAGGACTTTGCAGGGTCGACTAGGCTGGCTGTGCCTTTGTCGTGTCCGAAGCCAGTGCTGAGGTCGATGCCGGGTAGTCCGTCCAGTTCTGTAGCAGTTTGGTACAACTGAGTGGCTTGCTAGGCCATTTCAGAGGGCAGTTAGGAGTCAACCACATCGCTGTGGGTCTGGTATAGGCCAGACCAGGTAAGGATGGCAGATTTCTTCCCTAAAGGACATTAGTGAACCAGATGGGTTTTTATGACAATCCAGTAGTTTCATGGTCACCATTACTGATACTATCTGCTGCGGATCTATGTCTGGATATATATATATATATAAATCACTTGCTAGTGACCACAAATTCTCACAGTATCATCCTATTTAAGGTGCATACAACAGTTTCAATACAATGTGTCAGCTGTGGCTCAGTTGGTAGCACTGTTGCCTCT
This sequence comes from Somniosus microcephalus, assembly GCF_052327205.1. Classification (NCBI taxonomy): domain Eukaryota; kingdom Metazoa; phylum Chordata; class Chondrichthyes; order Squaliformes; family Somniosidae; genus Somniosus; species Somniosus microcephalus. The sequence continues at coordinate 90,354,326 of NC_140998.1, read as the reverse complement.
GAGTCAGAAGATTGTGGGTTTATAGTCCCACTCCAGAGACTTGAGCACAAAAGTCTAGGCTGACACTCCAGTGCAGTGCTGAGGGAGTGCCGTCTTTCAGATGAGACATTAAACCGAGGTCCCATCAGGTGGACATAAAAGATCCCAAGGCAATATTTTGAAGAAGAGCAGGGGAGTTATCCCCGGTGCCCTGGCCAATATTTGTCCCTCAATCAACATCACAAAAAACAGATTATTTGGTCATTATCACATTACTGTTTGTGGGAGCTTGCTGTGCACAAATTGGTTGCTGCATTTCCTACATTATAACACACGATGACACTTCAAAAGTACTTCATTGGGGGTAAAGCGCTTTGGGATGTCCTGAGGTCGTGCAAGGCGCTATATAAATGCAAGTCTTTCTTTAACAGTATCATGGGGCTATTGCATTGGTCAGCTCGTGTAGCACATCAGGCACAGGTAACAGGCATTATCTGGCACTGAGGCATGCTGTGCACCTGTAGAACAGAGCACGTCGGGAACAGCCTGTAGCACTGGAGGTTCATGCTCCAGATGTTCACTAACCTTGTTAAGACCTCAAAAAATGATAATGCAATCATAATGTAGTCTCAGTGTCTGAACAGGGCTGCTGGAGCTCAGTGTCCATTTAAAATATTCAGGCATGTTGGTTCCTCTTCATTACAGGGGAATCTGCTTGCCATTAAAAGCTGACACAGGGACCTCATTGTTTATTTTGCGGTGTATTTGGGACTTACTACTGTAGCTATTTACACCTTAAAGCTGCCCCCATCTGCCATCTGTCTGCATGAGCAGTGGGGAAAGTAATTGCCTAAACAGGACCCGTGAATAGCACAGCATCTCTCTGCAAGTATATTATTCTGCCTCAGACGAAATGAACTGTCACAACATATTAGAGTACTGGTTAAGTTAAATTTTTTGTACGTTGAAGTATGTGGTGAAAATGTGTTAAGCAACAACAACGTGCATTTATATATGCTATTCATGTAGAAAAATATCCCAAACGCTTCACAGAAGCATAATCAGTATGTTTTTCTCTGGTATTTGCCCCTTGTGACTGTATATGGTATGTGTTTTCTACTTCCTAATGATACGCTCCTTTTAAATGTTTCACCACTTGGAGGAGGGAGTATGATAGAAGGCTGCTGTGTATGTGGGTCTGTCTCCTGGGATGGGACGTTCCAACACATCCTTGTGCTGAGTCAGGGATGACCCTTCAACTGCAGGTACCACATGGTATTGATTTGGTGATTGCCTGAGCCTGTATGTTTTTTTAAATTTGTTCCTGGGATGTGGGCGTCGCTGGCATGGCCAGCATTTATTGCCCATCCCTAATTGCCCTTGAGAAGGTGGCGGTGAGCCGCCTTCTTGAACCGCTGCCATCGTGTGGTGAAGGTACTCCCACAGTGCTGTTAGGGAGGAAGTTCCAGGATTTTGACCCAGCGACGATGAACGATCGGCGATATACTTCTAAGGCAGGATGGTGCGTGACTTGGAGGGGAACTTGGAGGTGGTGGTGTTCCCATGCGATTGCGGCCCTTGTCCTTCTAGGTGGAAGAGATCGTGGGTTTGGGAGGTGCTGCTAAAGAAGCCTTGGCGAGTTGCTGCAGTGCATCTTGTAGATGGTACACACTGCAGCCACAGCACGCTGGTGGCGGAGGGAGTGAATGTTTAAGGTGGTGGATGGGGTGCCGATCAAGCGGCTGCTTTGTCCTGGATGGTGTCGAGCTTCTTGAGTGTTGTTGGAGCTGCACTCATCCAGGCAAGTGCAGAGTATTCCATCATACTCCTGACTTGTGCATTGAAATGGTGGAAAGGCTTTGGGGAGCCAGGAGTTGAGACACTCGCCACAAAATACCTAGCCTCTGACCTGCTCTTATTGCCACAGTATTTATGTGGCTGGTCCAGTTAAGTTTCTGGTCAATGGTGACCCCCAGGATGTTGGTGGTGGATTTGGTGATGGTAATGCCATTGAATGTCAAGGGGAGGTGGTTAGACTTTCTCTTTTTGGAGATGGTCATTGCCTGGCACTTGTGTGGCATGAATGTTACTTGCCACTTATCAGCCCAAGCCTGAATGCCGCCCAGGTCTTGTTGCATGTGGGCTCGGACTGCTTCATTATCTGAGGAGTTGTGAATTACCAGCGAACATCCCCATTTTTGACCTTATGATGGAGGGAAGGTCATTGATGGAGCAGCTGAAGATGGTTAGGCCTAGGACACTGCCCTGAGGAACTCCTGCAGCAATGTCCTGGGGCTGAGATGATTGACCTCCAACAGCCACAACCATCTTCCTTTGTGCTAGGTTATCTGGCACAATTGCAGTGTTTTCACTGGAGTGACTGGTTACGCTGGTTGCCCTGAGACAGTTCTATCATCTGTGCCAACTTTTGCCATTGCCCTGCTGCTGTGCACTCTGTCAACATTGTTGGGCAACAATAAAGCTGTGGAAGGTCTGCATTATCTGGCTGCCCAGCATGTGAATCCAGACAAGTCAGAATGTTGTAGATTGCATGGTCCAAACTTCTCACTAGTAATGCAATTTCATGAGTTAATTTTTGGAATGTTACAATATTAAAACACCAAATGCAGTGAAGGAGGAGAATCTATTAAACTAGTTCAATCTCTAAGTATATGGTGGTGCATGGGGTAAGCCTTAAAGGTAGCACCACTGCACGGTAAACAACCGCACCCAGAACTAGCGATTGGTCCTGATGACTCAATAGCAAACTCGGTTAATGTGTGTAGCCAAGGAGTAATGATCGAACACTTACGGGTAAAAATTGGTTAGCGCCCCTCCAGTTCTTTTGTCAATTAATTTAATTCTAGAATCTCTGGTTACCGATTCACTTGCCAGAGGGAGCAGATTCTCCCTACTTGCTCTATCAAAACCCCTCATAATTTTGAATACCTCTATTAAACCTCCCCTTAACTTTTTCTGTTCTAAGGCCAACAATCCCAGACATGAGGAAAAACTTTTATATTCAACGAGTGGTTAGGATTTGGAATGCAGTGTCTGATAGGTTGGCTACAGATTCAATAGTAGCCTTCAAAAGGGAATTGGATAAATACTTGAAGGAGAAAAAAATTGCAGAGATATGGTGAAAGAGCGGGGGAGTGGGACTAACTGGATTGCTCTTTGAAAGAGCCAGCGCAGACTCAATGGGCCGAATGGCCTCCTTCTGTGCTGTACTATTTGATAAAGTAGAGCAGTCCCTTGCCGATGCACTCGCTGAGATAACCAACTATTGTGCAACCAATCATCTGTGGGCCAATCCTGAAAAGACACAGGTCAGTGCTTTTCATCTTAAGAACAGAGATGCAAACCAAGAACTTAATGTCTGGTGGTATGGGAGAAGACTGGCACACAACTCTAAGCCAATATACCTTGGCATAACATTAGATCGTACCCTCAGCTACAAAGAGTGGAAAGCAGACAAGTGATCCCCGTCATCCACTTTTTCAACACAAGCCGGTAACTAAGAGGTTCATGTCCAGGAGCAGTTTCTTACATGCTGTACAGCCTTTGGAGTATAATCCCCACAGCTGTAGACTTGATGCTCGATCAAAGGATCTGCAAACAAAGCCACACAAGCTATCTTTTGATCCAGAGGAATCTCTTCCAACAGAAGCCAGTGAGACTTGGCCTACTTGGCTGTGTCTCAATCGCCTCAGGAATCAAGGGAAAAACCCTCCACTGGCTGGGGTCATACCTAGCACAAAGGAAGATGGTTGTGGTTGTTGGAGGTCAAGCACCACAGCCCCAGGACATCGCTGCAGGAGTTCCTCAGGGCAATGCCCTAGGCCTAACCATCTTCAGCTGCTTCATCAATGACCATCCCTCCATCATAACTTCAGAAGTGGGGATCTTCACTGATGATTGCACAGTGTTCAGTTCCATTTGTAACTCCCCAGATAATGAAGCCATCCATGTCCACATGCAGTAAGACCTGGACAACATTCAGGTTTGGGCTGATAAGTGGCAAGTAGCATTCGCGCCACACAAGTGCCAGACAATGACTAACAAGTGGGAGTCTAACCACTACCCCTTGACATTCAACAGCATTACCATTGCCGAATCCCCCACCATCAATGTCCTGGGGGTTACCATTGACCAGAAACCTAACTGGACCAGCCACATAAATACTATGGTTACAAGAGCAGGTCAGAGGCTAGGTATTCTGCGATGAGTATCTCACCTCCTGACTCCCCAAAGCCTTTCCACCATTTACAAGGCACAAGTAAGGAGTGTGATAGAATACTCTCCACTTGCCTGGATGAGTGTAGCTCCAACAACACTCAAGAAGCTCAACACCATCCAAGACAAAGCAGCCTGCTTGATCGGCACCCCATCCACCACATTAAACATTCACTCAATTCACAATTCACAATTCAAATCGCTTTATTGGCATGATAAGTTACATCTTATGTTGCCAAAGCATCAAAATACATTTATGGTTTACCACATAAACGCAGTTCTATTCATACAGTGTATAAACAGGTATATCCCTGAGTGTATAAATATACATTCGCATTGTTTATATATATTCTTTTCTTAGTTTACTGGTTGGCTCTCTGTTCATGGCAAGCTGTAACACAGCGTGCCGCCAGTGTTATACAGCTTCTCTCCTCTCCCAGTAGGAATGGGAGTTTTTGGTTGTCATTCAGATTTCTGAAATCAGGGCATATTTGTGAGAATTTTTGGTAGAAATTCTCCCTGATGCCCTGATATTTTCCACAAGCTGTGAGGAAGTGCATCTCTGTCTCCACCACTCCCTGACTGCAGTGCGAGCATATCCTGTCCTCTCTTGGCAGCCTGGTCTGCCTGTGTCTGCCTTTTTCGATCGCTAGGCTATGTTCGCTAAGTCTGTACCTTGTCAAGGTTCTTCTCAGTTTGTTATCCTTTACCATGGTCAGGTAATCAGCTATGTTGTATTGTCTGTTTAGGGCCAAGTAGCAATTGAGTTTGCTTTGGGTTTTTGTTGTTTCTGCCCAATATGTCAGATATTTTTCCTTTTGCTTAGCGACGATTGTGTTGGGTCGAATTCTTTGTGTTACCCTGTCACTGTCCTGGGGCTGGTTATTGTTAGTATTGTTAGTAGTTACTTCACTGAGTCCCAGGACTAGTTGACTGAGGGTATTCTTCTTTATGGTCAGCTCTTGGCATTTCAGGGCGTCGTAGTGATAGCATTGGGGATTGCTCATTTGTAGGTGATTCCAAAATTTGGTGGCTCTTTTTTGGATAGTGATTATTAATGGATATTGGCCTAGTTCCGCCCTGCATGCATTGTTTACTGTTTTCCTTTGAGTCCGGAGGATACTTTTACAGAATTCTGCATGTAGGATCTCAATTGGGTGTTTGTCCCATTTTGCAAATTCTTGTTGAGTTAGCGGTCCCCATACCTCACTGCCATAGAGTGCAATTGGTTCAATTACTGATTTGAAAATTTTGAGCCAAATGCTAATTGGGATTTCTATTTGGATTGATTTTTTGATGGCATAGAAAGCCCTTCTTGCTTTCTATTTCAGTTCATTCACAGCCAGTTTGAAGTTTCCCGTAGAACTGATTTTTAAGCCCAAGTATGTGTAGTTAGTGGTTTGTTCAATTTTGGTTGTTCCTACTGTGAAATTTATTTTGGGTCCCTGATGTTTGGATCTTTGCTGGAACACAAGGACTTTGGTTTTTTGGGGATTTATTGTCAGGGCCCAAGTCTGGCAGTACGACTCCAGCAGGTCCAGGTTTTGCTGTAGCCCCTCTTTAGTAGGTGACAGCAGAACCAGGTCGTCTGCATAGAGGAGGAATTTAACCTTGGATTCATATAGGGTGAGGCCGGGTGCTGTAGATTGTTCAAGTAGTTTTGCCAATCCATTTATGTAAATATTAAAGAGTGTCGGTGAGATTGGTGAGCCCTGCGTCACCCCCCGCCCCTGTGGGAAGTATTTTGTTTGTTTGTCTCCAATTTTAACTGCACATTTGTTGTTTGTATACATTGATTTAATTACATCATATGTTTTCCCTCCTACCCCACTTTCGATAAGTTTCAGGAATAAACCGTCATGCCAGATGGAGTCGAAAGCCTTCTGGAAATCTACAAAGCATGCGTAGATTTTGCTTTTGTTATGGTGAACGTGTTTGTCAATTAGGGTCTGTAGGGTGAAGATATGATCGGATGTTCTATAGTTTGGCAGGAATCCAATTTGGCTTTTACTCAAGACATTGTGCTCCTCAAGGAAGTTTATAAGTCTTTTGTTTATGATGCTACAGAATACCTTCCCCAGGTTACTGTTTACACAGATGCCTCGATAGTTGTTTGGGTCGATTTTGTCCCCACTTTTGTATATGGGCGTTATGAGTCCTTTGTTCCAGATATCAGGGAAATAACCGACACTCAGAACCAAGTTGAAGAGTTTTAGGATAGCCAGTTTCATTTTGTTGTCTGTGTGTTTAATCATCTCGTTTAGTATGCCGTCTGTCCCGCAGGCTTTTCCTGGTCGCAGGTCCTTGAGTTTTTCAAGAAGTTCTTTTTCTGTTATTATGGCGTCCAGCGGGTTTTGGTTATCTTTTATGGCCATTTCTAGCTTTTCCAGTTTTTTGCATATTTGGTGTTGCTCTGGTCTTAGTGTGTTTTTCTGGTATAATTTTTCAAAGTGGTTTACCCATGTGTCCCCATTTTGAATGGCCAAATCGTCGTGTTGTTTTTTGTGTAGTGTTTTCAAGTTTTCCCAGAAACAATTGGAATCTATGGATTCCTCCATGGAGCTGAGTGTATTCTTAATATATTGCTCTTTTTTGGTTCTGAGTGTGTTTCTGTATTGTGTTAGTGTCTGACAATAAGTAAGGCGTAGTTCCTCGTTTTCTGGATGTCTGTGTTTTTGGTTTGATATTTTTCTAAGTTTTTTCCTCATGTTATGGCAATCTCGGTCAAACCATTTTTCATAGTTTTTTGTTTTGGGTTTGTTCTTGCGAGCTTTCAAGTTTGCATTTGTTGCCAAATTATCAAAAATATTGTTTAGTTTACTAACTGCCCGGTTTACGCCTTCTTTATTGTGAGTGTATATGTTATCCAGAAAGGTGTCTAAGAGAGCTTGAGTTGATGCATTGCTAATTGTTTTCTGGTATTTTTCCGTGTCGTTTTTGGCCCATCTGTACGATTTTTTGGTGTTGTACAGTTTACTGGGTTGTGTTTCTATGTTGTTTGTTTCTGTCTTTTTGAGGAACATAGTAATTTGACTGTGATCTGACAGTGTTGTTTGTGGTTTGACTGTGAATGCTCTGAAAGAGGATGGGTCTAAGTCTGTAATCATATAGTCTACTGTGCTGCAGCCAAGAGGTGAGCAATAGGTCGATCTTCCTAGGAGGTCTCCTATGAACCTACCATTGACAATGTACAGACCCAGGTTTCGACAGAGCTGTAGTAGCTGTTTTCCATTGGTATTTGACTGCTTGTCGCAGTTATGCCTGTATGGAAGGGAAGGGATGTCAAAGTGGTTATTCCCGAAAACGTAATTGTTTCCCTGATTATTGGTGAAGTCTGGTTCTTCGCCCGTTCTTGAATTGAGGTCCCCACAGATCAACACGTTCCCCTGGGCCTGGTATTGGATAATTTCCCCCTCCATGTTGGAGAAGGTGTCCTCTTTAAAGTACGGGGAATCGATTGGAGGGATATAAAGTGCGCAAATGTAAACATCTTGGGTGTTTGAGATAATCTCCCTCTCAAGTTTGAGCCACATATGGTTTTCGCCCTTTTTTATAAATTTGATGTAATTCTTAAGTTCTGTTTTAAACCAGATCAGTATGCCTCCGGAGTCTCTGCCTTGGGTTACACTTGGTAATTTATTGGAGGGGACCACCAGCTCAGTGTACCCTTGGGGACAGCCAGTGTGTCCTTTTCCTTTATACCAAGTTTCCTGTAAAATGATAATATCTAGGTCTTTAGTTTCATCTATGAACTCTGGGGTCCTACTTTTCACTTCTCGCAGTGAAGAGCGTAGACCTTGGATATTCCAGGTCGAAATATATAAGGATTTCATGTTAAGTTTGATCTTTTACTATGATAGGTTAAAGAGTGGTACGTGTTTGTCGTGTCTAAGTGTGGGGAAAAAAAATCACATCAGTTGTCTACAAAAGTTAATACAATTTGGTTACAGTTCTTTCTATTAATTAGTCCTTGATCCATAAGGCGGAAGTAGATGCTGCTGCACATCTGCTTATTGTCTCTTAATGGATTGTTTCTGTCTGAGGTATTGCGTACGTCCTGTGCATCTCTCCCTCTGTCTGGCTGGGAGCAGTCCTATTCCCCTGTGGGACAGGAGTGGTGCAGGTCTGATATTGTTGTTTTGCATGGGGATCCTCTCTGGTCTCGGTTGGTGTGTTGGTGGTCCTTGTAGTGTTCCTGATATGTACCCCGCTGATCTCTGGTGGTCGGGGGGGGGTCCTCTTGGAGTCTGGGTATGGACCCGGTTAAAAGCGACGTCCTTCAGGGCTTTAGCAAAGATCGATATTCTTTGCCTTTGGATGTGGACGTGGTCGTAAAGACATTCCTCATCGAGGGTGGGGTGTTGGGCCAGGTGTACGTTGTGGTTTGATTCGCAGTCTCTTGCTATGCTGGCATTTATCTCATGAATTGTGTTGTTGTTGAAGTCTGTTCTCGGCAATATTGTGGAAACAGTGATTCTAGTGTTTGGAAATGTACTGCTTGCTTTCCTAATCATTGCTCTGAGCGATGTTGCTACTTCTTTCTGTTGGGTCTTTAGGTCATTTGTGCCCGTGTGTATTATTATGTGTTGGGGGGAGCCTAATCTGGCTTTGGTCAGCCATCCCATGGCTCTGTTTGTTGTTGGGCACCAGATCTTTTCTACTTTACTTCGAGGGAATAGCTTTTTCTCCCATAGAAATTTCCCATTTGAGTCCATGAGTATTACGACGTCAGCCTTGTTTGTGTTTACTGTCTGGTGGCTTTCGCTTGGACTCATAGTGTGTGTGCTGGGCTGGGGTGTCTGGTGTGTGCGTACCTCTTGTGAGCGGCCCGCTTGTGGTTCCACGGTGGTGGGGGAAGATTGCGAATCAGTATGCTGGTCGGTCTGTGTGGCACCCCTTGTATTGTGTGTCTGTTGCTTTTGTTCCGTGTGGGAGTGCAGCCGTTCCGTCCGGCTCTGTCTTGTCTTATCTCTAGCCTCTGGTTGCTGCTCTAATGGTGTTATCTCTCCTCTATGGCTCTCTTCTTTTTCCTGCAGCTCTTTCACCTGATTCCTAAGTAGATTCACCTGGTTCACAAGTAGCTTCAGCTCTCTCTTGTGTCTCTCCCTCTCCTGATTTTGATAGTCATTCATTTTGAGGAAGTCCTCTCTAAGTTTAACCACCTCTATCTCTAATTGATTAAATTTATCTTTTGGTTGTATCTGGCTGTGTGATCCCGGGGTATGTGCCTGGTCGGCCCTGGAAGGCTCACTCACTTCCTGGCTAGGCTGGTCGGCCCTGGAGGGCTCACTCACTTCCTGGCTATGCTGCTCTTCTCTTGGTGAGCTGGGAATGGTAGGGGGACTATGTGTGGCTTCCTCCCTGGTAGTTATGCTGGGGTTTGTCAGTTGTATCGTGTGGCTGTGGTTCCCCAGGGTTGGTGTCTGGTTTGAACTGTGTGGCTCGTTCACCTCCTGACCAGGCAGATTTTCTCCTGGTAAGTTGTCAATGTTGGGGGGAGTGCGGGCCACTCTGGGGCTGTTCCTTCCCCCCTTAGTTAATTTTTTCAGTGTCCTGAAGGCTGTTGCAAATTTGTCGAGGTTGCCTTGCACTAATATTGTTCCGGTATTGTACGCGTTGACCGTCGTAGTTGAACTGTCTCCTGGTGTGTTAATTTTCATTATGGACCCATTTGCGGTATTTTCTAGCTTAACATTGGTATAGTGTGATTTTATTGCTGTGATCCAAGCCACTGGCTGATCTGAGTAGAAAATGAGGTTACTTTTTGTCCCATTGTTGTAACAGTCAGCAAAAAGTGTTTCTGGTTTTTCTCTCATCTGCTCATGCTTGATCGCTTTTATAGCTTTTTTTGCAGTGTTGGGGGGAATCTGGAAGCGGGGCTGTTGTGGATCTTCTGATTCGCTCATTTTTGGTAAAGTATTGTTGATCTTAGAATAAGCTTTTCTGGGGCCCCGGGTTTGGTGTTTCCCTCTCCCTGTTCGCGAACTTTCCCGGTCCCCCTCTTCGACCCCGTGGTCCCTGGGCCTCGGCTTCTGGGTTCACCCTTCTCAGGTCTGGGTCTGTGAGCCGCTGTTTCCCGGTGCCTTCGGGCTGTTCCCCTCCCCCTCAGAGGTCTCTGTGCCTCTGTCTCGGCCTGGCTCCTCGGGCCTTTCCCTGGCTTCAGTCTCCCTCCCTGGGCCCTGTACTCACAGTCTTGGTTTGCTTCTGGAAGCCTTCTGGTTGCTCCCCTTCGCCTCAGAGGTCTCTGGGCCTGGCTCCTCGGGCCTTTCCCGGGCTTTCTATCCCAGCCGCCGCTCGGGCTGTGCCTCGTTCGCCGTTCGGGTGCTGGACTGCGGTCGTCGCTCGGGTGCTGGACTGCGGCCGTCGCTCGGGTGCTGGACTGCGGTCGTCGCTCGGGTGCTGGACTGCGGCCGCCGATCGGGCCGTGTCTCGTTCGCCGCTCGGGCTCCCCGAGTCACCTCGTTCCGGCTGCCGCTGCGTCTCCGTGCGGCCTCCCCGATTCGCCTCGTTTCCCGAAGCGGCCTCCCCGAGTCTCCTCGCTCCGGCTGCCGCTGCGTTTCCGTGCGGCCTTCGCGCCTCGGTTCCCGATGCGGCCGAGTCACCTCGCTGTTCTTTGGTTTGTATATATTTTTTTTTCCCTTATTTCTTTTTTTTTTCTTTGGCTTTTTTTTTTTCTAATTTCCTCTGGTTTTTTTTCCTTTGGTGGTCTTTTCCTTCCTTACTTAATCTAGACTAAACTAAACTTAAACTTAACTAAACAAACTAAACTAACTTAACTAGAACTAAATTTAACTTTAAAACCTTTTTAAACTTGAAATGAACCTTTTTTTCCCCCACTTTAAACACTAAAAACACTAAAAATTCAGCAGCCCATCTTCAGCATGTGTATTCACACTAAAGCCGCTGTCTCCAGCAGCAGCACAGTGGCTGCAGATGTGTACCATCTACAAGATGCACTGTAGCAACTCGCCAAGGCTTCTTCGACAGCACTTCCCAAACCCACGATCTCTTCCACCTAGATGGACAAGGGCAGCAAACATCTGGAACACCATCACCTGCAAGTTCTCCTCCAAGCCACACACCATCCTGACTTGCTAATATATCCCCTTCATCGTTACTGAGGAAAAAATCCTGGAACTACTCTCTAACAGCACTGTGGGAGTACCTTCACCACACGGGCTACAGCGGTTCAAGAAGGCGACACACCACCACCTTCTCAAGGGCAACTAGGGATGGGCAATAAATTATGTAATCGCCAGAGGCGCAACGCCGCAGGGTGCTACTGCCATCACTAACATCCCGGTGAATTTTGCGGGAGGCGTTAGCGGTGGCGCGCCCGGGTGCTATTTGCTTTGCGCCCCATTAGCGCTGCGCACTAACAGGAGGCGCAAAACAACCACATTTTCCCCCCAAAGAGTCTGCAAAGGGATATAGACAGTGTTATATTCATTAATAACTAGACATTCTTATTATGAACACAGCTAGCTTCTAGCTAGTCATTTATTCAGTACACGTTCTCTAGGTACAGTGGCCTAGAAATTCAGTCTGGACACTTTTGGGGCGCTAAAGTCGGGCGCTCGCTAAAGTTAGCGCCCGCCGGAAAGTGTAGGCCACATCGCCGAAATTCAGTAGAGTTGGCCCTAAGTTTGGCCGAGCGCTGAAACTGGCGTTGAAATGCTGTGTTCCGGCGCTAAGCCGGCGATGCGGCCTAATAACGCCGAAGCCGGGCGCAGCGCAGGTGCGGTCATGTTTTGATTGACAGCAGACACCCTGACGCCGGCCAGCTCTTAAAGGGGGAAGGGTCAACTTTGACTGCTGTCACGCCCTGCATACTGGAGCCCTGCAGCTAGGCCTCAGCACTACTGGTGTGCCAAAATAGCGCCTGGAGCAATGGAGAGGGCCCGTGAGCGAGCGCAGCGCTTCTCAGAGCATGCTCTGAGTGTGCTCATTCATGGTGTGGAGAAGAGAAGAGAGATCCTGTGCCCGGACAGTGGCAGGAAGGCTCCCAGGAGCCAGTACAGGAGAGCCTGGGGCAAAATCGCCCGCAGGGTGTCATCCACCTGTGATGTCCCCAGGAGTGCGGACCAATGCCGCAAGAAGTTCAACGACCTCACTCGGATGGTCAAGGTGAGTACCCTTTCCAGTGTCCCCCTCATCCTTGCATGTGCACCTCACATTATGGGCAAAGGGACCTCAAAGGCCTAGTGGGCAGCCCTCCTCCTGCAGCAATGGCACTTGCATGTTCATCAATAGCACTTTCTGCACTTAACACACTGGCCAAGCTATTCCACCATGGGAGGCAGTGCACCCAGCAACAGGGCACCACACTGGCCAAGCTATTCCACCATGGGAGGCAGTGCACCCAGCGACAGGGCACCACACTGTACTTAGAGGCCGTCCTTTCTCTTGCAGGCCAAGCTGGCGAGCAATGTAAGGAGCCAGGCTGTCACTGGTGGAGGCCGTCCCGAGTACCAGGCGCTCACTGATCTGGAGGAGAGCGTGGCACGACTCATGAGTGGCCGGGTGACTGGCCCTGTCGCGATCGGCGAGGCGGACCCTGTACTGGTACTCACTGGTAAGGACATGACCGGTTGCACCTCTCTCGTTGCCCTCGCGCTTCAGATCTACATCCTTTCCCACTGACCGACAAATGCGCATAATGCACCACTCAGGCCTCCCTCGCTGACGGCCTGTCCTCACTCTAAAGCTACTCTTGTGCCTTCCTGCTTTCAGCTGGTGAGGAGGAGGTGGTCCCTGAAGCGCAGAGAGCCAGGCCCTTGGAGGAGGAGGACGTCGAGGACCAGGAGGAAGGCGGCACATCGGGGGAACCCTCCTCCGCGCCAGGGGATGGCAATGGAGGGGAGACGTCTGGCCTGCAGGAGAGCCAGGGGGAGGTGTTGGAGGGGAGGGCCGAAGCTGGTCCCAGTAGGGTGGACGCACGCGGGAAGTGTCCGGCAGCACGCCAGCCTTCTCCCCAGAGGGGGGAGGTGTTGGAGGGGAGGGCACAACCTGGCCCAAGTGGGGTCGACGCACGCGGGAAGGGTCGGCCAGCTCAGCGGCCTTCTCCCCGGAGGGAGAGTCCGCCCTCCAGTCCGGACACGGTCCTCGCCCAGGAGGTGCGCATCCTCGATGAGATGTCGGCGGCGTCTGAGCGGCGCCACCAAGAGTTCATGGGGGTGGTCGAACAGATGCCTCGCGCCATTGAGTCCCTGGCTCAGAGTGTGGTGGCTTTCGGGGAATCACAGGCCAGGGAGTTCGAACAACTCACGGCAGCGCACGACAGGGGTGTCCAGCAAATGGCCGCAGCGCACGACAGGGGTGTGCAGCAACTGGCGGCAGCACAGGACGCGACTCGCGAGATGAGTGGTGCCGTCCACACACTGGCAGAGCTGATGCGGGCACATACCAGGGCAGTTCGGGCACTCACTTCTGCCACACTCGCTGTGGCAAGGAGGCATCGCCATGGCACCCGCCGCCCTGCTGCAGCACAGCGGTCTGGCCTCCCCCAGATTGCTGCGCTTGCTACACTGCCAGCCCGGCCGAGTGCCAGTATCTCTGGCGAGCAGCGCGCACCTGCCATCAGCCAGCTTGCCCCCAATGGTGCTGCCGACACTGCCACTCCCCCAGCCAAGGTGCGACGAGCTGCTGCTAAGACTGATGCTGCCCAGCCACAGCTGCAGCAGTCAGCAGGCGGCCCCTCCCGGGCCAGGCCTCGTCTAGGCCGACCCCCAAGGGCATCTGCCGACACGCTTTGTGGCCCTCATGAGCCTTCCCCCAGCCTCGCCACACCCGCAGGGCCCAGGTTGAGGCGGAGCAGCAGGTCGGCCAGGGGCCGGAGAAGCCTGTCTAAGGACTCGCCCTCTCGGCACACCCATTAGAGTGTGGTGAGAGCGGTTTCTTTTATATTGGGGGGCTTGTGTTGTGGGGGGCATTATTTTGTTAAGGCCGAGGATCAAGGCATTTTTTGTTCTCATGGGGGTGTCTCTGTTGTGGGGGGGGGCTTATTTTTGTAAGGCCGCTGTTGAAGGCCTTTTGGATGGGCAAGTTTTGTTAGTCCTCCCCAGGTTTTGGGAGTGACAGATGTTTTTGACTGTTTTTTGGGGGTCTTGTCTGTTGTTCTGTTTCATGTGGGAAGGGCCCTGAGTTTGTGAAATAAAGCTTTTGATTTATTCAGCATGTCCAGGTGTCATGTTTGAAGTGGTTTTTGCATTAACCGGCTGAGGGCTTGCGGAGCGGCTGCCTCAGGTGCGTTCATTGCCACAGGCCATTCCCTGACAGGGGGCCTAGAAGTGTCGATCAATAAGCCCCCGGCGGACGGCCCTTGGCCCTTGTCGCTCCCTCCTGGGCTGGTCCTCCTCCTCTTCCTCCTCCTCCTCCTCCTCCTCCTCCTGCTCGTCCTCCTGAGGTGGTGGTGCAATGCCAGGTGGCAGTGCCTGAGTCCTGCGGATAGCCAGGTTGTGCAGCATGCAGCACACGACGACGAACTGGGAGACTATCCGGCGAATACTGAAGAGATCCTCTGGAACGATCCAGGCAGCGGAACCGTTGCTTGAGGACGCCTATCGTTTGCTCGATGATGTTCCTTGTGGCTTGATGGCTTTCATTGTATGCCTCCTCCGCTGGGGTCCTGGGCGCGCGGAGCGGGGTCATGAGCCATGTACACAAAGGGTAGCCCTTGTCCCCGATAAGCCATCCCCTTGGTGGAGGCTGTGCCTCGAACATGTCAGCCACAGTAGTCTGGCGCAGGATAAATGCATCGTGGCTGCTTCCTGGGAAGCGGGCATTGACAGCTAGGATGCGCTGCCTGTGGTCACACACCAGCTGTACATTTAGGGAATGGTAGCCCTTCCGGTTGCGGTAATCCTCGGCATTGTGGATATGTGCCCGCATAGCCACATGCGTGCAGTCAATGGCGCCCTGCACCATGGGGAAGCCCGCGATCCTGCCAAATCCGACTGCACGCTGCTCCTGCCTCTGTCGGGTCATGGGGAAGGAGATGAATTGGTGTCTCCTCGCGTAAAGTGCATCGGTGACCTGCCGGATGCAGCGATGCGCGGCGAACTGGGAGATGTTCGCTATGTCCGCAGCAGCGGCTTGGAAGGAGCCGCTTGCATAAAAGTTCAGAGCCACCGTGACCTTCAGTTCCACCGAGAGAGACGTCCTGCACATCAGCTGTGGACGCAGATCTGTGTGAAGCAGCTGGCAGATCTCTGCAACCACCTCCCTTCTGAAGCGCAGCCTCTTCACACAATGCGCCGCAGTCATGGTGAGATAGGACACCTGCTGCCGGTATTGCCTGAGTGGGTAAGGCCTACGTTGCCGACGCCTGATGGCCCCTCTGCGTCTAGGCATGGCTGGCCCTCTCTCACAGCGTCTGCGAGCCCTTCGCACATAATGCTGCAACTGAGGGTTGGCCCCCCATACAGCCCCCATAATAAAGTTGAGAACAGATAAATCACAATGAATCAAATGTCAAAGCACTGGCCAGAAGCCAAAAATACCTTTCCTATGTTGTCCCAAATCTGTAACCTCTGTCCCTTGGTCTCTGTCCAGAAATCCAAAGCAGTAAAGTCATTGCAGCAAAATGGCTGGGCTTTATAGGTCAGTGTAAGTGCCCTTTAATTTGCGCTCCCCGAGGCCCACAGGGCCTCTTTTGCGTTCCACCTCACAGTTCTTAGCAGCGCCACGCCCACATTGGGCGGGCGCCACTGAATTTCCGGTTTGGGGCGCAAAAACAGCGTTGCGCGACGATATGACTTCATAAGCTGCGCGCGCACCTGAGCGGGCGCAAACACTTTGCGCCGGCGCTAAATGTCAACTGAATTTGGGCGTCGGCGCAGATCGGACTGCGTTCAGGCGCTAAGTGTCTAGTGCCGGAAATATAGCCCTTTTATGGCGTTAGCGGCTGGCGCAACCCACTGAATTTCTAGGCCAGTATCTGTAGAGATGCAGCATATGTGCTCCTGTGTGCAGGCTGCCATCTTGACTGTTGCTTTGTGGGTAGCCTCGTGCCTCATGGGTAATGTAGTCTTAATATATATACAGCTGGGTAGTGTAGTCTTATACATACAGCTATATACAGCTCTACGGCTCCACCTAGTGTCCACTATAGAATGACATGTTATTGATCGTTACATCCCCTTTTCTTTGAGGTTTAACAAAATCAATATCAATCAACTTTCAAGAAAACAATAAAGATAATATCAGTAACACTTTTGTTAGTGCTCTATAAACATAAACATTTTCAAAACAGTCAACACATTTTCAAAGCTTTACATTGTACGCAAAGATTAAGTCTATCAGGCTCTTTTACTTCACGTGTGGATCTTCTCAACATGGGTAAGTTTGATGTGTCTTCATGAGATTGTTCTGGCGGTGAATGACAAGATGCAGTTGCGGCATTGTCATCAATCTGCTCTTGTATAGATCGAGGTCTCCTTCCGATCTTTGCTTGGAGAGGGTTTCAGTGTTTCCTTCACTCTTCATGCCATAACTCTCAATGTAGTCAATGCACTCTCGAAAAACTGCTGGCAGCTGGATCCCATCATACAGCATAGTCCTCTCAGCAGCCTCGGCTAATGGAACACCAAAGATTGGCCTGAGGAAAGAAGGAGTATCCACCGGAACTGCTTCCTGCTCTGGTGCAGGCTTCTTCTTTTTCTTTTTCTCTTTCCACTGCTTAACAACATCTGCTGCGGTTATATCTTTGGACTTTTTCTCCTTGTGTTTTTCCTCTTTGTGCTTTTCTTCCTTTGGCTTCTCTTTGACCTTAAAGTCTTTTTCTTTCTTCTTGGAGAAACTAGGCTTTTTGAAGACATGGATACCCTTTGGCCTTTTCATCCTTGATGGGCTCTCTGCTTCATCACCTGAGTCATCTGGTCTGCTTATGGCACAGTTTATATGGTAGACTCTCTTGACCAGTTCTAAGTCTTCACAAGCTTTGTCACCTAGTATCGAATCAAGTCTTTCAGCCACAACAGAAAACATGAGATGATGCACTTTGTCTTTGACTGTCACTTTAAGTCTGCATACACCTAAGCTATCTATTTTCTGTCCATTATAGCTCTTCAGTAGTACTGACTTTTTCTGTATTTTGGGCTTTTCTTTCATATTTTTTATGTCACTCATACTGATTAAGTTTGCTTTTGCCCCAGTGTCCAGTTTCAATGTAACTAATGCTCCATTTATCTGCAGTGGGATCATCCATTTGTCCACTTTTACTGCATTGACTTTATGTTCAGCATTGTCCATTTCTGAGGGCTGCACATTTTCTGTATCGTTTTTGATATTGTCACATGACACCGTTCCTACAAAAAATGTCTCACTTAAATCAGTGTCCTCAATCACATTAACTTGTTGCCCTTTAGTTGTTTTTACTTTTGAAAAGCATTGTTTGGCAAAGTGATTCTTTCCATTACACTTTGTGCACATTTTTCCAAACGCTGGGCATTGTCTTAACTGGTGTTTGTAACCATAGCATTTACAATTAAAAATGTCATCCTCCGATTGCTTTTCATTTCTGTTCTGCCCACGTCTCTTCCCCTTGTAGGACACAGCAGCATTTTCACTCATTACAATCGCATCATTATTGATTTCACTGAAAGTCTTCGCGTGCTTTCGAGCTAGCTCGCTGGCTTGGCATATTTTCACCGCATTTTCCAAATTTAGTTCGGTTTCTCTCAACAGACGTTCCCTGACTTTTTTATCATGAATACCAAACACAATCTGGTCACGAATCATGGATGATTTCAGCTCAGAGAAATTACATGTCTGTGCTTTCAGTTTCAGATCAGTTATAAAGCTATCAAAAGTCTCATTTTGTTGCTGTGTCCGAGAACGGAAGATATATCTTTCATACGTCTCATTCTTTTTGGGAGAGCAATGTGCATCAAATTTTTTTAGCACATCTTCTAATTTTTCTCTGTTCTCCGCTGGATTAAATACAAATGTATTAAATACCTCTATCGCCTGTGGGCCTACAACCATAAGCAGCAACGCTATCTTCCTTGCGTCTGGCTTCATACCGAATCCAATGGCTGCAATGTGGAGTTCGAATTGCTGTTTAAAAGTCTGCCAATTGTAGTCGATTTTTTCTGTGAGATTCAAACGCTCTGGTGGCTTCAAATTCTCCATGTTGCTTTTCACAATTTTCAGCAGATCTTCACCATCCTGGTACCATGTTATGTTCATTAATTACTAGACATTCTTATTATGAACACAGCTAGCTTCTAGCTAGTCATTTATTCAGTACACGTTCTCTAGGTACAGTATCTGTAGAGATGCAGCATGTGTGCTCCTGTGTGCAGGCTGCCATCTTGACTGTTGCTTTGTGGGTAGCCTAGTGCCTCATGGGTAATGTAGTCTTAATATATATACAGCTGGGTAGTGTAGTCTTATACATACAGCTATATACAGCTCTACGGCTCCACCTAGTGTCCACTATAGAATGACATGTTATTGATCGTTACAGACAGGTTAAATGACTGGGAAATAATGTGGAAGATTGAGTATAATGTGGGAAAATGTGAGGTTATTCACTTTGGTAGGAAGATTAGCAAAACAAAATATTTTTAAATGGTGAAAACTTTTAAATGTTGGTGTTCAGAGAGATTTGTGTGTGCTCGTACAAGAAACACAGAAAGTTATCATGTAGGTACAGCAAGCAATTAGGAAGTCAATGTTGGCCTTTATTGTAAGGTGGTTGGAGTCCTAAGGAAGTCTTGCTACAATTATACAGGGCTTTTGTGAGACCACACCTGGAGTACTGTGCACAGTTTTGGTCTCCTTATCTAAGGTAGGATATACTTGCCTTGGAGGCAGTGCAACAAAGGTTCACTAGATTTATTCTTGGGATGAGAAGGTTGTCCTATGATGACAGATTGATTAGAATGGGCCGATACTCTCTGGAGTTTAGAAGGATGAGAGGTAATCTAATTGAAACATCTAAGATTCTGAGGGGGATTGACAGGGTAGATGCTGAGAGGTTGTTTCCCCTGGTTGGGGAGTCTAGAACTAGGGGGGCCATAGTCTCAGGATAAGGGGTTGGCCATTTAAGACTGAGATGGAGAGGAATTTCATCACTCAGAGGGTTGTGAATCTTTGAAATTCTCTACCCCAGAGGGCTGTAGATGCTCAGTCATTGAGTATATTCAAAGCTGAGACAGATAGATTTTTGGACTCTAGGGGAATCAAGGGATATGGGGATTGGGCGGGAAAGTGGAGTTGAGGTGTAAGCTCAGCCATGATCTTGTTGAATGGCAAAGCAGACTCGAGGGGCCATATGGCCCACTCCTGCTCCGAATGCTTATGTTCAATTCTCGAGCTGCGGTCTAACCAGTGATTTGTAAAGGTTTAGCATGACTTCCTTGCTTTTGTATTCAATGCCCCTATTTACAAAGCCAAGAATCCCAAATGCTTTCTTAACCGCCTTATCAACTTGCCCTGCCACCTTCAAAGATTTGTGAATGTGGATTCCCAGGTCCCACTGCTCTTGCACCATCTTCAAAATAATACCATTTAGATTATACTGCCTCTCCATGCTGTTCCTCCCAAAGTGCATCACTTCACACTTATTCACAATAAATTGCATCTGCCATGTGTCTGCATCTGCCAACAGTCTGTCTATGTACTCCTGAAGTCTACTGTTTTCTTGCTCATTATTTACTACATTACCAAATTTTGTATCATCTGCAAATTTCAAAATTCTACTCCCTATGCCCAAGTCCAGGTCATTTATATATAACAAGAAAAGCAATGGCCCTAATACCAACCTCTGGGGGACCCCACTGCATACTTCTTTCCAGTCAGAAACACATTCATTCACCACTACTCCTATCCCTTAGCCAAGTACATACCTAAGTTACTACCGTCCCTTTAATACCATGTGCTTCTATTTTCTGAGTAAGTCTGTTTTGTGATATTTTTTCAAATGTCTTTGGAAAGTCCATATATACAACATCTGCTGCATTACCTGCATCAACCCTCTCTGTTACTTCAATTATGTTACTCATACAGGATTATTCTTTAACATACTATGCTGGCTGTCCCTTATTAACCCAGGCTTCTCCAAGTGAGAATTAATTTTGTCCTTGACAATGGTCTCTAATAGTTTTCCCACCACTGATGTTAGACTGACTGGCCTGTAGTTACCAAGTTTATTTCTCTCCCCTTTTTTGGATAGGGGTGTAACAGTTGCAATCCTCCAGTCCTCTGACACCACTCACATATCCAAGGAGGATTGAAAGATTGTGGTCAGAGCTTCTGCTATCTCCATTCTAGCTTCCCTCAGCAACCTAGGGTGCATCCCATCTGGACCAGATGATTTGTTAACTTTGAGTAATGCCCATCTCCTTTCTATCTATTTTAATCCTATCCAATATCTCTACTCCCTCCTCCTCTATTGCGACATTAACTTCACCCTCTTCTGTTGTGAAAACAGATGCAAAGTATTCATTCAGTACCTCAGTCGTACCCTCTGCCGCCACAAGAAGATTTCCTTTTTTTGTCCCTAATCGGCCCCACCATTCCTTTAACTATCCTTTTACTTTTTATATGTTATAAAAGATTTTTGGGATTCCCTTTATTTTACCTAATAATCTTTTCTCATGTTCACACTTTGCCCTTTTTATATCTTGTCCAATTCCCCCCTGCACTCTCTATATTCTGCCTGGTTTTCTCCTGTATTCTGTACCTGACATTTGTCATAAAAACTTCTTATTCTCTTTTATTTTATACTCTATTTCCTTTGTCATCTGGGAAGCTCTAGCTTTGGATGTCCTATCTTTCCTCTTTATGGGAATATGCTTGGGTTGTACCCGAACTATCTCTACCTTGAAGGCCTGCCATTGCTCATTTACTGTTTTCCGGCCAATCTTTGTTTCCAGTCCACATGTGCTTGATCCCTTCACAAAGCAGTGAAATTGGTTCTCTTCCAGTTGGGTGTTTTCACCTTTGATTTTTCTTTGTCACTTTCTGTAAATACCTGATACCTAATTATATTATGATCACTATTACCTAGATGTTGTTCCACTGAAACACACTCCACTTGCTTTACTTCATTACCCGGAACTAAATCCAGCACTGCTTCCTTCCTCATTGGGCTAGAAACATACTGATTAAGGAAGTTCTCTTGTACATATTTTAGGAATTCTTCACCCTCCTTGCCCTTTACTCTGATTTTCCCCCCAGTCTATATTAGGATAATTGAAGTCCCCTACTATGAATGCTCTATTATTTTTACATTTCTCTGAAATTTGCCACAGATTTGGTCCACTACCTCCTTCTCACTATTTGGGGGTCTATAATAAACACCCAACAATGTAACAGCTCCTTTCCTATTCCTTTACTCCAATCAAATAGATTCAGGCTGCAGTTTACCCTACCTCAGCGGGTCGGTGGCAGGTCTCGGCCCTGCTGCTGGCTCCATCCTGGCCTCCATAATGTTAAGCCCGCCTAGCGAGTTTTCCAGCCAATTGAAGGAAGTGGGTCTGATCATGTCATATACGATGTGGCATCAGCTGGTTTCCTTAAAGGAACCATGCCCAAATTTAGTTTGACATTTGTGCTGTCCATGTTCTACAGCATTGAAGTGCTGCAAACACTGACAAGCACTGCACAGATGTGCACGGCTGCACTCAGGTTCTCCCATGACTCCCTCTATATGCTTATGGAGGGAGTCACAGCACGCAGGGAGGTCCTCTTCACTTCCCGTGGGTGGAAGACATCTCCCCAGGACACCAACGCAGCCTAGTTGCAGATTGCACAGGAGGGCACATGCTGGGATGTCGTCAGGAGGACCTGGGTGCAGTGGCGCAAACCTTTCAATGATCTCAGTAGATCATGAAACGTTACTGCAAAGCCACACTCAACCTCATCCTGCTGTGTCACTCATCACATCCCCATCACTCTGCCTTCCCTACCCTGCTCCTGCACATCCTTACTCACACCAGCTTACCTTGCAGCTCCAGCCATCCCTCTCTATCTACACTATCACATCCCCATCTCACTAGCCCTTACATTCACCCTCATCCTAGTGCAATCATAGCAACTAACAACATACAAGGGTAGGCACTTGTGTGCTTTAGCCAATGTTTATGATAGAATTGGACAGAGCACACATTCAGCCCATTTGTACTTCAAAATTACCTTCAAGATCCTACAGCAGCATAGGATCCCAATGCACCTGAAAAAGGCATTGGGCCTGTTCCATATACTAATCAGGGGCCTAACGCCCGTTTGAGGCCCTCTTTGAAAAATTGAAGGGCGCATGACTGCAGCTTGTGCCTGCTGTAGTCAGTTTCTTCAGGTGCTTGACAGCCAAATCAGTGGTCCTTACAAGCAGGAGTAGTCCTCCCAACTCCACGTTAAATCTGCTTCCCCCTCCATCCACCCACACCCCGCGATTGCCTTCTCCCCTCAGGCCTTTGTTACGACCTCTAAGCCGGCTGATTTTGCTGCCTCCTGGGACCAGTGAGCTGGCTCTGGGCCGTGACTGGCACCTTCCGCTTGCTGGCAATAAGCAAATGAGGCCGGCAGGCCAACTTTCAATGGTCCTGCCACCAGCCTCATTAGGCCTCAATTTTTAGGCCTCAATCCAGTTTCTAGGCCTAGGTATTGACAATCTCCTAGACCCTTTGAATGCCACAATCTTCTTTTTATGTTGTTCAAAATTCTGTTTGTTGGGTTTTTCTGTTGGCTGCTGCCTGGAGCTTCTTAATATCCCTTAAGTCGTTATTCTTTCTCATAACTTCTGTGACATCCCTGGGGAGGGATTTAGTTTTGTTGCAAAAATATAGATAGAATCATAAATTAAAGTGCATTTATTAATGTCTTCAAAGAGAATAGGAGAATAAAAGCCAGTTTTCCAGTGTTCAGTGATTCTTCTATTTGCATTTCAAAGAGGTAGGAGTTTTTTTATCTCCTTGACTGTGTGAAGGAAATAACAGGACTAATACTACTACAAGAGGTAGAAATTGGACCTCATTGCAGCCACATTACCAGGTGCGAAACAGGTGCAAGATGGTCCAATTTTGGGACCTACATTCTGCACTTCAAGGAGGTCTGAAAAACATCCAATCTGAAATTGAGGCGGGCCATTTTTCAGGCACTCGGGGCAGCTGCCTAAAACAATTGATAAGCTGCATGCTTTGGCCCCCTCATTAGCATAGCACCTGTTTAAGGACACATCAGGGAAATAGGGCTTCCCTGAGCAGAGCAAGCATCAGTTTCCCCCCCCTCCCCACTCCACTCCGTCCGGCACTTACCTGAGGGCTGCTACTGGCGAAGCAAGCGGCCCAAAATTCATTTTCCGAGTCTGGCGAGCTGCCTGTGGAGGTGTGACAGGCGCCCGGAAGCTCACTAAACTTATTGAAACGAAGCCCGAGGCCCAATTTCAGGCCTGTGCAGCACTGATTCTGGGCCTGAAAACAGGCCTGGATGAATTTTTACCCTTAAATATCACTAACATTAGAGCGTAAAGAGAAAAAAATATATAATTCAGTTTACATTCAATTAAATCCATGTATTGCCAGGCTGATCATCAAGGATAAATAATCTAGCTTCAGTACCTTGACTTTGTAGACCTTAATAAGTTGTCTCATTGATAATGATGTAATGTTCAAGTGGCAATAACTGATGCTCTGCCCCAACTTCATGTTTTCTAGGAATGCTTATTCTTGCTATCTTAGATTGTCTTTTCTTTAATGATGTCTCCATGCCTTTTATAGTTGAAATTGCACTAACCCACATCATTAGTTCTTCGCAAGCAAGAACTAAACGCTATTTTATCCATCACTCCTTCCCTTCATGGACAATGCAAATATTGTTTGTGATCATTAACGTCCTTCATTCCTTCCATTAAAGTGTTTAGCTCACAAGAAACAATTTTAGTCAGGGAAAGCCCCTGAATGTCTCTCATTGCTGCAGAACCAAACATAAAGATAGGCAAGCATTTTTATTGATTGTAATTAAAGTAAGAATATTCCAGTCTCCTCATGATGATCCAGTTGAGCTTGAAAATGGGTAACACTTCATATTGAAAAAAACAAATTTTAAATGTAATTAAAATTTTTATTATATATTATTTGAAAAGCCGACAGCTATGGTTCATGATAAAGCATAACATGGTTCTTGGACTAACTTTTACAAATTACGGTTTACACTGTATGGCCTGTTCATAGTTAACTAGAATAGGAACGATGGAGTGCATACACAATTCTGGGATACAATTTGAGATTGTACTGTAATGAAAGTTGTTAGATTCTACTATTTTAATTCTATGCTTGCATAGGAACAGCAGCTGAGCATCATTTGTGATATTTAAATAAAATACAAATTAAAGACGTAAAAAGAGATAGCCGTACATTTTAATTCCTAACAAATCTTATGTGCATTAATGCGAACCAAGCTAGGAATCTGAAGAGGATTTGGGCTCAATTCTTACTCCTGGTAGGAACATGGCAAAGCAATTGGTGTGCGAATCCAGGAGTGCAGCAGGCCTGGTTTCCACCAGGCAGGGGGGATTAACATCCAGTCTTTATCACACAGTTGTGTTAATTGAGCTACAATGAAATGTTTAAATTACCCTCAAGTCCTGCTTGATGCAATTTCAGATGGGCCTGTAAATGGTCACATAGCACACCCCACCTGTTTTCGACAGAAGGCTATTTAATTTACTGGTTCCACAAATATTCACCAGCCCACTGCTGTCCCCCTCTGGGATCAGCCTCCCTCCTGTCCCACAGACCCGACAGCCTAGGAACTGGTTGATTTTCCGCCCTCCCACAATTGTTGAACTTGGCGTTCGCTGCTCACCAGCTGCATTCAAATGAAGTCAAACCTGAAAATGGTTTAGGCCTCCTGACGCTAGCTTTGGGTGGGTACAGTGGCCATTCCGCCAACTTTATGCCTACTTTGGGTGGAAGTTTAAAATCACCCACAGTATGAGAAAAAACATGACAGAGTGAAATGCTAGTAGACTAACTTGTTGAAAGATGACTCGGATAAATTGGACATGTAAGCAGAATAATGATGGTAGATTATTAAACACTGTTATAAATTCTTATATTGAAGGAACAGACACAGAAGAAGACCACAAACATGCTAGTTAGATAGTTATTAGTAATATTAGGTCAAGCAAATTCATTTTATGTAATCAATAATCTACATATCCGATAGAAAATGTTGGTGCCATTTTATTTATCATAATAATTCAGTCACTGAAAATCATTTCGTTTTATTATGATCCTTTTTGAAAGTAGCTGGAAGCATGTTAACTTTAAACTGATGGAGGGTGTTATTTCTGATTGTGAGCTGGCTGATCACTGAACCAACACCTTCAATTATTTCTTAAGCTATTGTGCATTGTGTGTATCACTGTTACAGAATGTTATCCATCTGAGTGAGGGCAGAACAGAAAGCAGGATGCACATCTGCTATGTGGTCTGAATAACAAATTGACTTCACCCACAACAAGATTCCTTGTTTCCTACCCTTCAAAAGGGCTCTATTGGAAATACAAGATCAAATGCCAGTCACAATAGCTGGTTTTTAATATTTTGTTTCCAGCCTCTGTAATTTTTACTCTGTAGAGATCCTGAAAATGAATCCACTTATTGAGTGACTGAGTATTTGGCACATAAATCTCAGCAAGAATTTTGTTCATAGAGGTGTTGGTCCCAAGTGAGAGTGGATTCTGTGTTTGTAAACTCAGCGATGTGGATGTACCATACCAGAAGGTTTGACATTATCCGTATGGATTTAAAATAAGAATTGTGACTGGAGTAACATTGACTGTGACAATGTTGTATTTATTCTAAACTTTACAAACAATTAATGAAACTAGTGCCATTATAAGAACATAAGAAATAGGAGTAGGAGCAGGCCAATCGGCCCTTTGAGCCTGCTCCGCCAATCAATAAGAACATCGCTGATCTTCTACCTCAACGCCGCCTTCTCGCCCTATCCCCATATCCCTTGATTCCCTTAGTATCCTAAAATCTATCAATCTCAGTCTTGAATATACTCATCGACTGAGCCTCTACAGCCCTCTGGGGTAGAGAATTCCAAAGATTCACAACCCTCTGAGTGAAGACATTTTTCCTCATCTCAATCCTAAATTGTCGACCCTTTATCCTGAGACTAAGGCCGCGATTTAACCTACCTCAGCGGGTCTGTGGCGGGCAATGTCAATGGCAGGACTCGGCCGCGCTGCCGGCTCCATCCCATCCTCTGAAATTACTTTCAGATGATTGGGCTTGTTAAGCCCGCCCAGCGAGTTTCCCAGCCAATTGAAGGAAGCGGGTCTGCTAATGTCATTTATGACTCGTCATCAGCTGGTTTCCTTAAAGGGACCATGCCCAAATTTAGTTTGACATTTTTGCTGTCCATGTTCTACAGCATTGAAGTGCTGCAAACACTGACAAGCACTGCACAGAGGTGCATGGCTGCACCCAGGTTCTCCTATGACTCCCTCCAGCATGCAGGGAGGTCCTCTTCCCTTCCCATGGGTGGAAGAGATGTCCCCAGGACACCAACACAGCCTGGTTGCACATTGCACAGGAGGGCACAAGCAGGGATGACATCAGGAGGACCTGGCTGCAGTGGCACAAACCTTTCAATGATCTCAGTAGATCACGAAACGTTACTGCAAAGCCACACTCAACCTCATACTGCTGTGTCACTCATCAGATCCCCATCACTCTGCCTTCCCTACCCTACTCCTGCACATCCTTCTTCACACCAAATTACCTTGCACCTCCACCCATCCCTCTCTGTCTACATTATCACTTCCCTATCTCACTAGCCACCTCTCACATTTACCTTCATCCTAGTGCAATCATACCAACTAACAACACACAAGGGTAGGCACTTGTGTGTTTTAGCCAATGTTCATGTGAAGTTTCTGTTAATGTGTTAACATTAAAATCTATATTTTCAACACTTTGCGTTCTTGGACAGATTTGTGTGCCTCTTTGGAAGTGGCTTAGTGAGTTGTAGTGAATGGTGAGACATAACGGTACCCCCCTCAATGATGATGAGTATGAAAGGAATGGCTTGGGCATTGTAGGGATGCTTTATGGTGTTGGTGTGGGGTGGTGCCAACCTGGCGCATCATGTGGCAGCCAGGGTGTACAGCGTCAAGTGAAGTAAATCTGGCCATGGTGCGACCTCCCTGGCCTCCCGGGCAGCAATGTGGTCGGGTACTGATGCCCTGTGTCCTGTGCAGCATCAGTTGATTGCGGAGAAGGTTAGTGTTGTTGTTGGTGCTGCTGGTTTAGCTGGTGCTGCTGGTGTGCCTGGTGATGCTGGTGTGTGTAGTGATGCTGGTGTTGGGGCTGATTGTGGTGGGATTCTGAGAACCAAGGTGAGAGAGCTTCAAGCGCATCCATGCTGATGGAATAGATGGCAGGTTAAGTAGAGATGACAGAAGCGATCTGTCAATGGTGGGCGAGGAAATGAGGTCAGACTGGATAGAGACTTGTGTAAAGACTTGCAGCCTCCTGAATCTGTAGTGGAAATGCAGTTTAGAGAAGCTAGTGATTAAGGGAACAGATCTCAATCAGCTGGGAGCTTTGACTTGACATTTGAAGCTGTCAACTCATCAGCTGATTCAATGGTCTCTGACCTCCCGCCTCAGCTTCACAGACAAGGTCCAGGGACAGCGGGAAACCTGTGGGTGACATGTTAAATCCAAAAATCTGGGGGAAAAAAGCATTGATAAGTGTGATTTGAAGGCTTCCCCCACCACTGTGTGTTGGGTCTGCTCAGCGTTGACAGACCCGACATTTGGTAAAGGCGCATGGTGGCGGGTTCACAGTGGCATCTCAACCCGCTGGGGAAAAAAAACACTTTCCCACCCGACCCGCTACTGATCATGCCAGCTGACCCCCCAGAAAATCCTGCCATTATTCCCCTAGTTCTAGACTCTTCAGCCATGGGAAACAGCCTCTCAGCATCTACACTGTCAAGCCCCTTAAGAATTTTATATGGCCCTATATAATTGCAGTAAGACTTCTTCACTCTTATACTCCAATCCCTTTGTAATAAAGGCGAACATGCCATTTGCTTTCCTATTTGTGTGCTGTACCTGCATGTTAACTTTCTGTGATTCGTGTACAAGGACACCCAGGTCCCTCTGAACACCAACATTTCCCAATCTATCACCATTTAAAAAATACACTGCTTTTCTATTTTTCCTACCAAAGTCGATAACTTCACATTTCTGCACATTATATTCCATCTGCCATGTTCTTTGCCCAATCAGTGTCAGGAGGAGCAGAGAGCGGTGGTACAGTGAGTAATTAAACTCACTTTCGCGGACTCTTTTACAGAGGCCGGTGTCGGGAGGAGCAGATAGCGATGGTACAGTGAGCACTTAAACTCACTTTCGCGGGCTCTTTTACAGAGGCTGGTTTCGGGAGGAGCAGATAGCGGCGGTACAGTGAGTACTTAAACTCACTTTCGCGGGCTTTTTTACAAAGGCTTACCAATCTCACAGACCGGCGGCAGCGTTCCGGAGCCATGTCACGATTCAAAAAGTGACGCGGGCAAGAAGAAGCAGCTGATTGGGTGAGTATGGCCAGGTGAGTATTTATACTACTCTATAGTTTGACAGTTAAGAATAATAGTTTATAAAATTTAGAAGGTCTTACATTTTTGTGGGTATAGTTTCTAAGGTCTCATTTGTGTATCAGGGAGTGCTAGTAACCAAGGGCCCTTGAGTATATCATTTAATTGTAGTACAATTAGTGGAATTGATTTGATTTAATTTAATTTAAATTAATTAAAGGGTAATTCATGGCAGGACAGCTCGGCCCCATGGCATGCTCCTCCTGCGCTATGTGGGAAATCAGGGACACTTCCTGTGTCCCTGACGACCATGTGTGTGGGAAGTGTATCCAGTTGCAGCTGCTGGTAGGTCGCATTGCGGCACTGGAGCTGCGAATGGGTACATACTGGAGCATTCGCAATGCTGAGAACATCGTGGATAGCACGTTTAGGGAGTTGGTCACACCGCAGGTAAAGGCTGCACAGGCAGGAAGGGAATGGGTGACCACCAGGCAGAGTAGTAGGCGCAGGCAGGTAGTGCAGGGGTCCCCTGTGGTCACCCCCCTCTCAAACAGATATACCACTTTGGATATTGTTGAGGGAGATGGCTTATCGGGGGAAGGCAGCAGCAGCGAACTTCCTGGCACCATGGGTGGTGCTGCTGCACAGGACGGGAGAAAAAAGAGTGGGAGAGCTATAGTCATAGGGGATTCTATTATAAGGGGAATAGTTGGGCGTTTCTGTGGCCGCAAATGAAAATCCAGGATGGTATGTTGCCTCCCTGGTGCTAGGGTCAAGGATGTCTCGGGGCAGCTGCAGGGCATTCTGGAGGGGGGAGGGTGAACAACCAGTTGTCGTGGTGTATATAGGTACCAAAGATATAGGGGAAAAATGGGATGAGGTCCTAAAAGCTGAATATAGGGAGTTAGGAGGTAAATTAAAAAATAGGGCCTCAAAGGTAGTAATCTCAGGATTGCTACCAGTGCCATGTGCTAGTCAGAGTAGAAATAGAAGGATATTTAAGATGAATATGTGGCTAGAGGAATGGTGCAAGGGGGAGGGATTCAAATTCCTGGGACATTGGAACCAGTTCTGGGGGAGGTGGAACCAGTACAAACTGGACGGTTTGCACCTGGGCAGGACCAGGACCAATGTCCTAGGGGGAGTGTTTGCTAGTGCTGTTGGGGAGAGTTTAAATAAAATGGCAGGGGGTTGGGAACCTGTCCAGGGAGACAGAGGAAAGGGAAGCAAGGATAGAAACAAAAGACAAGAAGGACCTAGGAGTGAGCAGCGAGGTCAGGGGGAGGAGCTATAACCCAGCATAAAAACCAGCGGCAGCGACCAGAGGCCCGAGACCAGCATCGGACCTAGGAGTGAGCAGCGAGGTCAGGGGGAGGAGCTATAACCCGGCATAAAAACCAGCGGCAGCGACCAGAGGCCCGAGACCAGCATCGGACCTAGGAGTGAGCAGCGAGGTCAGGGGGAGGAGCTATAACCCGGCATAAAAACCAGCGGTAGCGACCAGAGGCCCACCAAATCAACAACAGAGGAGAGAGGTAAAAAATAATCCAAGAGTGACGTCACCAGGAAGCAGGTAAGTGATTGGTTGGATTGGTTGGTGAGTATTTCTTCTTTTTATTACAAGCTTAAATTCGGCGGTTTTTTTCTAGGGTCTGTGCTGTAAGGGAGACAGTTGGTTAACCATTAAACTGGTGTAATTTAGAGGGATTGATTTAATCTAAATCCAATTAATTAAATAAATTTTTTTTATAATTAATTACATAGAATGGAGCAGATGATGTGTTACTGTTGCGAGATGTGGGAGCTGGTAGACCCCATTGAGGCTAACGGTGATTACATCTGTGACAAGTGTCTGCTGCTACAGGATCTCCAGCTCCGTGTTGAT
Organism: Somniosus microcephalus; assembly: GCF_052327205.1. Classification (NCBI taxonomy): domain Eukaryota; kingdom Metazoa; phylum Chordata; class Chondrichthyes; order Squaliformes; family Somniosidae; genus Somniosus; species Somniosus microcephalus. The sequence goes on along the minus strand of NC_140998.1, from coordinate 90,323,659 downwards.
GAGCTGGAGTCTGAGCTTCAGATACTGCGACACATCAGGGAGGGGGAGAAGTACCTGGACTCTGTGTTTCAGGAGGTGGTCACACCTATGAAGTTAATTAATTCAGATGTAGCCCATGGTCAGGGACTGGACGGTGTGACCACGAGTGAGGCAGGTACGGGGATCCAGAAGGTAGTGTTGGAGGAGCCGCAGCCCTTGCTCTTGTCCAACAGGTTCGAGCTTCTTACTCCCTGTGGAGACGGAAGCAGGGGCTGCAGGGAGGATGAGCAACCTGGCCACAGCACCGTGGAGAGGGGGGCCATTCAAGAGGGGGGAGTAAATAGAAATGTTATAGTGGTAGGGGATAGTATTATTAGGGGGATAGATAGAGTTCTCTGCAGCCAAGAGCGAGAGTCCCGTAGGCTGTGTTGCCTACCCGGTGCCAGGGTTAAGGACATCTCCTCTGGGCTGGACAGAAACTTGGAGTGGGAGGGGGAGGATCCAGTTGTCGTGGTCCATGTTGGTACCAACGACATAGATAGGACAAGGAAGGAGGTTCTGCTGAGGGAGTTTGAGCAGCTAGGGGCCAAATTAAAAAGCAGAACCACAAGGGTAATAATCTCTGGATTATTACCTGAGCCACGAGCGAATTTGGCTAGGACAAATAAAATAAGAGAGTTAAATGCGTGGCTCAAAGACTGGTGTGGGAGAAATGGGTTTTGCTTCCTGGGACACTGGCACCAGTACTGGGACAGGAGGGAGCTGTTCCGTTGGGACGGGCTTCACTTGGCCAGTGCTGGGACTAGAGTCCTGGCGGATCATATAACTAGGGCTGTAGAGAGGGCTTTAAACTAACTAGTGGGGGGGAGGTTCCTAGAGAGCAAATAATACAAATGACAACAGAGAAGGTCATAGACTTAGGTAGCAGTGGGGAAATTAAAAACCAGAGCGTGTCAGGAAGGGGTAGAAGGTGTGGAGTAAAAGGTAAAGTAATAAAAAGGGCAATAGCAGGAACTAAGTGTCACAAAACATATTTGAAAGTTCTCTATCTGAATGCACGTAGCATTCGTAACAAAATAGACGAGTTAAAGGCACAAATAGCTACATATGGGTATGATCTTGTGGCCATTACAGAAACATGGCTGCAGGGTGACAATGCCTGGGAATTAAACATACCAGGTTATTTAACAATCAGGAAGGACAGGCAGGAAGGAAGGGGAGGTGGAGTGGCTATGTTAATAAAGGAAGGAATCACTGTAATACAGAGAAATGATATTGGGTCAAAGGATCAGGATAATGAAACAGTTTGGGTGGAGATAAGGAATAATAAGGGGAAAAAAACACTAGTGGGTGTAGTATATAGGCCTCCGAACAGTCGCAACTCTGTTGGACGGAGTATCAATCAGGAAATAGTTGAGGCTTGTAATAAGGGAACATCTATAATTATGGGGGATTTTAACTATCATATAAATTGGACGAATCAAATTGGGCAGGGCTGCCTTGAGGATGAGTTCATTGAGTGTATTCGGGATGGGTTTCTTGAGCAGTATGTAACTGAACCAACCAGGGGGCAAGCAACCTTAGATTTGGTCCTGTGTAACGAGACAGGATTAATTAAAAATGTCCTAGTAAAGGATCCCCTTGGAATGAGTGACCATAACATGGTTGAATTCCATATTCAGTTAGAGGGTGAGGAGGCTGTATCTCAAACAAGCGTGCTAAGCTTGAATAAAGGAGACTATGAAGGTATGAGAGCGGAATTGAGTAAAGTGGATTGGGAAAATAGGTTAAAGGATAAGACGATACATGATCAGTGGTGTACATTTAAGGAGTTATTTTACATATTCCAAAAAAAGTATATTCCACTGAGAAAAAAAGGGTGTAAAAGAAAAGACAGCCATCCGTGGCTAAGTAAAGAAATTAAGGATAGTATTCGACTAAAAACAAGGGCATATAAGGTAGCCAAATCTAGTGGGAGGATAGAGGATTGGGAAAACTTTAAAAGACAGCAAAAAATAACAAAAAGATTGATTAAGAAAGGGAAGATAGATTATGAAAGTAAATTAGCAAAAAATATAAAGACAGATAGTAAGAGTTTTTATAGTTATATAAAAAGAAAAAGGGTGGCTAAAGTAAATGTTGGTCCCTTAGAGGATGAGACCGGGAAATTAATGGTGGGAAATATGGAGATGGCAAAAACACTGAATGAATATTTTGTATCAGTCTTTACAGTAGAGGACACCAAGAATATCCCAACACTTGACAAGCAGGGGGCTATAGGGGGGGAGGAGCTAAATACGATTAAAATCACTAAGGAAGTAGTACTTGGTAAAATAATGGGACTCAAGGCGGATAAATCACCTGGACCTGATGGCTTACATCCCAGGGTTTTGAGGGAAGTGGCGGTAGGGATTGTGGATGCATTGGTAATAATCTTCCAAAACTCCCTGGACTCAGCAAAGGTCCCGGCAGACTGGAAAACTGCTAATGTAACACCCTTATTTAAAAAGGGCAGTAGACAGAAGGCTGGAAACTATAGACCGGTTAGCCTAACATCTGTGGTAGGTAAAATTTTGGAGTCCATTATTAAGGAGACAGTAACAGGACATTTGGATAATCATAATTTAATAAGACAAAGTCAGCATGGTTTTATGAAGGGGAAGTCATGTTTGACAAATTTGCTGGAGTTCTTTGAGGAAGTAACATATAGGGTGGATAAAGGTGAACCAGTGGACGTAGTGTATTTAGACTTCCAAAAGGCATTTGACAAGGTGCCTCACAAAAGATTATTGCTTAAGATAGAAAATCACGGGATTGGGGGTAATATTCTGGCATGGATAGAGGATTGGCTATCTAACAGAAGGCAGAGAGTTGGGATAAATGGTTCATATTCAGACTGGCAATCAGTAACCAGTGGTGTTCCGCAGGGGTCAGTGCTGGGTCTCCAACTCTTTACAATCTATATTAACGATTTGGAGGAGGGGACCGAGTGTAACACATCAAAGTTTGCAGATGATACTAAGATGGGCGGGAAAGTAGTGAGTGAGGAGGACATAAAAAACCTGCAAGGGGACATAGACAGGCTAAGTAAGTGGGCAGAGATTTGGCAGATGGAATACAATACTGGAAAGTGTGAGGTTATGCACTTTGGCAGCAAAAATCGTAGAGCAAGTTATTATCTTAATGGCAAGAAACTTGAAAGTACTGAAGTACAAAGGGATCTGGGGGTCCTGGTGCACGAAACTCAAAAGGTTAGTATGCAGGTGCAGCAAGTGATTAAGAAGGCCAATGGAATGTTGGCTTTCATTGCTAGGGGGATAGAATATAAAAATAGGGAGGTATTGCTTCAGTTGTACAAGGTATTGGTGAGACCGCACCTGGAATACTGCATACAGTTTTGGTGTCCATACTTAAGAAAGGACATACTTGCTCTCGAGTCAGTACAAAGAAGGTTCACTCGATTAATCCCGGGGATGAGGGGATGGACATATGAGGAGAGGTTGAGTAGATTGGGACTCTACTCATTGGAGTTCAGAAGAATGAGAGGCGATCTTATTGAAACATATAAGATTATGAAGGGGTTGGATCGGGTGGATGCAGGGAGGATGTTCCAGATGATGGGTGAAACTAGAACTAGGGGGCATAGTCTTAGAATAAGGGGCTGCTCTTTCAAAACTGAGATGAGGAGGAACTACTTCACTCAGAGGGTGGTAGGTCCATGGAATATGCTGCCCCAAAAAGCTGTCGAAGCTACATCATTACATAAATTTAAAACAGAAATAGACAGTTTCCTAGTAGAAAAGGGAATTAAGGGTTACGGGGAGCGGGCAGGAATTTGGACATGAGTCTAGGTTCGGATAGGTCATGGCCCTGTGGGTAGCGGAGCGGGCCCAGGGGCCGTGTAGCCTGATCTTGCTCCTGTTTTCGTGTGTCTAATGCTGTTAGATTCAGGAGATAGTCCTGTCATAGTGGATTGGGCGGTTAGGATCAGATCAGCCATGATCTTATTGAATGGCGGAGCAGGCTCGAGGGGCCAATTGGCCTACTCCTGCTCCTATTTCTTATGTTCTTATGTTCTTAAAAGCAAAAGTGGAAGGCAGAGAAATCAAGGGTGTAAATCAAACAGGGCTACAGTAAATAATAATTCTAAAAGGACAAAGAGTGTTAAAAAAACAAGCCTGAAGGCTTTGTGTCTTAATGCGAGGAGCATTCGTAATAAGGTGGATGAATTAGCTGCGCAAATAGATGTAAATGGATATGATATAATTGGCATTATGGAGACATGGCTTCAGTGTGACCAAGGCTGGGAATTCAACATCCAGGGATATTCAATATTCAGGAAGGACAGGAATAAAGGAAAAGGAGGTGGGGTAGCATTGCTGGTTAAAGAGGAGAATAACACAATGGTAAGGAAGGATATTAGCTGTGATGATGTGGAATCTGTATGGGTAGAATTGAGAAATACCAAGGGGCAGAAAACATTAGTGGGATTTGTATACAGACCCCCAAACAGTGATGCTGAGGTTGGGGATGGAATTAAATGGGAAATTAGAAACACGTGCAATAAGGGCACAGTAGTTATCATGGGTGGCTTTAATCTACATATAGATTGGGCTAACCACATTAGTAACAATATTGTGGAGGAGGAATTCCTAGAGTGTATATGGGATGGTTTCCAGGACCAATATGTTGAGGAACCAACTAGAGATCAGGCCATCTTAGACTGGGTAATATGTAATGAGAAAGGATTAATTAGCAATGTTGTGTGAGGCCCCTTGGGGAGGAGCGATCATAATATGATAGAATTCTTCATTAAGATGGAGAGTGAAGTAGTTGACTCAGAGACTAGGGTCCTGAAAGTAAATAAAGGAAACTATGAAGGTATGAGGCGCGAGTTGGCTAGGATGGATTGGGGAATGTTACTTAAAGGGTTGATGGTGGATAGGCAATGGCAAACATTTAAAGATCACATGGATGAACTACAGAAATTGTTCATCCCTATTTGGCATAAAAATAAAACAAAAAAGGTGACTCAACCGCGGCTAACAAGGGAAATTAGGGATAGCATAAGATCCAAGGAGAGGACATATAAATTGGCCAGAAAAAGCAGCAAACCTGAGGATTGGGAGCAGTTTAGGATTTAGCAAAGGAGGACAAAGGGATTCATTAAGAGGGGGAAAATAAAATATGAGAGTAAGCTTGCAGGGAACATAAAAACTGACTGTAAAAGCTTCTATAGATATGTGAAGAGAAAAAGATTGGTGAAGTCAAGTGTAGATCCCTTGCAGTGAGAATCAGGGGAATTTATAATGGGGAACAAAGAAATGGCAGACCAATTAAATACATACTTTGGTTCTGTCTTCACAAAGGAGGACACAAATAAACTTCCAGAGATGTCGGGGAACATAGGGTCTAATGAGTGGGAGGAATTGAATGAAATCAGTATTTGTAGGGAAATGGTGTTAGGGAAATTGACGGCATTGAAGGCCGATAAATCCCCAGGGCCTGATAATCACCATGCTAGGGTACTTAAGGAAGTGGCCCTACAATTAGTAGATGCATTGCTAGTCATCTTCCAAAATTCTATAGACTCTGGAATAGTTCCCATGGATTGGAGGGTAGCTAATGTAACCCAACTATTTAAAAAAGGTGGTAGAGAGAAAACTGGGAATTATAGGCCGGTAAGCCTGACATCGGTCGTGGGGGAAATGCTAGAGTCCATTATAAAGGATCGGACAAAGGTAAATCATGCTTGACTAAACTACTGGAATTTTTTGAGGATGTAACTGGTAGAATAGATAAGGGATAACCAGTGGATCTGGTGTATTTGGACTTTCAGAAGGCTTTCGATAAGGTCCTGCATAAGAGATTGGCATGCAAAGCACATGGGATTGGGGGTAAGGTACTGACTTGGATAGAGAACTGGTTGGCAGACAGGAAGCAAAGAGTTGGAATAAACAGGTCTTTTTCTGAGTGGCAGGCAGTGACTAGTGTGGTACCGCAGGGATCGGTGCTAGGACCCCAGCTATTCACAATATATATTAATGATCTGCATGAGGGAACTAGATGTAATATCTCCAAGTTTGCAGATGACACAAAGCAGGGTGGGCGTGTGTGCTGTGAGGAGGATGCAGAGAAACTCCAGTATGATTTGGACAGGTTGGGTGATTGGGCAGATGCATGGCAGATGCAGTATATTGTGGATAAATGCGAGGTTATCCACTTTGGTGGCAAAAACAGAAAGACAGATTATTATCTGAACGGCAATATATTGGGAAAAGGGGAAGTGCAACGAGACCTGGGCGTCCTTGTGCACCAGTCGCTGAAGGTAAGCATGCAGGTGCAGCAGGCGGTTAAGAAGGTAAGTGATATGTTGGCCTTCATAGCGAGAGGATACGAGTACAAGAACAAGGATGTCTTGCTGCAGTTGTACAGGGCCTTGGTGAGACCACACCTTGAGTATTGTGTGCAGTTTTGGTCACCTTATCTGAGGAAGGATGTTCTTGCCATGGAGGAAGTGCAGCGAAGATTCACCAGACTGATACCTGGGATGGCAGGAATGATGTATGAAGCGAGATTGGGTCAATTAGGCTTATATTCGCTAGAGTTTAGAAGAATGAGAGTCGACCTCATTGAAACTTATAAAATTCTAACAGGGCTAGACAGACTAGATGCAGGAAGAATGTTCCCGATGGTGGGGGAGTCCAGAACCAGGGGTCACAGTCTAAGGATAAGGGGTAAGCCATTTAGAACTAAGATGAAGAGGAATTTATTCACCCAGAGAGTGGTGAACCTGTGGAATTCTCTACCACAGAAGGCAGCTGAGGCCAATTTATTAAATACATTCAAGAAGGAGTTAGATATATTTCTTAAGGCTAAAGGGATCAAGGAATATGGGGAGAAAGCAGGGACTGGGTACTGAATTTGGATGATCAGCCATGATCTCATTAAATGGTGGAGCAGGCTCCAGGGGCCGAATGGCCGACTCCTGCTCCCTTCTTCTATGTTTCTATGTTTCTATCACTTAACCTGTCTGTATCCCTTTGCAAACTCTTTGCATTCTACTCACAGTTCACTTTCCCATTTAGCTTTGTATTGTCAGCAAACATGGATACATTAGACTCGGCCCCCTCATCTGTCATTGATATAGATTGGAAATAGCTCTGGCCCAAGCAATGATCCTAGTGATTCCTCACTAATTACAGCCTGCCATCCCTAAAATGACCCGTTTATTCCTTCTCTCTGTTTTCTGTCCATTAATCAGTCCTCAATCCATGCTTATGTATTACTCCCAATCCCATCAATCCTAATTTTGTGTAACAACCTTTTATGTGACACCTTATCAAATGCCTTTTGAAAATCCAAGTATACTACTTCCACTGGCTCCCTCTTATCTACCCTACTAGTTACATCCTCAAAAAACTCTAACAGATGTTTCAAATTTGATTTCCCTTTCATAAATACATGTTAACTCTGCCCAATCATATTATGACTTTCTAAGTGCCCTTTTACCATGTCCCTAATTACTGTAGGATTGTGAACATGGGAGTTTTTAAGTACTAGTGGCGTTGTTCGCTGATCAAAATAAAAATGTGTACAATTGTTTCTCTCCATGTAACTGTGTCTCTACTTGTTTCCTACCATTTAATCTGTTGTGTTCCCATCTCTCCCTCTTTTGGATTGCCTTCAATCTTTAAGGCCCTGATTTTCATTCTGTTAAAGGCAGTGGTGTTTCTGAGAGCCACTGGCAAAACATGGCCTCACAGTCCAGCAGTCAGCAGGTCCTCCTGCAAGAGGCTGCATCAGTCATCGACAGTGCTGTCCAATTAAAGTCATGTCAGGGTGCATATTACATCATCAACCCTCTATTTGAACTTATTTCTGCAGCACCTGCCACTTTCCAATGGTTATGTAAGTCGGTTTTCCCGATTTTTTACTGCTTCCTTGCCCTGTTGCCGTCAAGCAGGTTGGGTTAAATCGAGGCCTTTGTCTCTTTCTGTCTCTCTGTATGGTTGTGAGATATGTTTCCATTTTGCTGTCTTTGTATCACTACCTGCATTTGTTTCTGTGGATCTCTGAGACTGCCGCTTTCTCTTTTTCTCTATTCTATGTAAAATTATCTTTCATTTTGTCTCCTCTCTCTTTAATATATGTCCCATTCTCTGTGTATGGCTCATGTCTGTCACACAGCATGTGTGTCTGTATATATTTCTTTTGCTCTTCTTTTTTCTACCCCGATCCCATGGTGTCTGCAAGGAGTCAATGTATGGTTTTGGAGGAGAAAATGGATTCACATTAACTTACGTCTTTAGCCACTAACAGATGTACACCTTCCTCTGAAGAACAGTTCTTTTGAATATTTCTACCCTGCCATTTTCCACTTGTTGCTGCCAGCAAAAATATTAAACTAATTTATAAAGGTCCATTCTGGATTGTTAGACTTATGTGACTAGGCAGCTGAATTTACTGTCGTATTAAACTTACAAAAATGTATATTACTTTGGATTCGAAAGTCCAGCCCATTGGCTTTCAGCTGGGTATTTAATTATAAGGTGCCAATCTAAAAGTTTAAAAAATGTAATAATATTAATTAAAATGACCTAATTGAGACAAAGCCTTCAAAGCCTTTTAATACTTTATCAAAACAGAGCATCAACTGATTTTTCTCTTTGTTAGTAAAGGTCACCTTCTTCGCTGTAGCTGATGTCAATGGCAGATTAAGTTGTTTACTGTTGTATAATAACTGGATTCAAATTTAAATCTGTACTCACTGTATACATGTGTAATTCTTGCCTTGTCACCAGAATATCCCCAGCAGGTGCTAAAAATGCCAGGTGTGTGTAGTGTTATTGAGTTTTAATCATGATCTTTTTCTGTCCCAGGCTAGACTGCATACAGTGTATGCCCTCCAGATCCGTCACCAGGTTGTCGCTAAGTTCAGAATGGTCGAGTGAACTACGTGGGTGAGAAAACGTGTTCCCTTTTCACGAGGTGGAATGACTTATATAATTATAAAGTACTGTCATGGAGTAGCAATGTTGAATGCAAAGGTTGCAGATCTGAAAGGCACAAAATATTGGTGTTATTAAAAAGAATGATAAATTGAATGATGCCAAAGATGAGTGGGGTCATGTTCCATAAACATCTTTGGAGTGAGAGAGACCTGTGTCATCCTAGAAACAGCATCTGCTGTTGCCTTGCAACAGCGATGGGTAATTACACTGCTCCTGCTGTCTTCTTGTATTTAAGATTGTTTTGATAAAGATCAAGAGCACTGACGTTGAGGACTGTTTGAAATGGAGTTTGCTATGGTTGTAACAGCTTTTACTGAATGCATCATCCTGGTGTGGTTCAGGTATGGATCCTGCAGATGAAAAAAAATGGTTTCTTTTTTAAATTCCAGATCTGCCTCTTTGCACAGGGGCTGGTCAGAGCATTGCCGGGTGGGGTGGGACTGAACATCCTCCCCACCCTACCCCCCAAGGGCAGGTGTCCTGCAGAATGGGACAGGCAGGCACCAAAGATGTGCCTGTGGTGGTGCTTGAGCCTGCCCATCCCATGCAAATAATTTGCCATCCCACTGAGCTCACAAAGTCCAGTGGGAGTCAGTGTTGGAAGGCACCAGCCATCCCGATTCCAATGTAACCACTTAGACCACCACTTGTGCAATTTCATCTTACTTATTTTGATTTGTCTTTTAAAGTTATGTTATCTAATCAAGAACACCCAGGTTAGCTAGTTTTGGGAATACATTGGCCAATTTGCATGAGCGGGTGTGATGCACACTCACATGACATGATTTTACCTCGACTATTTAAAGGGCCAAAGCACTGATGTAATTTGGAGGAGTTGGGTGAATTGCATGAGAGAAATAGAATTTGAAATGGAGTCAGGAAGGGCAAAGGCTGTGCCCCGCTTTAATGAGGTCCTCCTTGACGTACTGCAGTAAGGGCAAGGAAAGAGGTCCTATTTTCCAATAATGGGGAAAAAATCCTGCTTGCTCTAATGAAGAAGGCTGGAGGCGGCTGAAGAAATAAGCAGCAGGAGTGCTGTGCTCAGGACGTGGATTCAGTGCAGGAAGCGTTTTAATGATCTAACCGGTCAGACAAGGTGACCACAGTTTCAGACTCACCTATATCCTGTAGTGCACCTCCCCCCACCCCCCGCACTCTGTCTTATCAAGCATCCTCCATCACATCACTCCTCACACCCATTAAGCTTCAGCAGCACCCATCATTCTGTTTCAATGCACTTCCTTACCTGCTCCACCCACCATCCACCACTGCCATTCACCCCAATTTCTATGTAATGTGATACCACCTCAGTCAGCTCACTCAAATCTCATCACATGTCCTCATATGGCACTGTCAACGTGTCCTCAAATGCATGCCGGTGCCACTAATGATGCATCTGCCTGAAAGTCACCCTCACTAAATGCACTGTATCTATCAGATGCACACATGCCTTACAGACATTCATAGGCAATGTTCCCTCTAATTTTTTGTTGTGCGCGGTCCATTTAACTGGTTGTGCAGCCCATTCAAATTTTCGCGCATGCGCGGTTTCTTCAATGTAAAAGCTGGCTAGCGGCCTGCGCAGGACCTCCAGACTGCTGTGTGGCTGTGCAGCTTAGCAGGAACGTTGCTCATAGATCAGTCGTGCCCCCTTGGAAGAGAAAAAAAGCACAAAATACAAGGGAGAGGGAGAGGACCGGAGATTGGCCACTACAGATCATAGAGTTGCCAATTACAGAGCGGGGGTGCCCTGGAGCTAAGAGGGATGTCAGCGGCCATAAGCATCGTAAATGGCGAGACTCGGACTTCACTGCTGCATGGTGACAGCATTAAATATCTCCGACCTACATCTCATGTAAGACTATGTCATTTGATTTGATTTCAGTGCCGAGTGAAATATGATCACCTTTATCATGTGAATTTCAACATTTGCATGTTCCCATGACTAGATCATATCCGTCTCTTCTCTCCTCAAGGGCCATCATGCGAAGAACAGCAACCCCTGCCTTTTGCGGATGCCGTTTCCTCAGAGGAGCTGATTCCTTCTGAAGGTGCACCGTCAGAGGATACATGCGAACCAGGCACCAGCGCAGATACGAGCACTTCAATGGGTCCTCTTAGACAGATGGTGGGATCTCACCTGGCGAGTCACAGTTCACAAGTCAGCATGAGCAAAGAGTTATGGTAGGGACAACTGTGAAGAGTCCGCTTCGGAGGGCACAGTCCTCTCCAAGCTCTGCTCAGCTGGACAGAGATGCTGAACCCAGGGGGCCATCAATGAAAAGGAGAATGATAGAGGGTCAGCAGCAAACGTGCAAGACACTGGCAGGCCTGCCAGGCACACTTTCCACAATATCAGAGGGGATGGAGTTGAAACATTTCTGGATTGATGTCGCAAGCCATTGTGAGGATGTCTTCCATTGAAAGGTTGGCCTCCTCTGTGGCACTTGAATCGCGGTGCACTAATCAGATCCTGGAGGCATTGACCGCAGTCGTGCAATACTATGGATGCCACCATTTCTGCTGCCTTAAACAGGATGACAGATACATTAGCCATGGCCTTACAAGGCGTCACTGATCTGCTCCAAGCTGCTCTCCTGCAGAGAGGAAGGAGTGATGTGTCTCTGGTCCAGGAGAGTGATGACAGCAAAAGGGGACATGGAAGTTGGAACACCACTCAAAGCACTTCCACTGCTCACCCATTGCTCCCCACCCTTTGCCCCTCAGTCAGGACTTGACATGTTGCCTCCTCTCCCAATAGTCGAATTTTCCCCTGCCCAGGTGCAGGTGGAGCAGTCTTTGGTGCGGCCCTCATGGGCTCCAACACCCAGAAGTTGTTGGCCAAGGGCATCTCAACAGTCAGAGTAGGGATCAGAGCAGCCTGCCTCGACCTCTGCTGAAGCCACAGGGGTTGCACCATGTAGGACTGCTAGGGAAAGAAAAAGAAAAGCTTTGTAGTTCACCAAGAGTATGCACATGGGTGTTCATGAAAATGTTTTGTTAGTTTCTTTAATTTCTTGATTCACATAAAATGTATTAATTTGCACCACTTTCCAGTGTTCACAGTTCTTGCATGGCAAGTGTCTACTCGGGTACTCAGTTGCTTGGTGATGAATGTGAAGACATGAATTGACTGAGACCGATTGGTGCATGTGCTATGGGTGGATGGTTGGTTACACGACTGCTTTGTGCTTTGGAGGTCAATCATCACAGCCCCAGGACATCGCTGCAGGAGTTCCTCAGGGCAGTGTCCTGGGCCCAACCATCTTCAGCTGTTTCATCAATGACCTTCCCTCCATCATAAGGTCAAAAGTGGGGATGTTCGCTGATAACTGCAGTGTTTAGTGCCATTCGCAACTCCTCATATAATGAAGCAGTCCATGCCCGCATGCAGCGAGACCTGGACGACATTCAGGCTTGGGCTGATAAGTGGCAGGTAACTTTCATGCCACACAAATGCCAGGCAATGACTATCTCCAAAAAGCGAGAGTCTAACCAACCATTGTCATTCAACGGCATTACCATCGCCAAATCCCCCACCATCAATATAGCGGGGGTCACCATTAACCAGAAACTTAACTGGACCAGCCAAATAAATACTGTGGCAACAAGAGCAGGTCAAAGGCTGGGTATTTTGCAGTGAGTGTCTCACATCCTGACTCCCCAAAGCCTTTCCACCATCTACAAGGCACAAGTCAGGAGTGTGATGGAATACTCTCCACTTGCCTGGATGAGTGCAGTTCCAACAACACTCAGGAAGCTCGACACCAACCAAGACAAAGCAGCCTGCTTGATTGGTACCCCATCCACCACCTTAAACATTCACTCCCTCCACCACCAGCGTACTGTGGCTGCAGTGTGTACCATCTACAAGATGCACTGCAGCAACTCGCCAAGGCTTCTTCGGCAGCACCTCCCAAACCCATGACCTCTACCACCTAGAAGGACAAGGGCAGCAGGCACATGGGAATGCCACCACCTCCAAGTTCCCCTCCAAGTCACACACCATCCTGACTTGGTATTATATCGTCGTTCGTTCATCGTCACTGGGTGAAAATCCTGGCACTCCCTCCCTAACAGCACTGTGGGAGTACTTTCACCACAAGGACTGCAGCGGTTCAAGAAGGTGGCTCACCACCACCTTTTCAAGGGCAATTAGGGATGGACAGTAAATGTTGGCTTTACCAGCGATGCCCACATCCCATGAACGAATAAACAAAAAGTCTATAAAGCGTGTTAGAAGTCTCGTGCCTCCTATGCATTCGAACCCTCTGTTGCACCCCTCTCTCCTGGCTGACTGCAGCTCCTGCCACAGGAGGTTCTTGATTGTCTTCCTCATCTTGCCCAATCAAAAGCAACCATGGCACCACCCATCATGATGTTCTCTCTGTGAACACCTCCAAACTCTGTAAATAAGTCCCTCACAACATTACTCTTACTAAACTGGTTCCCAGAGGCAACTGAGAAAGCAGCTGTGAGCACTGATCCTTTATTCATATCGGGATGCCTGACCTTTAACCACCCCATGAAATACCGCTCTATTTCACCTCCGTTTCACTGATGAGTTTCCCGAATTATCAGGAAACCTGTGCAGGAGGCGATAATTTCAAATCGCCGCCAAAATCACATGAAAGGAGCCTCATTTAAATATTATAATGATGGACCCACGTCTCCAGAGTGGGTTACCCAGGCACTCCGAAACCCATCGCGATTAAAACAGAAACAGGCGCGTGCGCAGTGGGTTAGGGTCGGATTTCGCAAATTTGACAAGTTAACCCCCTCCCGCCTGCCACAGGAGGTTTAATATCGACCCTAGTGAGTCAGCCCTGAGGCTAGAGTGAACTAGCACCACTGAAGAAACCTGAAACTGAGAAATAGGAGTCCCACTGGCAGAACCTATTAATTATATTTAATTGAATAAAGGTTAGTATATGTTTCATGCTGATTGTTGCAAATTGGTTGTAACTTTAAGAGTGCTGAAGCAGGAAAGGGCAAGATAGATAAAACATAAATCTAATCAACATTTTCAAATGAAATGTAAGAGAAAAATTGACTGTAAAATGGATCTATAAGATTAAGAATTGCTCTGATTATTATACCTTGTGACATCATAAATGCATTTGAAAGAACTTATTTACAATTTCATCACTACAGCATTTATTCTCCCACAGTGGGAGAAATGGACATGGGAGATATTTTCATTACTTACAGGCTATTTTTCCATTTTATTATTCAGTGTTCATGACTAAATTAGAGTCTAGAGTGTATATTGTTTTTTATGCACCATAACTTTCATTAGTGATTTAGTTATTTTTTTCCCTCCCCATTTTTATAGTAATGTTTTATCCCTTTGTTTGGGAATTTTCTAGGAGCTGCTCCTGCTCCGCCATTGTAAGCCAGAACTGAGCCAGAAACTATATTTTACGTGTATAAATAGGGTTTCCACCGCATTTCTGGCTAAGTTACGATAGCAGAACGGGGGCAGCTCTGAGGAAATTCCTGGTTGTTAATTCCATAGAGGGCATGTCACAGTGAAACAAGTGATATGATAAATATCTCCAACATAAGGCTGGTCAGATATCTCAGTGAGGAGATTTATGGTTTGTGATATATTCTACATTTATTATAAGTATTCAATTTTTAAAAATGAATTTAGTGTGGTTACTTTGGTAACCCATGGAAATCACCTGAAAGTGCTTTGTGATGTCACTTTCATGTCCTACTAGAGGAGAAATATAATCTATGCATAAAATTTCATGGAGTGCAAACACCACCCATGGTATATAGTAGTAATAGGTAACAATAACTAAGCATTTGATTAAATTGCATAGTTTTGTAAATGCTGTGCGGCAGGTGCCAGTGACCATGGCTTCTAACCCTTCTGGAATATCCAGGGTCAGCGGATGATGACTTCATACGCATATGTAACCACAACACTATATGCACCTCTTGGTTACATGCTGGGCCGGTAGTGGGGCGGGGGAGGGAAGTGGGAAATACAAACGGCCAGTTGGGGGGACATGCTGATTGGCCTCCTCCCCACAAGTACCAGTAAACCAGCCAAATTAGCCCCCTTCATAGGAAGTCTGAAGGGCTGTTTGAAGGTCTGAAATTTGAAGGGTGATGGGGAAAGAGCAGGGGAGTGGGACTACTTGGAGAGCTCTTTCAAAGAGCCGGCACAGGCATGATGGACCGAGTGGCACAAATAACCAGTGAAAGAAATCAAAAAGGGAGTATAAAACCAAGAGAAATTTAACAAACTCTCAGTCTCAGGGGAAGGGAAAGAACCTTTGAACATAGTAGGGCTACTTGAAAGGGAAGAATAACATGAAGTTGACCAACACAATATAAGGGAGAATTCTCCAAGCCATTTTCTCATTGTAGAGTAAGACAGTCTCTCACTTGCTGTCCAGATAGGTTGAGAGTATTGCAGGGCTCAACATTTCTAAGGGGATAAAACAAATCACCAATTCAACCCTCAAATCCCAATGTTGACATTGCAGAAAATATTACATCAACCATTTTTCTATATTGTCCATGGGCTTTTAAACAGGCAAAATCACTGAATACATTCTTTGGAAAAGTCATCAATTTTTTTCTCACCAACTGAATTTTCCAATATCAAAATAGGGTTTGTAAAATAACAAGACATTACACACTTCCCAAATAAGATGATTAAACTTAACTATAAAGTTGTTTTTCATGTCTTTGAATACATGAGTCTTCACTCTTTCCCAAAAGCCTGAGCTAGGACATGGCATTCCAGTAGACGAACTGCTAAAATGGCCTGATCTTTACTGGGGCAGGATTTTCAAGCAGGGACGGGAATTCTGGTCTAGTCCCCAAACGCTGTGAAGTTTTTTTTTTAAACAGGATCCCCACCTGGAAACCAGCCTAGTTGGTGGGCTTGGCTTCCTGTCGGGTGGGGAATGCTACAGCAGAGGCTGCAGCCCAGGAACAGGTAAGTTTGTGCTGCTGGGGTAGGGATTGCAAGGGGAGGTGGTGGGTACAGAGTGGCTTATTGGGTCAGGGGGTGATCATAGGTGTCACAGACAGATCGGGGGTTGAGAGAAGGGTCTGATTGTGGGGGGGGGGGGTCTGATCGCAGGGGGGATGTTCGATCGCAGGGAGGGAAGCAGGTTAGCTTGGGGGGGCTGAGAGGAAGCCCTCCTGCTCCTCCTGGCCCACAAGCTGTGCTGGATAGACATTTACTTCTCCACCCAGCAGTCCTCGACTCCCTTTAGCAGCTGAGGCCCGGGAAACTGGAGACCAGGGCTAAATTTAAAATGGAGATAAAATCTGAGGCACACAACCTGATTAAAATATTTAAATGAGCAACCCAGCTCCTGGGAGCGGGTTGGTTGCACGCCCTCGTCCCGCCTCCATTAAAACCAGAAGTGGGCGGGTTCGTGGCGGGTTGGGTTCAGGTTTGAGATTTTTGAAATTTTTACATCCCACCTGACCCAACCGTTGTTTGGGGGTTAAAATTCCCCTCAAAGCTTCTCTTCTGTCTCTAACAACATCTGCACTTGTTTTCAAAATAATTTGAAGAAACGCCAGAGGGCAAATTTCAAAAGCTTTATTCGTGTAGCGTTTATATTGAGTATTTTCTGAAAACCAGAGGCTGTGTATGTGTGTAATACAGAAAGAGAGAGAGAAAAACAGATCGACTTCAAATATGACACGTTGGGGTACAGTTTCTGTTTTGGGCACAATCTGCGATTCCGGTGCAAATTGCGCCCATTTTGAAAAGTGTTCCGAATTTCCACTCACACTCATTTGCATATCGCTGAACACAAAATCTGCCATAAACCAATGCAATCAGGCAGTGCTTTAAAATGTAATTTTAAAAAATTGCTTTAAAAAATATTCCTTTATATATTTAAGAGTGGTAACTTGGTGAAATTTGATTAATACAGCTGAGAATGGGTTTATCACAAAAAATAAGCATTTTAAATCACAGTGTCAGTAACCCAATTTTAAATGACTGAAAATGACTTTTTAAAAATATACAAAACTATTTTCTGGTTAGATTGAAGTACAGTAGTCAGTTACTTATTTTTAAAAAAATTTTGACAGATGAAACTTCATGCGTTGACGTTCTCTGTAACCGGCTTTCCCTTAATTGGCCTGCTAAGCCCGCTGGGCAGGCTTAACAAGGTCAATCAAGGGAAAATAGCGTGGGTTGGCCAGAGGTTCATGGAGGCGGGACTGAAACCCGACAAGTGGGAGGCCTGCCTTCAAAAGCTCCCCATTGGCAAAATCTAGCCCTTAATCTGAAGGAGGTCATGCTCACCCATTCTTAAATTCTACCATCCTTTTATGCAGCAACAGGGGACACAGGAGGAGGAAGATGATGATGATAAGGAGTAGCAGTGAATAAATTTAATCCGCCTTGACTATGCCAATGATGATGAAGAGGAGGAGGCCCAGGCCACATAGGAGCCCCTGGAGCAGGATTCTGCTCTATGTTCCTCTGCCCCATCCCCTCAGTATCACCCCTTGAGGATGTTGCACCCGATGATTCACATCCTAAAAAGGAGCCAGCAGAGTGGGAAGTCCTACCTTCCCAGTGGAGAGAGCTGCACATGGCTTCGCAATCGTGGGACCTAGGACTCATGGGTGCTCACGTGAAAAGGTGGTTCAAGGAATGTGTAGGCTCTGAGGTCAGTCTCTGAGCATGTGCAGCAACTGACAGGTGTGACTCTCCAGTCTCCAGTTCTCATTTGCAGCAACATCAAGGAAGCTTTTTTTCCCCCACTGCTATGGAGCTGCTGTCCCTTTAGCGCTTTCAGGGTCTGATAACCATTGTTAGACCAGCTGTCATGCTGATCATGGAGGACATGGATCCGTAGCCCAGTGGAATGGAGTCCACCTGCCTGACACTGCCGTCTCTCAGGCTAGCAGCAGAGGCCAGACCTCCGATCCTGCCCCTCAGACCACCACGTCAGTGTAACACAGGAGACAATGGCCCAGGAATTCGGGTCGGGGGCTTCCCGTGGGTGCAAGCCCCCGACCTGCACTTACCTTGCGCGCCGGCCGTTGAGCTGTGGGCCCCTGTGGAATTCCGATCCGGGGCCTGGTCCAGCTGCTGGCGCGCAGTGCTTGCGTATCCCAGGGACGCAGTTAGTTCGACGCGTCCCCTGGGATCACGTGGACCATGGGGAGCCAATCGGAGCAGGGAATGCTCCATTCATAAGTCTGACAGGAAGTGCTGTCAAACTTAGAAATACTACGGGCCCCTTCTTCTTACAAAACATCACTAAATCTTCAAATAATTTTTTTTTTAAATCACATTTTTAAAATAAACTATAAATTAAATGAAATAACTATTTTAAAGAATAATTTAAATTTTTGAAAAAAATAATTTTATTTTCTAACGGGGCTAAAAATAAACTTACCTTGCTTTAAAGTATTTAAAAATAATAAACCTGTGGAAAAAATGTTTTAATTTTAATTAATTCACCACTTACCTTGTAAAAAGCAGGCCTTACGCCTGCTTTTTACATTTCTAACTTCTGCAGACTTACCCTCCCGGAAAAACCTGTAAAAAAAAACGAAGTTCGATGCGCACACGCAGCCTCCCCTGCGCACGCATTCGACCACTGAATCCCTGCTTTCAGGGGGACGGAAGTGCCAGTTTCCCACACATGCTTCCATTGGGCCTATGGGTGAGTACCCCGTGCGTACTCACCCATGGAGATCCGAATTTCTGGGCCAATCTTTCTCGTGGCTTGCTGCTGCTTACAAATTCACATTTCTCATCTTTGTAGTTTGGAATGTGGTTTACTGCAGCGATTTCAATTGTGAGTCTGTTACAAGTTTGGAGAAACTGAGGAATGTCAACCTCAATATTTTTGTGCGTAATCAAAGAAAATATGGCAAGCACATACTTCACATTTTGCATACTTTGCCTATGTTCTGATTGACATTTCAAACACATTTTTGTATTTAAGATAAAGCAGATGTAACCTTCAAAGTATCTATTACATTTGCAGATGGTCTCTTCATGCACTTCTAATGCTGCCAATGGTTAGTCTAGGTGATCTGTATGGTCCAACTACTTTAAAACCATTGTACTGTACTAATTAATAGCTGCTATGGGAATATAGAAAATAAATCAGTTTTTCAGTCTTGCAAAATAACTTAACAGAATCTTTGGAGGATGTGTGGTCAAAGGCCTTCTGAGGGACAAAAGAGACACAAAACGTTCAGAACTTTGTGAACTAGCTCTGTTTCTTTTTATCTCCAAGAGTGACACACAAATGGCAAATTCAGTGTAGAGATGCCAGGCTGACTTAAAATATGTTTCAATATCCTGTTAATCTGTATGCAGCAATGAGTAATGATGAGATCACCTACGGAATAACACATGTTTTATCATGGACGAATATTGGATTTCCATGTGTTTGTATTAATACACTGATTTGCCCAGCACTGCATTTTAAATTGGGGGGGGGGGGCGGTGGTGGAGTTATGAAGAAGACATAAACTAAGCATGTGTAAAAGGGAGCAAGGCACTACACCACGGACTAAATAGCTGCAACGTCACAAAATGCTGGAAGGATGATAGTCAAAGGTTTAGATTACAACTGATTCAGCAATGATTCCCAAAATTGACAGCAATCTTGAAAACCAATAATCTTTTTAATGTTGCAACAAAGAAGTGCTGGCATCCCTCAAACTTTTTGGTAGATCAAGGCTGTGTGCACCCAGAATAATCCCCAGGTTCCCAGTACAATGGTAAAAGTACAAGGGGACAGTGGTGGAGAATTAAGAAATTCTGATTGGCCACACATTAGGTCAAGGCAGTGATGTACAGCATCGGAATGAAAATATACATTCACTGCTATCCGCAAACATCCAACGAAGGCAGCACTAAGCTGGAACAATTGCCAAGCAATGCGCAAAGAATATATGTTGAATGAAATACAAAAAATCAGTCCTCTATCATTGCTCGATCCCCCAGTCCTGCTGCTCTATAAAAGCTACAGGAAGGGAACTGGAAATCACTTTTGACAGATGCAAAAAAAAAGTAAGGTACAGTTGTCGCTGAGCTAATTAAACAAGTCCTGGCACAACTAAAGCGATCTATGTTCCCACCTCACTCTGGGGAAGAAATTTTACTCCATGCAGAAAAATAGCTCCATCTGGTGAAAGTGTGTTTATGGTAAAATTAAGTCGATTCACTTTAACGTCCTTGAAGTGTTGCTAAAGCAGATATCCCTCTGTTTCACTGGGGCATAAATAATCATCTGGGAGGAGTACAAGGTGAAAAATTGGGCCGAGAGAATCACATGGCTGTAATGGAGACTGCCCAGTTTTCCGTCTATTTGAATTAATAGGGGGGGTGAGATTGAAAATCCCCCAGTGGTCTCACATTGTCAGAAGCAGCGAGATGCAAGTCCAGGTCAGTGTAGGCAGAATACCAAAAAAAAATCCCAGCCAAAAGTTGTTCCCAGCTACAGACATCACTACTGAAACTCTTACTCTTCAGGCTCAGGAACTCCTCACTTCGGCCTGTTCCTTGCAGCAGCTGTAGCTTGTAATTCTCAGGCTAACTTACCCCAGATACTTTGCAAGTCAAAAAGCAGGAGACTCAGAGCTGCAGCACCATTGGTCTCATTATAATATATGCAAATAAGCTTACTAGGGATGGGACGTACAGATCATGGGAAGTGCCAAAAAGCATGAGGGAATTCAGGTGGCTCTATTTTGAGGCAGTAAATTGGTATAAGTGGCTTATACCCCATTTCTCCACCACAAGATGTTACTTGCCATGATTATACAGTGAATTTATGGCAAATTTGGAAATGATACCCCATTATATTTAAAAAGAGCAGTCTGCTAGGGAGAAGATGACTGTGGGATGGATTCTCCTTTGAATTTCTTTATTTATTGGGGTGGACTTATGGCATAAAATCCGTTTTTAAAGCCTACCATCTCAAATCCATCACTAAAAACTGTACTCGAATAATCCTCACAAAAAGAACCAGTTCCTTTTAAGAAATAAAAACAGAAAATGCTGGAAATACTCAACAGGTCAGGCAGCATCAGTGGAGAGAGAAACAGAGTTAACGTTTCAGGTTGTTAACCCTTCGTCAGATCTTTAGCACCTTTGACCCTTAGCACGCCCCCACCAGTCCCTTTTAAGGCCTGGTGGGGGCGTGCTAAACCTCATGTAACCAGAGTTAAGGGGCGTGACCAACCCCTCCATGCCCTTTCCCCCCACTCCCACATTGAAGAAGTAGCACCACTATGTAAGTGGGGGTTTGAGCTGCTTGATGTGGACACCACATTGAGGAGGCCATTTTATATGTTGCTACTGAAGGTTGGTGTTATTTTGCCTGTTTAGTACTTTGGCTATTCAGTCATGACTTTGCTATTTTGGTGATGATCTTAAAATTATGCCTTTTGTTTACTGACTCACTTATGAGTAGAAATCATTTTTCCGACTTTACCTTATTAAAACCCCTTGTAATTTTAAATACATCTATCAAAACTCCTCTTGACCATCTTTGTTCTATTAAAAATGACCACAGTTTTTCTAGTCTTCTCTCATAACTGACACTTCTCATCGCTGGTATGATATTCGTGAAGCTCTTCTACACCCCCCTGTCCACAGTCTTGATATCCATCCTAAAGTAAGGGGGGCAAAACTGGACATTATATTTTAACTGCAGCCTTTGATTTATATAGGTTCAGTGTTACCTTTTTGCTTTTGAACTTTACACTCCTATTTCTAAAAGCTAGGATATGCTTTTTTTTTTACAGCTTTATCAACTTAGCCTCCTACTTTTAAAGTTACACCAGAATATAGTGTAAATGAAATGATCGGATTTCCTGAATTTCAGTGAAATATCACTTTTAAGATAATGGTAGCGTATTTGCCATCGAGGATGGCCTTCCTGAGTCTATCCTTAAATTGATTCCTGGGAGCTTGACAGCTAGAACCAGCTGCTGTGACTATGCCTTTATTTGGTCCATGATATTATTTGTAACTAATCCTATGGAACAGAGATTTCAGCAATTTGCACATTTCTATTAGACAGATACAATATGCACATCAGGTTACCTTTGTTCTTTCTCTATAAAAGGCTGTCAGATGTGTGTACAAGCAAAACAACGCACACTCCTACCACTGTTATGCTCATTTATTAGTCTTGGCTTATATTTTTCCTGAACATGTTTCAAGAGCATGTCCTTGACATTCATGTTTTTGCTCATTTTTAAAGGAAAGGCTAGCACAAAGTAAAATTATCATCATAATACTGGAGAAAACAAAGAGATTCTTCTATTCACACACCAAACTGGATTTCTAGCTTTTATTTATTCATCAGTAGTTGTTTCACTAAAATGTACCTAACATTCATAATTCTTTGCAGGTTTTTGAAGAAAGACGGCTATAAATATTTAATGATACCCCCCACCGCCCCCCCCCCCCCCCCCACCCCCCGGCCCACTTCCACCACAGTACGTGTATATGGCTTTAGTCTTGTAGTTTGTGCTGTTTTTATTCCTAAAGAACAACCCAACAACTAGTGGAAAACTCTTGGGAGCATTCTTGTCAAGGAATTCAATTCCTATAGAAAGAAAAGAGCTGAATATGCAATTAATTTAGATGCATGCTTCCTTATTTTAACTAGGACATGGTGAAATATTTATCCATTATTCCAGGAGTGGTACTCACATATGTTGCTATTATTTGATTAAGGATTTGTATCAATCCACCTGACACTTGAAGAAAAATGTGCATTAATCTGAGGACTTTTTTCTGCCAAAACTGATGGGCATTGCCTGTTGAATAATACATTTAATCCATACCCTTTATGTGAGAAATGAATGGAACGTGTTTTCTGTGCTCTATTCATTATTTACAACGAGAATAAAATAAGTCATTTCTTTCAATGGTTGGATTCCAGAGTCAGCTGATATAAGGTGATAAATTCAGTTACTGACCTTTGGTTTGTGCAGGAGATGAGTTTGTGGATAGCATGGTGCAAAATTGTTGCTTGTCTCTATTGCATATCCTGTATGGGTACAAAACACTGCAAAATTGGAGCAGGCTGACAGGAAATATGAATACTGATGACCTGACCTATATGATGTAATGAGGGCTGCGAGTAAATTATCTCCGCTATATTTAAAAAAATATTTATCCAACATTGTAATTGAATTCCCCTTTGCCTTTTAATACCAATCAGAAGCACATGATGAAAATTGTGGATACCTTGGAAAAATCTGATTTATAGTGTGTTTTTTTCTATCTAGCTCCTAACATGTACATATTACAATGCTTTTGAGTAGTGACATAAAATTTATAGGTGTACATTTTGCTTTCTTCAGCTGCAGCAGTGTAATTTTTCTGTATAGGAATTCCCTGTTGCAAACATTTGCTGCTTTAAGAGTTGCCAGTCACTTCTTGATTGCTCATATAAGCTTAAATATGACAGGGATGAATTACGCCTAAATTCAAATATTGTCACATGCAAAATAATTGCAATGTAACTCTGTATGAATACACATAACTCAATGATATTCAACATACAAATTTTGCTGCATAATCATTAGAGATTGGGTTGTAATATTTGTAACAGATGTGTTAATATGTTAAACTAAATGCTATAAGTAAGCAAAATCTAATTTTGAGCAGAAACTAGAATGTGTTCTTCTGAAGATAGTATCTCCCTGGCTGTTCCTCAGAATTCATAACATGGTGCTTCTGATTGGTATAAAAAGAGCAAATAGAAGATTTATCATATTTATTGCAAATTAGTCATCCACCAAGTGTGTCCCTAGCACATAGTGCTTGTTTCACTTCCAGTCTCCACTTGTATATCATCCATCATTGACTGCAACAAAGTCACTTGATGCAAGGAAGCACTAAATGACACTTCTGGTTTGTCAGTTCAACACCACTAAGGACAGGGCAGGAATATGCTCACATTAAGTTCACCAGCAGTCCATATGCTAAATATAACAATTATAACTTGTATTTATGTAGTGCTCCTTCCGTGCAAAAGATATCTGAGTGGTTTGCAGTAAGGGATACAGTGGGCACTGCGCATAAGGAAAACAGAGGGAAATGGAGAGGCTAGTCTGGGGAACCCGATGCCAGGTTGAAGTGGAGAGTCTTGAGGAGGTTTTTGAAAGCAGGGAGGAAAGTGGTAAGGGAGGAAAGTGGTAAGGAAGTCAGAACATGGTGGAGAATTCCATAGGGTAAGAGTGCAGTGGCAAACAAACAGCTGTCAATGACAGAGTGGAGGAAACGAAGGGGGCAATTTTCCCACTGGAGGCGAGATGGAGGCGGGTTTCAGTTTGGGTGGGTTTCAAACCTGCCTCCACTGATAGTTTTCAAAAAATTGCGATTTTCCCCTGATTGGCCACTTGATTTCAGAGGTGTGGGATGCCCTTGGTCAATTAGTGTTTTGGGACTGAAACTCGCCTCTGCTGACATCACTATTCCAGCCTGATTTTATGGCTTCTTGCTGACTTAGCTCATTCCACAGGATTTCTGCTGATGCTGCACTACCTGCAACATATTCTGAGAAACCACTATGTCCAATTCCAAGGCAAGGGCCTTCCCGAGGCTCTCGGATGAGGCGCTGCAAACGTTGTTTGAGGAAGTGACAGCTAGCATCTGGGATCATCCCACTCATCTGAAGGAAGAGACCTCCCAAAGAAACCAAGGCTGTGTGGGTACAGCTAGCAAGGGATATAACCTCCAGATTTGTGTGCAGATTGGGAGAATGTTTCTGTGTATTGATGAAATGCCATCCCTGTTGGAAAGCATTAAAATGATTTGATGCCAAAATGTTGGCATTATGACATCTGTTCTTTCGCCTTAGGCAGCTCCACATTGCGGGCTCCGGCACACTTGCATCGTCAGGTTGGTGGCCTGAGTGAAAGGAGGCCAGAGTGTCATGTCCATTGTCAATGATGTCTTAGGATGGAGCCAAGGACATGTGCCAACTTGGGCAACCTATGCAAATCTGGCCAGGATAAGTTCATCCCTTGCGTCCCGGGCAGCCATGTGCTCACGTGCTGCTGCTGCTGGCTAATACACCGGCGCTCTGACCGCCTCCTGTTTCTCCTCCTCCTCAGTCTCCTCCTCCTCATCCTCCTCTGAGGAGGCCTGGAACTGAGCCATTTGCTCATCAGGAAGCAACTAGCCACGACGCTGTGCGATGTTGTGCAGCTCACAGCAGACCGTGACCATTCTGGAGACCCTGTATGGTGTATACTGCAGGGCCCCACCTGATCAGTCAAGGCATCAGAAGCGCATCTTCAACAACCCAATGGTTTGCTCGATGATGGACCTGGTCGAAGTGTGGCTGGCGTTGTAGCGCTCTTCAGCCTCATTAGCTGGCCTCCTGATCGGCGTCATTAGCCACTTCTTCAGGGGGTAGCCTTTGTCACCAAGGAGCCATCCAGCCATCCATTAAGTTGGTTTGGCGGATTGAAAAGTGGAGGAACACTTGAGTGCCACAGGATGAAACATCATGGCAACTATCACAGAACTTGGCGGAAAAATGCAAAAACTCCTTCTTGTGGTTACACACCAGCTGTACGTTGATGGAGTGGAAGCCCTTTCAGTTGACAAAGATAGCTGGGTTGTGATGGGGTGCCCTAAGGGCCACATGTGTGAAGTCTATGAGGCCCTGCACCATTGGCATGCCTGCCATATTTGCAAAGCCGACCGAACGAGCGGTTATACTTGCTTGATCCCTTGAGAACTGGATGTAATTGTGGGCCTTAGCAAAAAGAGCATCGGTAACCTGTGTGATGCAACAGTGGGTGGCCGACTGGGAGATGCCACCGATGTCTGCTGATGATCCATGAAAGGAGCATGAGGCAAAGAAGTTGAATGTGGTGGTGACTTTGACAGCCACTGGTAAGGGGTGTCCACCCGTTCCTCTGGGCACCAGGTCTTGCTGCAGCAGTCCGCGGATCTCTCGGACAAACTCTCGCGAAAGTCTCAGCCTCATTTGGCACTGCTGCTCACTCATGTTGAGGTAGCTCATCCTCTGTTGGGGGTATCTCCTGCGGCGAGGTGCCTTGATGCATTGGCGCCTTCTGCCCTGTGCAGCATCAGATGGCTGAGCAGGAGGTTGAGGCTCATAAGAACATAAGAAATAGGAGCAGGAGTAGGCCATTCGGTCCTTCGAGCCTGCTACGCCATTCAATGAGATCATGGCTGATCTTCTGCCTCAACTCCATTCACCGGTCCTATCACCATATCCCTTGATGCCTTTACTAGTCAGTAATCTATAGACTTCTGTTTTGAATATACCCAATGACTGAGCTTCCACAGCCCTCTGGGGTAGAGAATTCCAAAGATTCACCACCCTCTGTGTGAAGAAATTTCTTCTCATCTCAGTCCTGAATGGCCTACTCTTTATCCTGAGGCTGAGGCCCCTGGTTCTAGACTCCCCAGCCAAGGGAAACATTCTCCCAGCACCCTATCAAGCCCTGTAATAATTTTGTATGCTTCAATGAGATCCCCTCTCATTCTTCTGAATTCAAGAGAATACAGGCCTAGTTTACTCAATCTCTTCTTATACGACAGTCCCGCCATTCCAGGAATCAATCTCGTGAACCTTCGTTGCACTCCCTCTATGGCAAGTATATCCTTCCTTAGGTAAGGAGACCAAAATTGTACACAGTACTCCAGGTGTGGTCTCACCAAGGCCCTATATAATTGGAGTAAGAGTTCTTTACTCCTGTACTCAAATCCTCATGTAATGAAGGCCAGCATACCATTTGCCTTCCTAATGGCTTGCTGCACCTGCACATATACTTTCAGTGACTCATGTACAAGGACACCCAGGTCCCTTTGATCATCTGTATTTCCCAATCTTTCACCATTTAGGAAATACTCTGCCTTTCTGTTTTTTCTACCAAAGTAGATAACTTCACATTTATCCACATTATATTCCATCTGCCATGTTCTCGCCCACTCACTCAGCCTGTTGAGATCCCCTTGAAGCCTCTTCACATCCTCTTCACAACTAACACTGCCACCTAGCTTTGTGTCATCAGAAAATTTGGAAATGTTATAGATTGATATAGATTGTTAATAGCTGGGGCCCAAGCACCGATCTTTGTGGTACCCCACTAGTCACAGCCTGCCATCCTGAAAAAGACCCGTTTATCCCTACTCTTTGTTTTTTGCCTGTTAACCAATTCTCAATCCATGCTAGTATATTACCCCCAATTCCATGTGCCCTAATTTTGTTTACCAACCTCTTGTGTGGGACCTTATTGAAGGCCTTCTGAAAATTCAGATACACCACATTTACCGGTTCCCCTTTGTCTACTCCACTAGTTACATCCTCAAAGAACTCCAATAGGTTTGTCAAACGGGATTTCCCTTTCATAAATCCATGTTGACTCTGCCCAATCTTACTATTAGTTTCTAAGGGGGAGAAATTGGGTGAGTAGCGCCACCTGTTAGCGCCTAAAGAGGCAGTCAGTGGCTGTAGCGCCACTGGCTGCATCTCCCGTGATATTCAGTAGGGGCGCTAATGGTGGCGTTAGGTATTTGCGCTGCGCCGCCACCGATGACATTATCGGTGTGCGCAGCGCCCCATTCGTGCCCCGTTCGCGATAGTTGGTAGCGAACGGCGCAGTTGCGCCGTTCGCTACCTGCGCCCGGTTCACGGGGCCTTACTGTGCCGGCAGCGGCGCAAGTTAAGGTGGAGGTGCGGGGCGGCCGCTTTTTCGGCGGCCGCCTGCCAGCACCTCCGTCCCTGACCTCCTAACCACCCCCCCGTGGCATTGCCAGCTGTTTCCCGAGAGCCCGGCACTTCTCCTTGGTACCGGGCTCATTTGCCGGCACTCGCGAGCGGGGATCGCGCTGTTGCAGGCACCTCCCCCTTAACAGTGGGAGGAAGGCCTGCAGTACCGCAGCATGCCGTGCCGCAGCGTGTGGCGCTGCGACACGTTGTGCTGCGATAATCAGTTTCAGCGCCCTAAGAGGGACACGGAGCGCCTCGAGCCTCGCCCCGTGTCCCTTGAGCGGCACTGAAACTGAATTTCTGGCGATCGGTATTACTCCGATCGCTGCGCTAAATCCTGCGCTCAGGTGACTTTTGCACCACTTTGGCGCCCCAACCCAATTTCTAGGCCTAAGTGCCCAGTTATTGCATGCATCCTTTATAATGGATTCCAGCATTTTCTCAACTACTGATGTGAGGCTAACAGGTCTGTAGTTCCCCGTTTTCTCTCTCCCTCAGCTGCTGTTTGTGATGAAATATATTCCATTCATCACTGCCTGTTTTCTGTGTCTTGTAACTGCCTGCTTTCTGTGTCTTTTCCCTTCCCCCAGTCCTCCTGTATTATGTATTGGAATGTGCTGGAAATGGTTGTGTGCAGGGCTCCGCCCATACCTGGCTCCTTTGTAATCTAAGTTCAGTCGGGCATCAGCCTCCTGAAGGAAGACATCTCTCTATTTTACGTGTTATGTTCTGAGTTAATAAAAGCCTTACTTTTGTTCTGCTAACTTCGAGTCTCGGAATAATTGAGGCACATCAATTTTATTAACTCAATTTTCAACACTATGGATCAACTCCTGAAACCCGAACGTTTGGATTTGGATCAATATGCTCCGGACGCATCAGCACGCTTCGGACACTGGTTTGACTGTATGGAATTCTTCCTGGACAATTCCGCAGCCGTCAAAGACGCTACGGACACTGCGAAGATGAGACTCGGAATGCTACGGAATTGGGTAAGCCACCGGGTTTACCCCCTCATCCAAGACGCCGATACGTACCTGGCCGCCTGCAACACCTTAAAGGCGCATTACCAGCAGCCTACGAATGAGGTGTATGCTAGGCATCTACTCGCTACTCGCGCACAGCAACCTGGGGAATCGGTGGAGGAGTTCCTAAGCATCCTGAAAAAGCTTGGCAAGGACTGTAAGTGCCGAGATGTAAAAGCCGCAGTGTACACCGACGAGTTTGTTCGCGATGCCTTTATCACAGGCCTCAGCTCCACTCACATCCGGCAAAGACAGCTGGAAAAAACGGAGTTGGACCTGAAACAGGCTGCGGACACCGCGCGGTCCCTGGAGATGGCCCAGAGAAACTCGGACGCCTACTCTTCAGCCCGCGCCGCCCACGCCACCACGTGTGTGCCGAGGGCGCCGCCATCTTGGAAGGCATCTTCCCCGCCCGGCAGCCCGACACCGGCGGGGCCCAGCTCTCCCCCCAGAAGCCCTACGACAGCCGCGACGCGTCAAGGACCCAACTGCTACTTCTGCGGGCAGCCAAAGCACACCAGAAACCTGTGCCCGGCGAAAGGCACCACCTGCTTTAAGTGCGGTAAGAAGGGGCACTTCGGGAAGGTGTGCAGAGGGAACCCCGCCGGAAAACCAACCGCCGGAAAACCCGCCACCGCCGCGTGTGCGCCGTGGGAGCGGCCATCTTGGACGCCATCTTGCCCGACCTCGTGGGGTCCGCCATCTTATGAGCAGACAGCGTGGACGCCATCTTGTCTCGATCAGGGCCCTACAGTGGCATCGGTCACAGTGGACCAGACCAGGCCGCATCCGCTATCCAAATCAATGGTGGACATCGAGGTAAACGGGTGCCGGGTTAAATGCTTAATTGACAGTGGAAGCACGGAGAGTTTTATCCGCCCTGAACTGGCACAACAACTCTCCCTAAAGGTGGTCCCTGCTCAGGGTACCATCTCTATGGCCGATAAAACCCAGACATCGACCATTCTGGGTTACTGCACGGTACAATTGTGCGTTAACGGAACTGTGTATGATCATTTTAAAGTATTAATCATGAAGAATCTATGTGCGAGCGTGATCTTGGGTTTGGATTTCCAGTGCAACCACCAAAGCATCACGCTCAAGTACGGTGGGTCCCAGCCGCCCCTCACAGTGTGCGGTCTGGCTACCCTGAAGGTAAAGCCGCCTTCGCTATTCGCGAACCTTACCCCTAACTGCCGGCCAATAGCGACCAAAAGCAGGAGGTACAGCTGGGAGGACAGGCGGTTTATCGCGACCGAGGTAGACAGGCTCCTGAAAGAGCGCATTATTGAACACAGCAACAGCCCGTGGCGCGCCCAAGTGGTAGTGGTAAGGGGTAGCGAGAAGAAACGGATGGTGATCGACTATAGTCAAACGATCAACAGGTACACCCTACTAGACGCCTACCCGCTACCCCGCATATCAGAAATGGTGAACCAAATCGCCCAACACCGGGTGTTCTCCACCATCGACCTCAAGTCAGCGTACCACCAGCTCCCTATCAGACCAGAGGACCGCCCGTACACCGCCTTCGAGGCGAACGGACGCCTCTACCAATTCCTCAGAGTCCCCTTTGGGGTGACGAACGGGGTCTCGGTCTTTCAGAGGGAGATGGATCGCATGGTCGATGACCACCACTTGCAGGCAACCTTCCCCTACCTCGACAACGTCACCATCTGCGGTCACAACCAGCAGGATCACGACTCGAACCTCGAGAGGTTCCTGAAAACCGCACAAAAACTCAACCTCACCTATAACGAGGACAAGTGCGTTTTCAACACCACGCGCCTCTGCATACTGGGCAGCGTGGTGGAGAATGGGGAAATCGGACCAGACCCGACCGATTGCGCCCCCTACGGGAGCTGCCCCTGCCCAACACACCCAAAGCCCTGAAAAGGTGCCTGGGGTTATTTTCTTACTATTCCCAATGGGTCCCCAACTACTCCGACAAAGCCCGCCCCCTCTTGAAAGCATCCTCTTTTCCGCTCTCTGCTGAGGCCCACGCCGCCTTCAAAAGCATTAAGCAGGATATTGAGCGGGCCACGCTACAGGCAGTGGACGAGAACACTCCATTTCAAGTGGAAAGTGATGCGTCCGACTTCGCCTTGGCGGCCACCCTCAACCAGGCGGGGCGGCCCGTAGCTTTCTTCTCGAGGACCCTCCAAGGGCCCGAGATCAGACACTCCTCCATGGAAAAGGAGGCCCAAGCCATCGTGGAGGCAGTGCGCCACTGGCGCCACTACCTAGCCGGCAAACGCTTCACCCTACTTACCGACCAGCGGTCGGTAGCGTTTATGTTCAACAATAAACAGAGGGGGAAGATTAAAAATGATAAGATTCTTAGGTGGTGGATCGAGCTCTCCACTTTCGAGTACGACATCATTTACCGGCCAGGGGCCCTTAACGAATCCCCTGACGCCCTCTCACGAGGGATGTGTGCCAGCGCCACCGAGGATCGGCTACAGACCCTCCACAACGACCTCTGCCACCCAGGGGTCACGCGGCTGTTCCACTTCATAAAGTCCCGTAACTTACCCTACTCGATTGAGGAAGTTCGGTCTCTGACCAGGAACTGCCGCACTTGCGCTGAGTGCAAGCCTCGGTTCTACCGCCCAGATAGAGCCCACTTAATCAAAGCTACACGGCCCTTCGAGCGGCTCAGCTTAGATTTATGCCGAGCTATATCCACACGGATAGGGGGGCGTCCTTCATGAGTGAAGAGCTACGCCAGTACATGCTGTCCAAGGGGATCGCCACGAGCCGTACCACCAGCTACAACCCCCAGGGTAACGGCCAGGTGGAGCGAGAGAACGGGACAGTGTGGAAAGCAGTCACTCTAGCTCTAAGGACCAAGGGCCTCCCTATCTCCCGCTGGCAGGAAGTCCTCTCGGATGTGCTCCATTCGATACGGTCGCTATTGTGTACGGCCACTAATGCCACGCCCCATGAACGAATGTTTGTCTTTCCTCGGAAATCCACCTCAGGCGTATCCATGCCGTCATGGCTCCCCACCCCAGGTCCGGTACTTGTGCGAAGGCATGTGAGGGGCCACAAGACGGACCCTCTCGTGGAGCCAGTACACCTACTCCATGCCAACCCCCAATACGCATATGTCCGGCACGCCGACGGAAGGGAGGACACCGTGTCCATAAAAGACGTCGCCCCAGCCGGCATCGACAACAACCACGGCAATAGCAGCGACGACGATCACAGCAACCCTTACCCACCCACTATTCTTTCATCACCCCCGGAAGAACATCGACCAACGGCACCCCCACCAACTACCCCTTCAACAACCCCGGCGGCACCCCCGGCAGAGACCCAGGAGGCTACCGGGGACACCCAGCCGACACCCGCGGCACCACAACAGCCACGTCGGTCGCAGAGGACTATCAAACCCCCGAACAGACTAAATCTATAGAAGGGGTGAATGTGATGAAATATATTCCATTCATCACTGCCTGTTTTCTGTGTCTTGTAACTGCCTGCTTTCTGTGTCTTTTCCCTTCCCCCAGTCCTCCTGTATTATGTATTGGAATGTGCTGGAAATGGTTGTGTGCAGGGCTCCGCCCATACCTGGCTCCTTTGTAATCTAAGTTCAGTCGGGCATCAGCCTCCTGAAGGAAGACATCTCTCTATTTTACGTGTTATGTTCTGAGTTAATAAAAGCCTTACTTTTGTTCTGCTAACTTCGAGTCTCGGAATAATTGAGGCACATCACTGTTGCTGCTGAGTTGCCTGAGCAGGAGGTTGGGTCTCCTGCTGCTATTGCTGCTGAACTGCCTGGTTCTGCTGCTGCCATGGATGCTCCTCATCTGAATCTGAGGTCCATGGAGAAAGAAAACAAATGGTTCCCATGCTGCTTGCAGATGCCTCCTTTGGGAAAGCGCTCATTGCAAGCGGGGAGAGGGTCTTCCAAGGAGGTCCCACAGTTGATAGATTCAAGCTGCAGCACCTCTGACTTCGGAAAACCTTCTAGAAATGCTCAAAGACCTTTTAAAGCAAAGTTCTGGCACCTGCAAGTAATCCCTGATGATATAAACGATGTATTGTTGGACCTGCAGCTGTGAGGAGATAACCCATGAGTCAACCCGCCAGGTTTAGCTGGCGTGGTTTAGGAGGGTCGTGGAACACGCCGAAATGATCGAAAAATCACGAGTGCCTCTCAAAATAGGCTTAGAGAGGCCCTTAACGAGCATTTAATGATCTTAACAAGCGCTCTGGCCAGCTGGAGGCGGGACCGTTTCCCGACCTCCAAAATCGGCACCAGCAAAATCCCGCAGAGGCGGACCGGAGGCGGGTTACGAACACGCCCTCATTGTTTCTGATTTTCCCGCCTTTCCCACCTCCAAACCTGCCTCCTCGGACATCAGAAAATCACCCCAAAGAGCGAGGAAATGTCTGCTTTTAGAGAAGCTGGAATTTAAAGCAGGAGGCGATCCCTTAGTTAGGGTGCAGTAATTTGAAAACCAGGGGAAGAATTTTGAAAATGCCATGCTGGGGAATGGGAAGCCAGAACAGTTTGGAGTGAGCAAGGATGATGGGAGTGTGGGACTTGTGCTGCAGCCTGCATCCTCACCTGCACTTTTGCATCGAAATATATAGAAGTTACAACATGGAACCAGGCTACTTGGCCCAAGCAGTCCATGTCAACATTTACCCTCCATGCAAGCGAATAGTTCTAAACACATTTACCACTTTTCCTTCATCCACCTATCCAATCTAATGTTGAATGTTGGCCCTTGAGGGTGCTTCTAACCAGAGGTGAGATCCCTGAATGAACTGAAGCTTGTGGAGGGGTTCATGTGGGGAGGTCAAACAGCAGAACGTTGGAGAAATCAAGCCTTGAAATGATGAAGACATGAACTAAGGTTTTAGCAGCAGAAGAGACGAGGTAGGAGTCGAGGCTGGCAATACTTGGTTTGTATATTCTGGACTTTAGCAGGTTGAGGGGTGATGTAATTCAGATCTTTAAAATCATGAATGGGTTTGATGGGGTATTTACAGAGAAATGCTTTCTTCTGGTGGGGGACTCCACAGCAAGGAGGCATAATCTTCTTAGAGCTAGGCAATTTAAGAGCGAAATCAGGAAGCACTTTTTCCCCACAAAGGGTAGTGGATATTTGGAACTCTCTCTACCAAAAGGCTGTGGATGCTAGATTAGTTGAAATTGTCAAGACTAAGATCAATATATTTTTGTTGGGTCAGGGATTTGGAATAAAGGCCGATCAGTCATGATTTAATTAAATGGTGGACAGGCTCGCGGGCTAATGGCTCTCTCCAGTTCCTTCCTATGTTCCTATTGTAGAGGTGGACGAAAGTTTTGTTAATGGAATTTATGTTGGGGGGGAAGCTGAACTCTTGGTTGAGCAGGTTACACACTTCCTTTCTCAATTAGATTTGGCAACTGGGAAGGTTGATGGAATTGAGGCCAGAGGTATGGAGATGCTGCTAGGAACCAAAGAACCTGGCCTCAGTCCTGCCATACTCAGCTAGAGGAGGTTTAGCACATCCAGGTCTTGATATCAGATAAGTAATTTGAGAAGTTTGAGAGCCTTTGGACCAATTAAGGCAGTGAGGTAGATCGAGATGGTTGTCATGAGCATGCACATGTTAGCTGACTCTGCTTCTAGATAATATTGCCAAAAAGTAGCATGTACATAGTGAAGAAGAGGGAGCCAAGGATGGATCCCTGGTGAACATTGGAAGTGACTGTGCAGGCCGAGGGGGAGAGGCAGGATAGGAAGAGGTAATTAGATTGGGAGGAGGCGTGTGTAGAGTATATAGCACAGACCAGTTGGGCCAAATGGCCTGTTTTTGTGCTAAAGATTTATGTCATTCTATGTAATAATTCCAAGCTGTTGGCAGCAACGGAGGATCTACATCGAGTCAGGAAAGAGCAAAACCAGGAGAGAGAAGTGTCCTGAAGGTTGACTTCAGAGGAGAGATGGAGGAGGATGGAAGAGTCAGTGGTAGTGGAGATGGCAGAGGTCAAAGAAGATGAGGAAACGTAGGAAACTTTGCTCACGGTTGCATGGAATGCCATTTGTGACTTTGATCAGTGCAATGTAGTAAAATGCAAACAAAATACAAATGTATAAAACAGAAATGTAAGTACAAATAAAAACAGGCCATTAAAATGGCCTTTCCTTTTACTCAGCCTCCGATAGCTTTAGATTTCCAATTGATCAGAAGCAAGTGCATTGACTAGAACATGCTATCCTGCTTTTTAACTATGTATTGGCCCAGAAATTCGGGTCTCCACGGGTGAGTACGCACTGGGTACTCACCCGTAAGCCCAATGGAAGTGCCGGTTTCCTGCATGCACTGCACATGCGCGGGAAACCGGCACTTCCATTCCCCTGAACGAAGGGGTTCAGAGTTCGAATGCGTGCATGGGAGAGGCTGCACGTGCACATCGAACTTACGTTTTTTTTACAGGTTTTCCCAGGAGGGTAAGTCTGCAGAAGTTACACTTTTAAAAGGCAGGCGTAAGGCCTGCTTTTTACAATGTAAGTGGTGAATTAATTAAAATTAAAACATTTTTTCCACAGGTTTATTATTTTAAAATACTTTAAAGAAAGGTAAGTTTATTTTTAGCCCCGTTAGAAAATAAAATTATTTTTTTCAAAAATTTAAATTATTGTTTAAAATAGTTATTTCATGTAAATTATAGTTTATCTTAAAAATGTGTTATTTTTTAAAAATTTATTTGAAGATTTAGTGATGTTTTGGGGCCTGTAGTATTTCTAAGTTTTGACAGCACTTCCTGTCAAACTTATGAATGGAGCATTCCCTGCTCCGATTGGCTCCCAATGGCCCACGTGATCCCAGGGGACGCATCGAACTAACTGCGCCCCTGGGATACGCAAGCACTGTGCGTCGGCAGCTGGAGCAGGCCCAGGATCGGAATTCCACAGGGGCCCACAGCTCAACGGCCGCACGCAAGGTAAGTGCAGGTCGGGGGCTTGCACCCACGGGAAGCCCCCGACCTGAATTTCTGGGCCATTGTATTCTTGGCCATTACAATGAAGTGACACCAATTGTTTGTATTGTCAGCAATACTGAATTATACTGAAAATCAGTTCCATTATCTACTGTTAAGAAGCCCTGTAATATTCTGGCCCATTCTTTGCCAGGTTACAACTTTAAATGTCAAGGGCGTCCTGTGTCACAATGGAGATTATTAATCTTTTTTGACCCTGGGCATTTCTAGGAACAAAGCAGTCCAGATGGCAGTCATTTACATTAATTATAACAGTCCATTATGTTGACGCATAACTTATTCATTAGGGCAGCTCAGGTGCAGACTTGACCAGAATAATATGAGGGAATGCAATAGAAATTGGTTAATTAAACAGCATATTACATAAATGCTTATTTTTTCTGAGCAATGTGAAACTAGTTAGAACAGTTAACTAGACATAAGCTGGATTTTCTTTGCCATTTTAATAGTTTAACTGCAAGTAGCAATGTACTTGTTCTTCTGAAATTGGTTGGTAATTGGACCGGTTTACTAAGAGTATAGAAAAAGGCATGGACTATATATTAGTCACCCAGTATAAATTTTTCATGACTAATGTAGGAATTCCAAATTTCTTGCACTGCCTTCCCATTACTAAAATGGTGAGTGTGCAGCCCAAGTGCCATCCCGGAGACCTCAAGTTCAACCCTCTCCAGGCAGGCATCTCTTTCGTTGTATAATTAAGTTGGCTAAAAAAAGTTGAATAAAACAAAAGCAATTTATAGTGACCTTGCACAAAAATTCTGTTGCGTTTGGACAAGTTTTTGAGCACAAATTCCACTTATAACTCTTATTCCACTTATAATTGCACAATTTCACAATGGTATGTTCCGTGCCGAACGTGCGCACAAATGTGCCCGCTGGCATATTGGTTAACGTGCTCATTACACGTCCCTGGCAGCCACCTGAAATGAATGCTGGTCTCATTAAAATATGTAACTAGGGACCATGCACTTGTACTGGGACCCCTTTGGGGAAACTGATGCCTGGGATCAATTGATTCACTCATTCTTATGCCCACCCAGAAAAACATGGTGTGAATATTCAAAACAGGCTGAAGCAATGATATTTAAAAGGATCCCCACCTCCATTCAGGTACGCCTCTGAATAGTCATTTTTGGCTGCTGGGTATTTTTGGACAGCAGGACTAGCACTGGTAGCCTGCGTATTTCATGATAACGAGGGCTCCTGACCAATTTCTTCTGCTAATTGCACCTAGGCTGCAGGCGCAGGGCTGATTCTGGAACAGGCCCACATGACTTTCTACCCCGATTATAAGTACATCACAATTTTTTAAATGCACATTCACAGCATGGAGTTTCACTCACTGTGAGCATATATCGAGAAATCATCATAATTTTCCATCCAATTTTATTAATGGATAGAAGATTGTGAGGAGAGTGCCTGTGATTTCCTGATACGTGTTCCAAGCAGGTGTGGTTCTACACTGGGAAAACACTTTTGGAAAAACAGCCCTCGCATACTATCCCTGATACAGTCTCAACATTCCACGTAATGTGGTCCATTCCAACAAGCTGCACTCTGAAAGCAGCTGAGAAGACAACTACTTAACACCATGTTTTATGCACAATAACATTTAAGTTACTAGCTGTGAGAAGGCTGTCATCATCCACCTCATGTTACACCGAAAGCTTTGGCCTGGATATCTGACTTAGATTTTGACAAGAAAATCAAGAAGAAGAAGATTATTGTCTGGTACCAATACCTTCTAGCCTGAAATTATATCTGGCCATAATTTGTTGCACCTAGTTAGTTAGACTTGCTGTTACTCATTTAGGTTATTACATTTTTTGTGTGCAAAGTTCCTGAAAATGTGAGCTGATAATGGCACAATGAGGGAAACTGGGATCTGGGACCTGAGTGAACAGGGCAAGAAATAGGGTATCTCTTTTTAACCAATCAGATTGAAGGATTGTGAAACGAACAGTGCAAGTACTGGGAAGGAAGTGTAAATTAGTGTGTGAATTCAATGTCAAATCAGGTACAGAAACAGAAATGAAGGGAAGGAAAGGAAAATTGGATTAAACAAGAGAGAGAAAAGAGACAGAAAGGAAGATTTAAAAAAATATTTCAATATTACATTAAAAAAATCTCCAACAAAAATTAATACTTGAAAGAATGGGAGTCCACACTTGTAATAGTTAATTTTCAGTGCCAGAGAGATTGGCTGGCAGTAATTAACACTTATATCATTAAAGGGGTTCTTAGACTGTCATGACTGACATGAATTAACTTTCTGTGGCGAGTTTTGTTTGTATCTACTGCGCAAATACAGCAACTTCATGCCATTCAACGCATTTCAACGCATTTCAATGGTGAGTCAGACAGCGAGATGCCGTTTTCGTGAAGCTAACGGCGGAACGGCACACCTCTGAGCGCAACTTTCGGATGTTCACATTTAACCACACATCTGCCCCTCGCCTAAAGTTGCTGTACCATTTGTGCATCATTAACGGAGAGCAGCATTAACCTCATCATTATTTTGACAGCAAATTCTGGCCCGATGAATCATGAGGCCCAATTTTCACCTTGGGTGGCAGAGGGCAAGCTCTCTGATTTCACTGTCCCCTTCAAGAAGCCTGAGCCATTTTAATGGCCGGGCCTCATCTGCATATTACCAGTGAACAGCAAGGGCCGATTTCCTGATCTCCTGGCTTCTAGCCGCTTTTTCTGGTGAGCTCGGTATTGTGCATTTTAATCCCGTCAGGGTCCTATTTATGTTATGAGACCCCGAATTTACATATATAAGAGATCCTCGCCTGCCTGTGGCGAGGACCTCCCGTGCTGTCTGAAGCATGCCAGTTAAACTGGTGATGGGTGAGTGCATCGCCAACCCAAAGAGGAGAACTCTGCTATTTTAACCCCTACATATCCCACTCTCATCTGGTACAGGGGCTAAAATTGGCCCTTATATGTGTTTCTCTCACGTGTTACTTCCCCATGACTACAGCGGAGTAGAACAATCGTAGCACTTACCCATCTTAGTGCTGAAAACAAAAGGAGATCTGAATTTCATATTAGCTTACCGGCCTTTTAATTAACCCGTGACCTCTTCCACCTAGAAGGACAAGGGCAGCAGGCGCATGAGAGCACCACCACCTCCAAGTTCCCCACCAAGTCACACACCATCCTGACTTGGAAATATAGTGCCGATCCTTCATTGTCGCTGGGTCAAAATCCTGGAACTCCCTACCTTACAGCACTGTGGCAGCACCTTCCCCACACGGACTGCAGCGGTTCAAGAAGGCGGCTCACCACTGTTGTGTCTGTGTATAATAAGACACAGACTGCAGGAGAACGGTATAACAGGTGTTTACTCAACGTGGCTCACAGTGGAACTGGTCTGCACAGATTACTACTCAGTGCTATATACAGGTGTGGTCACTGCCGGTACTGCAGTATACATGAGCTGTAAAAAGTAGTTCCCCCCTTAAAGGTATATACATTACAATTCCTCCCCTTTTAGATTAACAGTACCATAACACTCATTTAACAATTAAATATCAAACTAATTACAATTAACACTTTTAACATGCAACATTAGCTGAAAATAGTCTATTTATATATTCAGTCTTTGGGGAGGCTTCCTGATCCTTTCTGGATAGCGCCTTTCCCGAGTGTCTTGCTCTTGGTGCGGAGGCGATTCTGGCCCCCTGTTGTCGGTTGGTTCATCAGCTTCCGATGCTACTGTTTCTGGGGTAGATGCGACCTGTACGTCGGGTTCATCACCAGGTACGTATGGGCGAGGCATGGGGTTGTCATATTCCTGTGACTTGAGGATCTGGCCAGCATGGCGTCTCACGATGTTCTCCCCAACGTCCACTGTGTACATTAGTGGGCCCTGCAGTGTGCATATCGTTCCTGGCTGCCATTTTTCTGTTCGGTAGTCGCGGGCCAAGACTGGTTGCCCTACATTGAAGCTCCTTGTTGGCTTCTCATGGATATGCTGGAATTGCTTACTCTCAACATCTCTTCGTACGTTTGGTCTGAGCAAATCCAGGCGAGATCTTAACCTTCGGTTAAAGAACACCATGGCTGGGGCCTGGTTGGTGACTGCATGTGTCGCATTCCGGTAGGTGAACAGGAAATTGTCCACCTTGTGCTGCAGCGGAATGTTGTCATTGTACATAGCCTTTATTGCCTTCTTAAAGGTTTGTACGAACCTCTGAGCCAATCCATTTGTGGCTAGATGATACGGGGTGGATGTGTAATGCCTTACCCCATTCTTTTTCAAGAACCTCCGGAACTCTTCGGACACAAACTGTGGTCCGTTGTCGGAGCAAATCTGTTCTGGCAAGCCATTCCTGGCAAAAATGGTCCGTAGGACTGCAATAGTTTTCTCCGTGGTGGTGGAGGACATTTTTATGACCTCAGGCCATTTCGAGTGCGCATCCACGGCTATTAAAACCATTGAGTCCATGAATGGACCAGCAAAATCAATATGCACCCGTTGCCATGGAGATGAGGGCCACTCCCATGGGTGTAGATGGGCCTGTGGTGGTGCATTTTGGACTTTCTGGCATCCTGAGCAGCTCTTGGTCAGGTCCTCGATTTGTTTATCGATTCCCGGCCACCACACATAAGCCCTGGCTAGGCTTTTCATTTTTACCCCTCCCAGATGACCCTCATGAAGCTCATTGAGCACTCTATCCCTTAACTTGGGTGGAATTACCACTCAGGATCCACACATCAAGGTCCCCCGGCACAATGACAGCTGTTCTCTCCTTGTCGAGAATGCTGGCAACAGTGAGTCGCCATGTGCTGGCCATCCCTTCACCGTCAAATCGTATACCCGAGACAGTGTCGGGTCATTTCGGGTTTCCTTTTCGATACAAGCGTTAGTTACCGGTAGGTATTCAACTATAGTCGTGATGTAAGAAAAAGGAGACTTACCATCAAGTAACTTTAAAGTAAGCTTTAAGTAACTTATAAACACATTATATACACAAGAGAGGTCTTTACCATGCCTCTGGTAGAAGCCTCTTACAATACTGAACAGACCAGTATTTATACCAGTCCAACAGGAAGTGACATATGACAGGAAGTGAGGTATGTACACAGTTCATAGTTCATAGTTCACAGGAAGTGATGACATAACTTCCCGGAAGTTATCATTTTTATCACATTCTTCCCTCCTGCAGGATTAGGAGGCTGTGGTCTACCTTTTGGTCCGCAGCCGCCGAACAAGGAAGAGTCGCACCCGTTTGGATTCCCGTCGTAGAGGGTCGCTGGTCCGCTTACATGCGGTTGGCCATTGGTCAGAGTCTGTGTGGCCTGGATTGCCCTGTGAAGGGTCGGGGAGATCATGGCTTCGAGTACGAGCCCCAATAGGTTCAAAGTCGGACTGCCTCTGTTCAGAGGGAGGTGCAGAGCTGGTCTGTGGCGGATCAGTACTTTCATGCGCGGTACTGGGAGGGTCGCAACCTTGAGCACGGGGTTCTACCGGCACCAAGCTAGTTGGTGTCCGATCAGGATCCTGGAGAGGGGTACCCGATAGGTCCCAAGAGTTTCCTGGTGAAATGCCATCACCCGATGTCCCACTAGGTCCTGGTGGGCAGGGAGCCAGATCCCATAATGATACGGTAGATTCTCGGCCGTCGGAATATCGTATGTTTGCATAGGTGGGGTTGGCATCGGTTAGTTCGACCTCGTCTACAAGAGGGTCATTTTTAGACGTCCGAACGTATCTTCGGAGTGATACAGGTCCAGGAGTAGTTAGCCATGACGGGAGTGATGTCCCATGAGATGAGCGACGCTGGAATCCAAAGAACCGCTCATGAGGTGTAGTATTTGTGGCTGTAGAAAGCAGGGACCGTATAGAGTGCAATGCATCCGGAAGCACTGTTTCCCATTGCTGGTCTGGTAGGCCCCGAGATCTTAAAGCGAGACGTACGGAATTCCAGATGATACCGTTATACCTCTCTACCTGCCCATTTCCGATGGGATGGTATGGTGTTGTTTTGCTTGTAGCAATTCCCCGTTCTGAGAGGTAGTCCTTGAGTTCCCTTGACATAAAGGATGGACCCCGATCTGAGTGAATATAAGCCGGCATGCCACAGAGAGAAAATACCTGCTCAAGGCAGCAGATTACTGTGGACGCCAGCATATTGGAGCAGGGGAAGGCAAACGGAAAACGTGAATATTCGTCGATCATGGTGAGCAAATATGTGTTCCGAGTTGAAGAGGGCACTGGGCCCTTAAAATCGATGCTAAGTCGTTGCATCGGTTGGGTTGCATGTATGAGTATACCATCTGAGGGGCGGAAGAACTGAGGTTTTAATTCCGCACAAAGCCGGCATTCTGAGCATATTTTCTTTACATCTCCAGTGGAAAAAGGGAGATTCCGTGATCGTACGAAATGTAGCATGCGCGTAACGCCAGGATGACACAAACCATTGTGGACATCCATGAGAGTGGAGGATGACATAGTGGAGCAGAATGCCCGTGTGAGGGTGTCCGGGGCCACATTCTCCTTGCCAGGCCGATAGAGAATGGTATAACCAAAAGAGGCCAGTTCCATCCTCCAAAGTTGTATTTTATTATTCTTAATTTTGGTTCGTTTTCGATTATCGAGCATGAAGGCGACTGATCGTTGGTCCGTGATCAATGTAAAGTGCTGGCGAGCTAGAAAATGGTTCCACTTCCGTACTGCCTCTATGATGGCTGTGGCTTCTTTCTCAACCGGAGGATAATGTAGCTCGGCACCTTGTAAGGTCCTGGACATAAATGCTACAGGACGACCTTCCTGATTCAGAGTAGCCGAGATCGCCACCTCCGAGGCATCACATTCAACCACGAAAGGGAGATTCTCATCAATGGAGTGAAGAGACGCTTTCTCCAACTGTTTTTTGAGAAGGTTAAAGGCTGCAACAGCCGCTGTTCCCAGTGGAAATGATCTAGCATGCAGCAAGGGTTGGATTTTGTCCGAAAAATGAGGAATCCATTTAGCGTAGTATGCAAACAGACCGAGAGCCCGACGTAAAGAAGCCGGATTCTTAGGTGACGGGAGCTCTTGGAGCGGGCGAAGTCTTTCTGGGTCTGGCTTAATGATACCATTGCCTACGCAGTAGCCAAGGATGTTGATGGTCGGTTGCGACTCAACAGATTTGGATTCATTCAGGGTCAAATTACGGCGATGGAGGGCATCCCGAAATTTTTGGAGGTTGGAGTTGTGTTCCTGTTGATCGTGACCTGCAATGGTAATGTTATCAAGATAGGGAAAAGTGTCCCTTAGGTTTTCCTGCTTAACCAGGCCATCCATTGCCCGTTGAAAGACAGCCACTCCATTAGTAACCCCGAATGGGAGGCGACGAAATTGGTACAGCCGTCCATTAGCCTCAAAGGCTGTGTACTGCTTATCTGAGACCTTCAAGGGTAACTGATGATAGGCACTTTTTAAATCGTAAGTTGAGAACACT
This sequence comes from Somniosus microcephalus, assembly GCF_052327205.1. Taxonomy (NCBI): domain Eukaryota; kingdom Metazoa; phylum Chordata; class Chondrichthyes; order Squaliformes; family Somniosidae; genus Somniosus; species Somniosus microcephalus. Next base: position 90,280,438 of record NC_140998.1, on the reverse strand, counting down.
TTGTATTCGGCCAGTTTATTAACCATATCATCAATGCGTGGCAATGGGTAGGCGTCCAAGTCGGTATATTGATTGATGGTTTGCGAATAATCGATGCATAGTCGCCGTTTGTGAGGTTTTAGAGGGTTCTTGACAATGACGACTTGAGCCCGCCAGGGCGACGAACATGGTTCAATGATATCCTCTGCTAGAAGTCGAGAGATTTCAGCCGCAATAAAAGATTGGTCTTCCTGATTAAAGCGCCGCGATTTCGTTATTATCGGTTGGCATTGAGGCGGAATACTGGCAAATAATGAGGGTTCATCAAGTGAAGCTGCTGATAATGCACAAAATGGTAATTTAGACGGTATATTAGAAATAGTAAGTCCGGGTTTGGATCCACCAAACTCAATGGTGAGTTTCTTATGCTGTTTTTGGAAGTCCAGCCCTAAGAGGAGATCACTACATAAGTCCTTGAGCACCGAAAGTCGGGTGGAGGGATACATACGACCATGAAGTGTCATATCAACAACACAAAAGCCGGAGATTCTGGTATTAAGTGATGACTGGGCCATCGCAATTGCCTGGTCCGATGGGAAGACATGTAGTTTCAATTTCGCAACAATCTGTTCCTTAATGAAACTATCAGTACTTCCTGAGTCAATTAAGGCATCTAAGGTATGCCCTTTAATTGAAATTTTTGTGGCTGCTTGAGACAGGTTCTGTGGGCAAGCAGCTGTAATTGGTGTCGTTGCACAGAGAGTGGCTAAAACTCTCGGTGTGCTTCTTCGGGAGAGAGCTCGAGAGGAAGCTTGATAGGTCCTAGCTGGAGCATCTTGATAGGCCCTAATTGGGGCAGTTCGGTAGGCCTTAGCTGGATTGGCCCTCGTAGAGGCCCTTGATAGGCAAACTTTAGCAAAGTGTCCTTTTTTCCCGCAATAACTGCAGATTGCATTGCGAGCAGGGCAGGTTTTCCTAGGGTGAAAAGCATCTCCACAAAAGAAGCATTCCTTCCTAGATTGCCAAGAGGCTGCTAAAGTGGGGTCGTCCTCCTCTTCTTCATCAGAATTATCATAATTAGATTCCCCCATGATAGGGTTCACCTGAGACCGCTTGAATTGTCTGGTTGCAGCTACAGCAGCAGATCGAGATCTGGGCAGCTGATAGAGGTCTGCATTTCTCTTTGCCAAATCCAGTGAACAAGCTAGGTCAAAAGCTTTTTGTAGCTCAAGTGTTTTACTTTCTAGTAGACGCTGGCGTATAAATGGAGAGGCAATCCCGCAGATGAAAGCATCACGAATCATTTCTTGGCGGTACAGCTCAGCTGAGGCTGCCTGAAAGTTACAATCTACGCTGAGCCTGCGAAGTTCTTGCAGGAATTCGTCAATTGATTCCCCTGGCCCTTGTCGGGCTGTGGCCAGTAGATGTCTAGCATAGACCTCATTTGGGGTCTTCGCATACAGTTTCTTAAGTGCCCGAATCACCTCTTCGTAATTATCCCAGTCATCAACATATTCGAACACTTTTGGGGTCACATAATTGACAAGTATCTTCAATTTAGCAGGAGCATCCACTTTACATTCATCCAGAAAATTCTCAAAAGTACGATACCAATGCTTCCATACCCTGCCAGCTGCTGGTGTATTCGGGTCCAAGTCCAGACGAATAGGTCTAAGGATTTTCTCCATGATGGGTGGTTCCCTGGATCCTTAACTTCCGAGTTTGTCTGAAGGTCTAGTATTTGTCAGTGTAAATATTTAAGTTACTTAAATTGATGTAAGAAAAAGGAGACTTACCATCAAGTAACTTTAAAGTAAGCTTTAAGTAACTTATAAACACATTATATACACAAGAGAGGTCTTTACCATGCCTCTGGTAGAAGCCTCTTACAATACTGAACAGACCAGTATTTATACCAGTCCAACAGGAAGTGACATATGACAGGAAGTGAGGTATGTACACAGTTCATAGTTCATAGTTCATAGTTCACAGGAAGTGACGACATAACTTCCCGGAAGTTATCATTTTTATCACAAGTCGAATGGAATATTTCGACAGGATCCACTGCTGGTGCTTCCTCCGAAGTAGGCAGTGGCAGGCGTGATAGCCCATCAGCATTTCCATGCTGTTTCGTGCCCTTATATTCAATCTCATAGTGGTGCACCCCTAGAATAAGTGACCATCTTTGTAGTCGTTGCGCAATCATCACCGGAACGCCCTTCTTCGGATTAAAAATGGAGACAAGTGGCTGGTGATCAGTCAGCAAGGTTAATTTCTGCCTGTGCAGATAGTGATTGAACTTTTTCACTCCCCACACTAGGCTGAGGGCCTCCCTGTCAATCTGGGCATAGTTACGCTCGGCTGAGGTTAGTGATTGTGAGGCAAAGGCTATTGGCCTCTCTGAGCCGTCCGAGAATTTGTGCGACAGCACCGCTCCAATGCCGTAGGCTGACGCATCACATGCCAACTGAATTGGTAATGCTGGGTTGTAATGGGCCAATACCTCTTTCGATCTAATTAGTGTTTTGCTCTTCTGGAAAGCTCGTCTACATTCGTCACTCCACTTCCATGGTACCCCAGTTTGCAGTAGGGTGTTCAGTGGGTGTAGTATTGTAGACAAATTTGGCAAGAACTTATGGTAGTAGTTTACCAGCCCGAGGAATGACCTCAGTTGTGACACATTTTCCGGTGCTGGAGCCTTGACTACTGCCTCAATCTTCTCTGGGGAATTATGTAACCCCTCTTTATCGATAACGTGGCCACAATACGAGATCTCTTTTCTAAAAAACTCGCATTTGGGCGGTTAGCTCGGAGCCCATATTCCTGCAATCTAGTGAGCACGTGCTCCAGGTTGGCAAGGTGATCAGTGTCATTTTCGCCCGTGACCAGGATGTCGTCCAAATTACACTGGGTCCCTGGGATCCCTTGCAGGACTTGCTCCATTGCCCTCTGCCAAATAGCCGGAGCTGATGCTACCCCGAATACCAGCCGGTTGTATTGGTAGAGACCTTTATGGGTGTTGATTGTGAGGTATTTTTTTTGATGCTTCTTCTACCTCCATTTGCAGATACGCCTGGGCCAGATCAATCTTAGTGAAGCGTTTCCCTCCAGATAGTGAGGCGAAAATATCTTCAATCCGCGGAAGTGGATATTGTACGGTGTGAAGGATCGGGTTCACTGTTACCTTAAAGTCTCCACAGATGCGAACCTTTCTTGGTTCCCCAGGCATGCTGCTGAACGACTTTTTCATCACAGGGATGATGGGTGTAGCCCACTCGCTCCAGTCTACCTTGGACAGTACACCTGAAAGTTCCAGACCCTCCAGCTCTGCTTCGACGGCTGGGCGGATCGCATAAGGTACCGGTCTGGCCTTAAAAAATTTTGGGCTTGCGTTTTCTTCAATTTTAATTGTTGTTGTCATGCCTTTTAGTGTTCCGAGTCCTTGCTGGAACACTTCTTTCGCGTCAGTTAGGATCTTTGACAGTCGCCCAGGTGTGACGTCGTCATCCTTTTTGTCAGCCACAGTCAGTGCCTGTATGGAATGCCAATCCAGTTGTATTTTCCGGATCCATTCACGTCCCAGTAATGGTGGTCCTCCATCTTGCAATACATACAGGTCTAGTTTTGGTGTTTCCTCACCGTTATATATAACGGTCACCCTTATTTTTCCTTTGGGGTAGACTTTTTGCCCCGTGTACGTCTTCAAAATAATTTTTGTGTCTCTCAAGGGTATGTGTGAGAATAGCCGCTCGTAGTCCCGTCAGTTTATGACTGTTAGGGCTGATCCTGTGTCCAATTCCATCTTTACCTGGACTCCTGCTATCTTGAGAGTGACCCAAATGGTTTGGTGATCCTCCGTTGTGATCACATTATGTAGTTTCAGACAACTCAGTTCCATGCTTTCAGAGTCGTTATCACTCTTTTGTTCATCTGAACTATTCTCCGTCATCTTATGTACCTTCTTGTACTTTTCTTTGATAGGTTTCTTATTGCTGGTTTTCTTTCCCGACCTGCAGACTGGTGCTATGTGTCCTACTTTTCCACACTGTCTGCACACTTTGTCTTTGAACCAGCAATCATTCTGGTCGCGTGTTGTTCTGCCGCAGCGATAGCACTTCTCTGTTCTATATGACATTTCGTTTGTGCCATATTCTTGCGGTCTCTGTTGTATCTCTGCAGCGCCCCGTGCTGCTGCTTCATATGATACCACAATGCTGAAAGCCTTTTCCAGCGTAAGGTCCTTTTCAGATAAAAGCCATTTCTGGGTTCCTTCACTTTGAAGCCCACACACAAACTTATCCCTTAAGGTATATGCCAGTCCCGCTCCAAACTGGCAGTGTTTCGATAGTTTGCGCAGTTCTGTTAAATAATCAGCATTGCTTTCATCCTTATGCTGGTTCTGTTTGTAATACTTGAATCTTTCTGCTATCAGCAGCGGTGTGGGGTTTAAATGTTCCTGTAGTATCGTTACTATGTCTTCAAAACTCTTTCCCATTGGCTTCGTTGGGGTTACTAGATTTCGTAATAAACCATACGTCTTTGCACCCATTAAATTTAACAATACCGACGCTTTCTTGTCATCTGACACCTCATTTGCCTTGCAGTATACCTCTATTCATTCGACATATGTAGTCCAATCTTCGACTTCATTGTCAAATGCGGTGATATTGCCACTCTTCTGCATTTTGGGTGTGGTTCAAAATTGCGCCTCCCAATGACTTAAAATGGCATCTCCCGCGCTTTCCTTCCTCCCCCGCTGCTGCCAACGCCGCTCCTGGCGGTTCTCGTGGCAATGGCGGCGCCCTGTAGGTTTCGCGCGCTTCTCCTGCGCTGCTGCCAACGCCGCTCTCGGAGGTCCTCGTGACAATGGCGGCGCCTCGCGGGTTTCTGCGCGTCTCTCTCTCCCTCTCTTCGACGCTGCTCGGCCCCTGAACACCGGCTGCGCCCTGTGCGCTCTGCCCTCTCTCTCTCTCCCCCGTCGATGCTGCTCGGCCCTTTGCTGTGCCGCTCGGTCGGGCTCTAGCCCGCCGCTGTCCGGGAAGGGTCTGCGCACTACCTGTTGCCAGCCCGTTTCGCTGGACCACCTTGACTGGAAAGCCAAGCCTGGCTCTCGACAGCCTCCCCCGCAATTCTCGAGTCTCTGCTAGATGACTGGGCGGTTGCCCGTGGTCGACGCCTGAGTCTCTGGCCTTGACCTCCAATCCACTGATCTCCAGGAACGAATCCCCGGGAGGTGATGCAGAGTTGCAGGTAGGTTCGAACTTGCCTTGTCGCCAATGTTGTGTCTGTGTATAATAAGACACAGACTGCAGGAGAACGGTATAACAGGTGTTTACTCAACGTGGCTCACAGTGGAACTGGTCTGTACAGATTACTACTCAGTGCTATATACAGGTGTGGTCACTGCCAGTACTGCAGTATACATGAGCTGTAAAAAGTAGTTCCCCCCTTAAAGGTATATACATTACAACCACCACCACCCTCTCAAGGGCAATTCGGGACGGGCAATAAATGCTGGCCTTCCAGCGATGCCCACACCCCATGAATGAATAAAAAATTAAAAAATGTATTAATTTATTGTAATGCACAATCAAGGCTGCCTGGGTTTGATCCCTTTCCATTTGATGATTTGCATCAGTTACAGCGTAGTCCTGAAAAGTAAAAATGGACTAAAGATAGTACCAATGAAAAAGAAGATTCCAAGATGATTCACTTGAAACATTTTTTTATAGCATAATGTTCTGAAAGAATGCCTTCACCAGGTTGGAAGGTAACCCTATGCACCCACAGAGAAATGGTAAGGTACAGCAGGAGGTGGCAAATGAGATGAAAGTTGTTCCAATTACCCTTTTTGCTCTGTGTTCCACTTTCATTGAATCATACAATGGTTACAGCACGGAAGAAGGCCATTCAACTTGTCGAGCCCATGTCGACTCTCAGCTATTCCCACTCCCCCGCCTTTTTCCCATAGTCTTGCAATTTTTTTTCCTTCAGATACTTATCCAGCCCTGTTTTGAAAGATAAGATTGAGTCTGCCTCCACCACCCTTTCAGACAGTGCATTCCAGATCTTAACCACTCGCTGCGTAAAAAAGTTTTTTCTTACGTCGCATTTGGTTCTTTCGCCAATCACATTAAATCTGTGTCCTCTGGTTCGCAACCCTTCTGCGAATGGGAACAGTTTCTCGCTATCTACTCTGACCAGACCCCTCATGATTTTGAACACCTCTATCAAATCTCCTCTCAATCTTCTCTGCTCCAAGGAGAACAACCCCAGCTTCACCAGTCTATCAACGTAACTGAAGTCCCTGATCCCTGGAATCATTTTCGTAAATCTTTTCTGCACCCTCTCTAAGGCCTTCACAGCCTTCCTAAAGTATGGTGCTCAGAATTGGACACAATACTCCAGTTGAGGCCGAACCAGTATTTTATACAGGTTCATCATAATTTCCACACTTTTGTACTCTAGGGGGGAAAAATTGGGTTGGTTTGCGCCTCTCATTAGCGATCGGGGGGGGCGCTAATTGGGCGCAAAGCCCCTAGCATCTGGGCGTGGCGCCATTAATGCCTCCCATGAAATTCAGCGGGAGGTTAGTGACGGCGGTAGCCAGTAGCGCCCCGTGCCGCTGGCGTTGACATCATTGCCGTGTGCAGCGCTCCACTTGTGTCCTGGCCGCAAACTTCCCTTGCGCCCCTGACCTATCGCCAGACGATATGTCCCACAGGATCAGGGGGCGTTTTTGCAGTGGCGGCAACGCTACTTAAAGAGAAGGTGTCGGGCGGCCATTTTTATTTTGGCTGACTGCCAGCACCTGCCCTCTTTCACTTTTTTACGTGGGGTGGCGGCTGCGATCGCTCAGCACGGCACTCCTCTTGAGTGCCGGGCTATTTTCATGGCACCACGCTTCCCGGTGGTCCAGCAGGGCCCCTGTGCATGCAGCGCTAGGCCCCTCCTCTTTAATCAAATGAGGAGGCCTGCAATGACGCGGTGCTACTGCACGTAGCGCCGTGAAATTCATTAGTAGCGCCCCAAGCAGGAAGTGGATCGCTTTCCAGTAGCGCCCCACCTCCTGCTTGGGGCACTACTACTGAATTTATGGCGGAGGGGCGCTAACTTTTTCGTGGCGACGTTACTGCCCCAAAATGGGTGCCACCCAATTTTTCCCCCTATACCCCTATTTATGAAGCCCAGGATCCCGTAAGTCTTTTTAACTGCTTTCTCAACCTGCCCTGCCACCTTCAACGATTTGTGCTCACATACCCCCAGGTCTCTCTGTTCGTGCACCCCCTTTAGGATTGTACCATTTTGTTTATATGTCCTCTCCCCATTCTTTCTACCAAAATGTAACACTTCACACTTTTCCGCCCATTTCACCAGCCTGTCTATGTCTTCCTGAATTCTGTCACTCTCCTCCTCACTGTTCACTATACTTCCAAGTTTTGTGTCATCTGCAAATTTTGAAATTGTGCCCTGTACACCCATGTCCAAGTCATTAATATATATCAAGAAAAGCAGTGATCCTGGAACCAACCCCTGGGGAACACCACTGTATAACTTCCTCCAGTCCCAAAAACAACCGTTCACCACTACTCTCTGTTTCCTGTCACTTAGCCAATTCCGTATCCATGTTGCCACTGTCTCTTTTATTCCATGGGCTTCAACTTTGCTGGCAAGCCTATTGGGCCAGTAATTCCGGTTCCAACGCGTGAGTACGGACGGTGTACTCACGCGTGGGCCCGTTGGAAGTGCCGGATTTCAGCATGCACAGTGCATGCGTGGGAAACCGGCATTTCCTCCAAGGGTTTCAGAGGTCCAACGCATGCATGCAGGACTCTGCGCGCACGCGTTGAACTTCCTTCTTTTTGACAGGTTTGCCCGTGTGCAAGGGCCTGAACTTTTTACACATATAAAAAGGAGGCGTAAGGACTGGATTCTTGAAGGTAAGTGGTCTATTATTTAAAATTATTACATTTTTTCCACAGCTTCATTGTTTTTAAGGACTTTACAGTAAGGTAAGTTTATTTTTAGATCCGATTTATTAAAAAATTATTTTTTTCAAAAATGTTATTAATTGTTTAAAATGGTTTTTCAAAGTTATTTATAGTTTATTTAATTATTGGGATGTTTTTTAAAATTTTATTTAAAGTTAAACTAGTCTTTTGGGCGCCCGTACTTTTCATGAGTTTCACAGTTCTTACTGTCAAACTCATGAATGAAGTTTCCCCTCCCCTGATTGGCTGCACAGTGCTCACCTGATCCCAGCCGGCACATCGCACTAACTACGCCGCTGGATCAGGCAAGCACATTGCACCGACATCTGAACCGGGCCAGTGACAGGAATTCCAAGGAGGCCCAGGCTTCAGATGTCGGCGCGCCGGGTGAGTGCACATCGGGGGCTTGCACGCGCGGCAAGCACCCGATCCTAATTTCTGGCCCAATATGTGGCACTTTGTTGAAGGCCTTTTGGAAATCCATGTACACCATGTCAGCCGCATTACCCTCATCAACCCTCTCTGTTACCTCATCAAAAAACTCGATCAAATTGGTTAAACACGATTTGCCTTTAACAAATCAGTTCTGGCTTTCCTTAATTAATCCACACTTGTCCAAGTGACTGTTAATTTTGTCTCTGATTACTGTTTCTAAAAGCTCCCCCACTACCGAGGTTAAACTGGCTGGCCTGTAGTAGCTGGGTTTATCTTTCCCCCCGTTTTTGAACAATGGTGGATTTCATTGAGAAAAAAAAGGACCACAGAATATTACTACAGAACTAAAAAAAATCAATCATCCCTTGCACCCAGAAACGTGGAAGAAGCCACTTTTGCTGCCATTGCTGCCGCTGCTGTTCTGGGCAGAGTTATTTTAGGGGCTGCAAATCTAAATAAAGTTTCTGCCAATTCCCTGGTGCATCAGTGGACAGCGAGCTGTCTATTATGATTGATGTTGCCTGTGGTGGAACCTGTCATGAAAAAAATTATAGGCAGCAGTCATCTTAATACTTCAAATAACATTTTAAAAATAGCGTTACCACATAGAACAAGATTTTTTTTTTAAAAAGTGGTGTCCTGTAAAGGCTCTGTGCCACAGATCATGTCATGTTGTATGGCCTTTAAATGTTATTGCACATCAAGCAAAACTTTGAGAGAAAAAGAGGAACTCTTTGCCTTGGGAGCGCTAACTCATACACTTTATCCATATAGCCGAGGTTTGAGACATCTGTAGAATGTCCCCTTACACTAGTTTGCAAATAGTGCAGTATAATGCCAACCTTATAGTAGGAATTTCAATACAAACACTACACCCACACAAATGTAGTGTTATAACAAAGTAAGGAAATCCATTAGCAATAATGTTCAATTAATGCACCGCATAAGGAAATAATTTGGAGCAGGAGTTCATTACCAAATACCTGTTAATTCATCTATTAAAACCATTAGTAGTCTCTGCAAGAAAATTATTGTTCCACCTCAGATGTTAAGGAGTGGATTTTTCTGAGTCTGTCCTATTGTGTTGGAGCCGGGCTTATGTCAATTGCCTCAGCTCCACCATGACCCTGGCCATTTTCTTGGGTTGGGGGTTATATATTAATTGCGGGCTCCCAGTGGGATTTCCACCAGCTAACAGGAGCCGACCAGCAGCCCCCCAAAAAATACGTGCCGTGGTGCTACAGTACTAGGCCCTCTCTCTCTATTTGAAGCATTTGGGTCTGTTCCTGCTGCCACAGTTCACCTGGTGGGCGCGAAAAGCATCAAGAACAGAATGGACATGAGGGAAACGGGCTGGGAACCCAGGCCTCACCCCTACCTGCATTTCCATACATGCGGTAGGCAGGGGAGGAAATGCCAGTGGCAGTCCTGGCAGGGGGAGGGGGTGGTGGTGGGATGGTGGGGCAAGTAAATTCTGAGAGGGGAAATTAGTTGGCAATAGGTATCATGGCCCCTTTATCACTGCTATCACATCTGTTTCTGGGCAAGCTATCGAGGAAAATAAATCCGCCCTAAATCTGAGTGCTTTAGGATGTGACCATTCTGAATGATCCTATTTCTCAAAACCTTACAATTTACCACTTTTCTTAAGACATTACAACAGCATGGCCACTGATGCTGCTAAATTAGGCGATAAATTCAGGCCTCTGCAGTCGTACCTGCTGGAGTTTATAACCTGCTGTGGGGCAAAGATTGAAGGGGCCACATGCAGAAATATCTGAAAACCAAGGATTCTGAGGAATTGTTCCTGACCCATCTAAATGTCTCTGTTATGTTAAACAAATCTAACGCCCTGATAGTTCTAGGTTGTCAGCTTGCAATATGTATGCAAAAGATTAATAACAAGCTGGAGTGTTTTTATCCACCATGTATCATAGCATAAATATTATGAATAGCTTTGTTGCCATCACCACGTGTTACTTGGGAACAGTTGGTAGGCACTTAAGGATCAGCTATTTTCTGATGTGTTACACTTCAAGCCCTGAGGGGATGACCACGGTGCAAGAAGTGAGGTGACATTTTCAACCTACAAGCTAACTATCTTTCACTCCGATATTAATCCTTCATTCTCAGACAGCAAAGTGCACCAGTGGGTGGAATGAGAGGGAACAAAACTAATAGAATGCTGGGATATATAGCCAGAACAGTAATGTACAATTCTCGAGAGATTATATTAAAGTTTTGCACTGCATTGGTCAGAGACTACTTGGAGTGCTGAGTTCAATTCTGTCTTCATGTCACAAAATAACTATTCATACATAGGATAGGGTGCAGAGAAGAGCTACAAGGCTAATTACAAATATAAGAGGATGATCAATGAAGAACGATGAAAGAAACTCGCTAGAAATGCTTATTTTTCAGTTTTTAGTTCTGACAAAGGATTACAATTGAAAAGTTAACTTGTCTTTTTACAAATGCTGACTGATCTGCAATATATTTTCTGTTTTTATTTCATGTTTACTTTTTTAAATCAACTAAAGCTCCACAGTGTAGAAAGAAGGGACTTGGAGTGGCCCTCACTTAAATAAATTAAATATCAATAGCCGTGGTGAACCCAGAGTATAACTTTAGTAGGTGAGTAATGACATACATTGAAATTAATGGAAACTAAATTTGAAACAGATATAAAAAAGAAAATTTCAAATGCTATTGTGGGAGAGTTAAGGCACCAGTGGAATGAACTTCGATGGAATAAATGGCCTTTTCTTACCTTTGACTTTTCTTTATGTTCTTGTAGCATTTTGGCACTTTTATCTAAATGGCCTCCAAAGAATTCTGTTTTAATTACTATTATGATATTCCTATAAAGGTTAGATTAAACTTACATTTTTTGATTTAACATGTACAGCCATTTAGAATGTGCATTATGAATAATAAAAAGCTGTTGAGTGCATTCCATTGCAGTTTGCACCCTGGTGCTGGAATGGTTTTCATTCAATGGTGTGAGGCTTAACTGAACAGACATACAAGTGCTGCAAGTTTCCAGATCGAGACATGCAGCATTTTATTCAATGCGGTGGTTTTGGCAGCTCAATACACAGGGTTGTAGGAGGGATCAGTGGACTGTCTTTGTTTTCCCTGCTTCTGTCTCTCTCTCTCTGGTGAGTCAAAGACACTGAGAGGATTCAGACTTAGATATCAACATGTCTGCCTGCAATACAGGATGTTAAGGATTGGTTAGCTTAGGAATATACAGCTTGGTAAATGAGTTCTTGTAGTTAGCAGAATCAACAAAGGTTGCATTAAATAGTTTGTTGAGCTCCCTTGTTTTTCTGCATGTAATTTGATGGTAAAAATCAGTTTGATGGAGCATGAAGCTGATCTGTTGTTGGTACCATTAAAATCAAAAGAAATTGCACATGACGCAAAGACTGTTGAGGAATCCCCCCAAAAAATTGCAATTATGACTGGCATTGGGAATTCAGTTTCAGGTAGATTGTCTAGAGTGAAGAAACAGGATCTGAATTATCGGATGTTAGGATACTTAGATTGAAAGAGTTAGGTGTATCAATAAGATTGATGGAGACGAAAACTCCAATTTTATTTATTCTATGGTCGCACAAACTCAGAACATAATCTGTCTTCATAATACATTATTAATGTGTTCCCACACTGGCGAAACATCTTTAATCTTTTCTGTAGTGACATCAAAAACATACTGTGAAGCTAGCCAATTATAGTCACTCTAATGCAAATATTCTCATGCATGGTTTGTTTCTTCAAAACACCTGGCATGTAACTGCTCGTAGCATCCAAACATAAAACTGAAACACAGGAAGGAGAAAACCAATCTCTGAATAGAACTAGTGCTGCAGAATAAGCACGCCAGATTCAGCTTGAGGAAACCAAAATCATTGAATACTTGAACCAACTGTGGGAATTCATACACACAAACAAATGAACAAATTCTATATGATACATTTACCATACCATAGGTGACATTCAGTAACACTGAAGAATTCAAAAAAGGAAAGACCAAGGTAAAATGTTGTGTCAAATGAGAGTCGAACGGGGCAGCATCTTGCACCCCAAGCCATTTATCTGTGTAAGTAAAGATAATTGAAGGGGCTCATTCTTGTAAACTGAAAATAACCACACCTGTAGCAAAGAGAATACCATCAAACAACAGCAACATTATACTTTAAAGTTTAAATGTCATACCAATTATTTAAAGCGAGAAATTGAGTTTCTCAGATTTTGGACCTGGAGATCTGAAATCAAGGCAAAGGCAAAAAACTGAATCTGAAAGTCTGATCCTTATCATATGGCTATAGCACAAACCTCCCACTCACTTTTACTCAACAACAACTTTTATAGGAGGTCATTTTCACCATCACCGCTTGGGCAATAAACTGACGGAGCAATGCCCACCTGATATAGAAACCCTCCAATTATCATTTCCATTCAACTCTGCGTCAACTTAGAATTTGTGCTCATGCTCCTGGGGTGGGACGTGAATTCATAACCTTCTGACTCAGAGGGGGGAGTGCTACAACTGAGCCAAGGCTGACACCATGGAGACATTTGAAAGTTAGGTTAAGCATTTGGGAAGCTAATGGAGGTTGATGAGGAGGGGTGATACGAGTATTCCACTTAATGGCACAACTAGGAATTAGACTAGACCATTGAGAAAGGACATATGCTAGACTGTCTGAGAAGGATTCCTCCCATGTCTCCACATGGACCTCCTTCCACCAAGAAATATCTTTATTCCTTTGGCTCCAACTACAGATTTTGGTCAATTGGACAATGGTACTGATGGAAGTCAGACATAAATCCACACAGTGTGCCTACCATCTTGGCTGGAGGAGAAGAGAAAAAAGAAAAAGTAACTTCCTTGATCACTGTAACTCATCAGTATTTTAAAGCCTATCAATAACTTCAAGTTTAGTTTTAGTCTTCTCTCTGGACCTCAAGTTCCAGTCTTTATTTATAATGACCCAGACATTGCGATCAGTATGACTGCATACTCTCAGAGTACGCCATCATACCGCCTTTGAAATGGGCAGCAAGTTCGGGATCTCCAGCGCATGCGCTGAATCCTGAACTTGCGATCTGTCAATTTCCGACTTAGAAGAATGGTTACAGCAAAGAAGGAGGCCATTCGGCCCATCGAGCCCATGCCAGCTCTCTGCAAGAGCACTTAAGCTAGTCCCACTCCCCTGCCCTTTCCCCGTAGCCTTGCAAAAAAATTTCTTTCAGGTACTTATCCAATTTCCTTTTGAAAGCCATGATTGTGTCTGCCTCCACCACCCTTTCAGGCAGTGCATTCCAGATCCTAATCTCGCTGCGTAAAACGTTTTTCCTCATGATGCCTTTGGTTCTTCTGCCAATCACCTTAAATCTGTGTCCTCTGGTTCTCGATCCTTCTGCCAATGGGAACAGTTTCTCTCTATCTACTCTGTCTAGACCCCTCATGATTTTGAACACCTCTATCAAATCTCCTCTCAACCTTCTCTGCTCTAAGGAGAACAAACCCAGATTCTCCAGTCTATCCACGTAATTGAAGTCTCTCATCCCTGGAAACATTCTTGCAAATCTGTTCTGCATCCTCTCCAACGCCTTCACATCCTTCCTAAAGTATGGTGCCCAGAATTGAACACAATACTCCCATTGAGGCTGAACCAATGCTTTCTAAAGGTTCATCATAACTTCCTTGCCTTTGTACTCTATGGGCTGGATTTTGTGAATGGGGACGTGATGGAGGCGGGACTCCCACTTTTTGGGTTGTATTCCCGCCTCCATTGACTTGCGGCCAACCCACGCTATTTTCCCTTGATTGACCTTGTTAAGCCCACCCAGGGCTCAGCAGGCCAATTAAGGGACATCTGATTACAGGTGACGTCAGTGATCGACATTTCATCTGTCAAGATCTTTTGACAGATGAAAAATCAGCGTTTGACAGCTCTGTGAAGCTGTCAAACACTGACAATCAGATTTCTAACTTGTGTCCTTCTACTCAGACTCAGTTAGAGATCTCTCCAGACCAGAAAGCAGAATGCTACAGCTTTTGACAATTCAGCGGCCATTCTGCTTTCTGTGCCGGTGAACTGTGGGACTCCCGAGAACTGAAGGAAGGAAGCCTGCAGGAGAAAGTAAAGGTAAGTAAAACTTATTAAAACACTGTGGGCTAGATTTTCAGTATAGACAGTTTTGGGGCGCTAACCTTAGCGCCCGCCCGAAGTTAGCGCCCGCCCCAAAGTAGCGCCCCGTTGCCGGAAATTCAGTGGCTTCGCCCTAAGAGGTTGGTGGAGCGCTAAAAGAGGCGTTCCACTACTATCTTTAGGCGCTAAGCCGGCGGTGCAGAGTGCAACACCCGAGCTCGGGCGCAGCGCACGGCAGACACTCTGGTGCCAGTGAGCTCTTAAAGGGGAAGGGTGCATGTGTTTTTTTCAAAGGCAGAGTCTGGGGGGGAAAACAGGAGGAGGAGGAGGAGGAGGAGGAGGAGGTAAATACACCGTTCACAACAACACACTGGATCCTTCCACACAACACATGCAGACTGCCTTTTATAGTGCAGGAGGAGTGCCCTTTAATTTGCGCTCCCCAGGGTGTGTTGCGTTCCATTTTACAAACGCTCTGGACGCCAGCCGCACAATGGGGCGGTCCGACTGAAGTTTGGATTCGGGGCGGCCAAAGGGCGTTGCACGAGGATGTGACGTCATTTTCTGCGCGCGCATCCGGGCGGCCGCTAAACTTTGCACCGGCGCTAACGGGCAACTTAATTTGGGGCGGGGCGCAAACTGCGCTGCGCCCGGGCGCTACACGCATAGCGCCCGAAAATCACTTCTCTTAAGGCGCTAACTGCTGGCGCAAGCAACTGAAAATCTAGCCCTGTACACTTACCTCACACACTTACCTCTGTACACATGCACCCATCACTCACCTGCACAACAGACATCTCGACCCCTCCAACCCCTTCAGACCGACGGTCTGCCTCGCTAACTTGGCGTGGTTCGGAGCCGTCGGGAAGCCCACACTTCAGGGCTAAAAATAGGGATTAGGCAAAAAACTGCCTGTTAACTACCTGTTAAAAGGCAGTTAATTGGCACTAATGCCCTTCCCGCCTCGGGGAGGTGGCTCCCAGCACAGGTCGAATACCCGCCTCCTGGGACATTGGCACGGAGGCTAGGATGGATTGGGGAATGTTACTTAAAGGGTTGATGGTGGATAGGCAATGGCAAACATTTAAAGATCGCATGGATGAACTAAAGAATTTGTTCATCCATGTCTGGCATAAAAATAAAACAAAAAAGGTGGCTCAACCGTGGCTAACAAGGGAAATTAGGGATAGCATAAGATCCAAGGAGAGGACATATAAATTGGCCAGAAAAAGCAGCAAACCTGAGGATTGGGAGCACTTTAGGATTCAGCAAAGGAGGACAAAGGGATTAATTAAGAGGGGGATAATAGAGTATGAGAGTATGAGAGTAAGCTTTCAGGGAACATAAAAACTGACTGTAAAATCTTCTATAGATATGTAAAGAGAAAAAGATTGGTGAAGTCAAGCGTAGATCCCTTGCAGTACGAATCAGGGGAATTTATAATGGGGAACAAAGAAATGGCAGGCCAATTAAATACATACTTTGGTTCTGTCTTCACAAAGGAGGACAAAAATAACCTACATCCTAGGGTACTTGAGGAAGTGGCCCTAGAAATAGCAGATGCATTGCTGGTCATCTTCCAAAATTCTATAGACTCTGGAACAGTTCTCATGGATTGGAGAGTAGCTAATGTAATCCCACTATTTAAAAAAGGTGGTAGAGAGAAAATGGGAAATTATAGACCGGTAAGCCTGACATCGGTAGTGGGGAAAATGCTAGAGACAATTATAAAAGATGTAATAACAGAGCACTTGGAAAACAGCGACAGGATCAGACAAAGTAAACATGGATTTACAAAAGGTAAATCATGCTTGACTAATCTACTGGAATTTTTTGAGGATGTAACTGATAGAATAGATAAGGGAAAACCAATGGATGTGGTTTATTTGGACTATCAGAAGGCTTTCGATAAGGTCTCGCATAAGAGATTAGCGTGCAAAGTTAAAGCACATGGGATGGGGGCAAGGTACTGATTTGGATAGAGAACTGGTTGGCAGACAGGAAGCAAAGATTTGGAATAAAAGGGTCTTTTTCTGAGTGGCAGGCAGTGACTAGTGGGGTACCACAGGGATCGGTTCTAGGACCCCAGCTATTCACAATATATATTAATGATCTAGATGAGGGAACTAGATGTAATATCTCCAAGTTTGCAGATGACACAAAGCTGGGTGGGCGTCTGTGCTATAGGGGGTGGCGTGTGTGCAGTCAGCTTGCCCCTGACTGCTTTGAGCGGTTTGAATCGCTCCCACACCCCTGGGTTCTAGACACCGGACTTAAGTACAGGCGGCGATACAGAATTGGAGTAGACAACTGGTTTGGTGCAAGAAAACTGTATTTTATTAAAGGCACAATAAAATTACAACACTGAAAATTACTGGAATAGTTACAGGCATATAAAAGTACACTTAATTAAGAATGGGAACACACGGCACATCGAGGGAAAAATCACATTAATGATCCCCCTACCCTTGTCCCACCCCCAATATCTAATTAAATTGTGCTGTAAGGGGCCAGGGATTATGCTCACCAATAAGGGCTTCTGGACAGGTTGAATCCTGTTGCGGTTTTGGGGTTCGCTCTTTGTGTCCTTTGGGGCCTGCCATTGTCACATGGTCTCAGGGTGTGGTGGTGGAGTCGTCTGAGCAAAGTACCCTCTTTTCCCTGTTAGATATAGGGAGTAAAGTCTTTGTTGGGTACTTTAGCTTGTAGAGTGGAAAACTTCAGGTTTTGTTCTTCTGCTGGTGGTCTGGTCGTCGAAGTTTTGTTGCAGTTGGGGTTCGGCTGGCGGTCTTTGGTGTCGGCTCGGTCGCGGTGGCCTAGATCACTACCTGTGCAGTTGTAATGATCTGAAGGTATGGTTTACCCGGCCCTTTGTTACCACGGTACTCATGGTCGTTCTGCTTCTTTGAGGTCCGAGTGTCTTTGGTCCTGAGTGTGTGCCTGCTTGTACCCAATGCTTCTCCACACTGCCCTTCTCTGCCTGCTCGTCGGCCCTGCCGTTTGTCTTGCCTCGCTTGCCCACTTGCTGCACCCATCTGCTTGCTCTTTTTGGTTACCGGTGGACCGACAGTTATACTCCTTCGGAGGTTATTATCTGCACGCAAATTCAGGGTTAGTTCTTTGTCTAATTTTGGTGGGCTCATCTAAGGTGATTATAGTCATTCATCTTAACTGCTTTTTGGGTGGTTGCCCCGTTGCTAAATGATCTTTAATGTCCTGGTGTTTGTTATTCATAATGTTTAATCGTTGTCTTCCTGGCTTGGTAGCTACTTCGAACTCTAACCAATTATTTATGCAAAGGTTTGATGGGTTCAAGATTAAGTCATTCCTGAGTTGATTAAGAATGCGTATTCTGTATTACCTAGTTGTCTGGCTTCAGAAATAACAAGTCTCTCACAGGCCCAGGCATGTCAGGTTTGTCAAAGCCCTTTTGAATTTGACCTGCCGTTTTTGCAGGGTCCTGCTTTCCAATCTTGCAGGCTTCTGCCATGAGGTCCAGAAGCCATTTTCTTTTGGGTACCCTTATTAATAACTTTGTCCTTCAGGGTCCCTTTATTACTGACTTTGGGGAATGTGGGGATTTTGAGAACCCTACAGTGCTGTGAGGAGGATGCAGAGAAACTCCAGTGTGATTTGGACAGGTTGGGTGATTGGGCAGCTGCATGGCAGATGCAGTATAATGTGGATAAATGCGAGTTTATCCACTTTGGTGGCAAAAACAGGAAGGCAGATTATTATCCGAACGGCAATAGATTGGGAAAAAGGGAAGTGCAACGAGACCTAGGTGTCCTTGTGCACCAGTCACTGAAGGTAAGCATGCAGGTGCAGCAGGCGGTTAAGAAGGTAAATGGTATGTTGGCCTTCATAGCAAGTGGATTCGAGTACAGGGGCAAGGATGTCTTGCTGCAGTTTACAGGGTCTTGGTGAGACCACACCTTGAGTATTGTGTACAGTTTTGGTCGCCTTATCTGAGGAAGAATGTTCCTGTCATGGAGGGAGTGCAGCGAAGATTCACCAGTCTGATACCTGGGATGGCAGGAATGACATATGAAGAGAGATTGGATCGATTAGCTTTATATTCGCTAGAGTTTAGAAGAATGAGAGGGGATCTCATTCAAGCTAGAAATTGAGTTGAGGCGCCAAAGTAGCGCCAAGTTCGCCTGGGCGCTGATTTTTGCGCAGCGTTCGGAGCATTAACGAACATCAGAAATTCAGTTTCAGCACCCCTAGAGGGAGATGGGGCGAGGCTCGAGGCGCTCCACGTCCCTCTTAGGGCGCTGAAACTGAATATCACAGTGCAACGTGCTGCAGCGCCACACGCTACGGCATGGCATGCTGCAGTACTGCAGGCCTTCCTCCCATTGTTAAGGGGGAGGGGCCTGCAACAGCACGATCCCCGATCGCGAGTGCCGGCAAAAGAGCCCGGCACCGAGGAGAAGTGCCGGGCTCTCGGGAAACAGCCGGCAATGCCGCGGGGGAGGGGGTCAGGAGGCTGGGGACGGAGGTGCTGGCAGGCGGCTGCCGAAAAAGGCGGCCGCCCCGCACCTCCACCTTAACTTGCGCCATTGCTGGCACAGCAAGGCCCCGTGAACCAGGCGCGGGTAGCAAACGGCGCTACAGCGGCGTTCGCTACCAAATATTGTGATTGGGGCGCTAATGGGGCGCTGCGCACACCGATGACATCATCGGTGGCGGCACAGCGCAACAGGCTAACACCACCATTAGCGTCCCCGCTGAATATTGCGGGAGGCGTGGCCAGTGGCGCTACAGCCACTGACTGCCCTCTTTAAGCGCTAATAGGTGGCGCTGCATACCCAATTTCTCCCCCATAAAATTCTAACAGGACTAGACAGACTAAATGCAGGAAGGATGTTCCCGATGGCGGGGGAGTCCAGAACCAGGGGTCACAGTCTATGGATAAGGGGTAAGCCATTTAGGACTGAGATGAGGAGGAATTTCTTCACCCAGAGAGTGGTGAACCTGTGGAATTCTCTACCACAGAAGGTAGTTGAGGCCAATTCATTAAATATGTTCAAGAAGGAGTTAGATATATTTCTTAAGGCTAAAGGGACCAAGCGATAGGGGGAGAAAGCAGGGACAGGGTACTGAATTTGCATGATCAGCCATCATCTCATTAAATGGCAGAGCAGGCTCGCGGGGCCAAACATAGAAACATAGAAGATAGGAGCAGGAGTAGGCCATTCGGCCCCTCGAGCCTGCTCCGCCATTCAATGAGATCATGGCTGATCATTCAAATTCAGTACCCTGTCCCTGCCTTCTCCCCATATCCCTTGATCCCTTTAGCCTTAAGAAATATATCCAACTCTTTCTTGAATATATTTAATGAACTGGCCTCCACCGCCCTCTGTGGCAGAGAATTCCACAGGTTCACCACTCTCTGGGTGAAGAAATTCCTCCTCATCTCAGTCCTAAATGGCTTACCCCTTATCCTTAGACTATGACCCCTGGTTCTGGACTCCCCTGCCATCGGAAACATCCTTCCTGCATCTAGTCTGTCCAGGCCTGACAGAATTTTATAGGTTTCGATGAGATCCCCTCTCAATCTTCTAAACTCCAGTGAGTATAAGCCCAATCGACACAATCTCTCCTCATACGTCATTCCTGCCATCCCAGCTATCAGACTGGTGAATCTTCGCTGCACTCCTTCCATGGCAAGAACGTCCTTCCTCAGATAAGGCGACCTAAACTGCACACAATACTCAAGGTGCGGTCTCAGCAAGGCCCTGTACAACTGCAGCAAGACATCCTTGTTCCTGTACTCGAACCCTCTTGGTACGAAGGCCAACATACCATTTGCCTTCTTAACCGCCTGCTGCACCTGCATGCTTACCTTCAGCGACTGGTGTACAAGAACACCCAGGTCTCTTTGCACTTCCCCTTCTCCCAATCTATTGCCATTCAAATAATAATCTGCCTTCCTGTTTTTGCCACCAAAGTGGATAACCTCAGATTTATCCACATTATAGTACATTTGCCATGTTTCTGCCCAATCACCCAACCTGTCCAAATCGTACTGGAGTTTCACGACAGCCTCCTCACAGCATACCCTTCCACCCAGCTTTGTGTCGTCTGCAAATTTGGAGATATTACATTCAATTCCCTCGTCCAGATCATTAATATATATTGTGAACAGCTGGGGTCCTAGGACCGATCCTTGCGGTACCCCACGCCACTGCCTGCCACTCGGAAAACGACCTGTTTATTCCAACTCTTTGCTTTCTGTCTGCCAACCAGTTCTCTATCCAAGTCAATACCTTGCCCCCAATCCCATGTGCCTTAATTTTGCACGCTAATCTCTTATGCGGGACCTTATCGAAAGCCTTCTGTAAGTCCAAATACACCACATCCACTGGTTCTCCCTTATCTATTTTACCAGTTACATCCTCAAAAAATTCCAGCAGATTAGTCAAGCACGATTTACCTTTTGTAAATCCATGTTGACTCTAGCATTTTCCCCACTACCGATGTCAGGCTTACCGGTCTATAATTCCCCACTTTTTCTCTGCCACCTTTTTTGAATAGTGGGGTAACATTAGCTCCCCTCCAATCCATGGGTATCTGCTCCAGAGTCTATCGAGTTCTGGAAGATGACCAGCAAGTCATCTACTATTTCTAGGGCCACTTCCATAAGTAACCTAGGATGTAGATTATCAGGCCCTGGAGATTTATCGGCCTTCAGTCCCATCAATTTTCCTAACACCTTTTCCCTACAAATACTGATTTCTTTCAGTTCCACCCTTTCATCAGACCCTATATTCCCCGGCATCTCTGGGAGGTTATTTGTGTCCTCCTTTGTGAAGACAGAACCAAAATATGTATTTAGTTGGTCAGCCATTTCTTTGTTCCCCATTATAAATTTCCCTGATTCTGACTGCAAGGGACCTACGCTTGACTTCACCAATCTTTTTCTCTTCACATATCTATAAAAGCTTTTACAGTCAGTTTTTATGTTCCGTGCTGGCTTACTCTCATATTCTATTTCCCCCTTCTTAATTAATCCCTTTGTCCTCCTTTGTTGAATCCTAAACTGCTCCCAATCCTCAGGATTATTGCTTTTTCTGGCCAATTTATATGTCCTCTCCTTGGATCTTAAGCTATCCCTAATTTCCCTTGTTAGCCACGGTTGAGTCACAGTAAAAAATAATTTTTATGCCAAACTGGGATGAACAAATTCTGTAGTTCATCCATTCGGTCTTTGAATGTTTGCCATTGCCAATCCACCGTCAACCCTTTGAGTGATATTCCCCAGTCAATCCTACCCAACTCGTGCCTCAGACCATCGTAGTTTCCTTTTTTTAAATTTAGGACCCTAGTCTCTGAGTCAACTACTTCATTCTCCATCTTAATGAAGAATTCGATCATATTATGATTGCTCCGACCCAAGGGGCCTCGTAAAACAAGATTGCTAATTAATCCTTTCTCGTTACATAATACCCAGTCTAAGATGGCCTGATCTCTGGTTGGTTCCTCGACATATTGGTCCAGGAAACCATCCCGTAAACACTCCAGGAATTCCTCCTCCACAGTATTGTTTCTAATTTGGTTAGCCCAATCTAGATTAAAGTCACATCTTCTATGTTTCTATGTAAAATAACATTCCACTGTAGCCTGGCATATATCTTCCCTTTTTTAAAATTTTTGGATGCGAATATTAAGTTGATATATCTTACTTGAATGTTGCAAGCATGTACATATACGTAATTTCCCACGATAAAAAATTGGTTCGCTCGTGAGTACAAGGCTGGGAGTGAATGAGAGACCTGCTGTTTGCTGATTGGAGCACTGGCCCATGTGTTCCCAGGTACTCTTCTTCACACGGTGCACCCCTGCATCTGACAACATGTTTTCGAAGGAGGGTCCCCATCAGATGAGTGCGCATCCCGTTCAGATGCCGCTGGCATAATCCTTAATTATGCCGCTGACCACAAAATCTGGGGAAATATTTGCGAAGATGTTTTATGCTATTGTCAGTCTGATCTTTTATTCCAAAATTTAAGTTGTATTGATGGAGAAAAATTAGTCAAAATTTTAATTTTTACTTTCCATTATTGTTGTTCGGTTTTTTTCCTCTTGGAATTTCCCATTGCTGTGTGTGCGGGTTTGGAGGCGGATCGGCTGTAAAAATTGCGAAAATGGGCAGCGCATCATCCTGCCTTCTCGCGCCTTTAACTCAGGCGCGTTTCATAGTGTGCCCGATCGGCAGAGGCGATTAACTGCTTGTTATCGCATCCTTAAGTGGGTTTTTAACTGCAGCCTCTGAATTTAACGGCATGAGCACAGGAAGCACGCAGCTCGGGAACCTTGCCTGTGAAGGGGAGATGGAAGTTCAGTGGCCATTGTACGAGTGCATTAATTGACAGCTGTGAATACCACATAAATACACACATCTTACACCTCATTAGTTGCCTAAGGGAAAGGCTCTTGCTGACTCCATTTTGTGCACAGATTTAGGTTTCTGGAGTTTCTGCAACCTTGGAAGCTACTCTCAGCACATTTCTAGTCAGTATTAGAACTTGAGGGATTGGCCCTCTGATCACTACTTGATCTGCCATCTACGACATCAGCATGGGTGCCACTTATACTGTCTTACCTTGGTCCTCCGAATCAGACCAAAATGAGCCCCACCAGCAGTAGTAGCAGCAACCACAACAGCAGCCTTCTCCTCAATGACTTAATGCTCCCCAGGAGAGAGGGGGTCAGCACAGGACTGCAGCGCGCCAGAGGCGATACCCCCAACACAGGGTACAGGCAGAGGATGAGCTTCCTCAATGTGACTGAGCAGCAATGCTAAAGAAGGCTCAGGCTATTGCATCAGGTCCTGGTGAACATGTCTTACCAATAGCTGTCAAAGTCAGCTCCACCCTCAACTTCTTCGCCTCAGGTTCCTTCCAGGGATCTGCAGCAGACATTTGTGGCATCACACAGTCGGCTGCCCACAGATGCATCACACAGGTCACTGATGCCATGTTTCACAAGTCAGCTAATTATATCAACTTTGCCACTGATGAGGCGAGTGTCACTGAGCGGGCGCTCAGCTTTGCAGCTCTGGCTGACTTCCCACAGGTGCAGGGTGTCATCGACTGCCATCATCACCTAACAGTCTTGGTGAACCTCAAGGGCTTCCACTCCCTCAATGTGCAGCTCACCTGCAACCATAAAAAGATGATCATGCATGTGTGCACCAGATTCCCCGGCAGCTGTCATGAATCTTTCGTGCTGCGTCAGTCCACCCACCCCCACCACCCCCCCAGCTCTTCGCACCTCCAAACAGACTTACCGGCTGGCTCCTTGGAGACAAGGGCTATCCACTGAAGACGTGGCTCACGACACCCCTGAGAAGGCCAAGTACTGAGGCCGAGGAGCATTATAATGAGAGCCACATGTCCACCAGATGTGTCATAGAGCAAACAATAGGCATGCTGATGATGCCTTGACAGATCTGGAGGAGGCCTTCAGTATACATCAGCCAAGGTCTCCAGAATGTAGGGTGTGGTGTGTGGGTCCGCCTCACAACTGACTTATAAGCAGTTCGAATCGCTATCACTCCCTTGATTCTAGACCTTGGGCTTATTTAGGGGGGGCGATAAAAGTGCAGCAGACAACCGGTTTTGGTGCAAGAAACTTTGATCTTTATTCAAGAAAGAAAATGCAACATAACAATCTTATACTCTAATAAAAATGGGGAACATTTTAATACATACGAGGGAAATACAGCAGAAAATACCTCACCCCTCCCAATCCCACTTCCTAGTTAAGTTGAACTCCAGAGGACCAGGGATAATGCTCACCAAACGAATCCTTGACAGTTGAGCTGGTTCGCGGTTTCGGGGTTCACTGGATGTGTTGGTTGGTGTCTGCCGTACCCCAGACGCGGTAGCAGACTTCGAATGCTGGTCAGTCTTCACGAGTTCGCTGATGCGGTAGGGTGCGTTTTGGATTTATGGGGTGAGTACCCGCTTTTCTTCTGTAGAGATAGGGTTTAAGAGTTTCTTTAAGTAAAAATCTTACCCAGGGGTAAGTCAGGAATAGATTGTAGAGTGGAAAACTTTTGAATCTTTGGTTTTCTCCTGAGTTGTTTTCCTTTGGTCGTGGTGGCTCGATCGTACCAGGTTGGTTGGTGGTAATATTTTGTTGGTAGTTTCGTAAGGCTCTTGTTGCCGCAATGTGTCCACTGATGTCCTGGGTCACTGAAGCTGTTGAACTTGGGTGTACGGTAGAATGCTGCCCCATCTCGATGCTCCGGTTTCTTCTTGTGTGTTGCTTCTAGAGAGAACTGCCTTCTTGAGAAAACAGGCCTCCAATTATACTTTGAGGGGCCTTCTAATCTGTGCGCCAAATCAGTCCCGGTTTATTGTTTGATTTGGGCAGGCTCGTTAATGGTAACTTGATTAGAAATGTGTAAAATGGTTCTAGGATGCTATACTGATTATTCAATGAGCTGTTGAGCTCCTAGTTAATTGTCATAGCTATATTCAGGTTTCGAGTCTCCTGTCTGAGCCCGAGATTTCTATGTAGGTTGGCGAGGTGATTTGCATTATGCATGTTTTGGATGGGTCCTGTGTTTTGGGTGGGAACTGCTCCTCCGTGGTTCGATTGTTAGGATGTTAATGTCTGATAGGGGCTGAATGAGGTTACACAGTTCCCCAGACAATTTGATTTACTCCAGTATCCAAACTGTCTTTACAGAGGTTGATACCATTCCCTGTTGCAGCCTTTTCTCCCTTTACAGGCCCAACATGTCTTTTAAAATGCCAAATCCTGGTTTCCGACCTTGAATCTCCCTCTGTTAGGCCCAATGCATATTTTATCATCCTGAAGCTTGTTAGAAAGAGTCCAAAGTCATTTTCCTTAGGGTTTCCTTCTAGCTTTGGGGGATCTGTGAATTTTGAGAATCTTACAAGAATCATCGTCGTTTGCTGTGTGCTGCACAACACAGCGCAGCAGTGAGGATTGGAGCTGTAGGAGGAGCATAGCGCACTGCACACAGCCTCTTCAGAGGAGGAGGATGAACAGATGAAAGACGAGGAGAAGGAAGAATCTGAGGTGGAGATGGCACCAGCTGCAGCGCACATTGCTGCCCGGGAGGCTCGGGGTGGCCTCATCATGGCCAGATTTACTTAACTTGCTCCAATGCAGCCACATGCCTGCCACATACTCTACTAAGTTCCCCACCACCCCCCCACCCCCGCAACAACACCATAAAGCATCCCTACAATGACCAATCCATTCCTCTCACCCAGTGCCCCAATGCGCAAGGTTAAATAATGTCACCATTCACTCCAAGTGACAAAGCCACTCCCAATGTTTGAGGCAAAAATAGACAAGACCCGAAAATAGTGCAAAGTAAACCATTTATGTGTCTCATCAAAATAACGGAAACTTAGCACTAGCATTTTTTCATACACCCATGATCTTACCCCTGTGCATCTACTTTTGTGTCAGTTTTCTTTTGCGAGTGCTTCTATGAGGTGCAACCCCTGTGGCTTCAGCAGAGGTAGTTGCAGGCTGCGACTGCGTAGACACTATTGACGGACGTTCTCTGGGTTTTGGAGCCTGTCTGCTCCTCCTGTGATTGTGCAGGGGCAGACTCGGCCTTCAGGATCCAAGGAAGCTTGTGGGGCTCTGACTGAGGGGGTGGCAATGGGAGAGAAGTGGGAGTGCTTTGAGAAGCGCCCCCACTTCCATGTCCCCTCTCACCATCATCCTTTTCATGGGCCACCTGCACTTCCCTGCTAGCGATGAGCTGGGGAACACCTTGTTGCACAGCAGTGGGTCGATGAAGGGCCAAGTCTACATTTACATCACTCCTTGAGAGTAGGTCTATGAATGCCTGCCATCTGTTGTCCATGGCTAGCATGTGCTCATGAGTGTCGCATTAGCTGCTCCATGCAGGTGACCATCCTTTCCATGGAAGAGCACATCATTACTATCGCCTGTGACATGGTGGTGCGCATGTTGGAGATGGACTCCTCCTCACCACATCCCTGCTATTGACCTCCTCAGCTACATCCAGCCAGGCTTTTTTTGTTTCTTGTGGAGGTCAGGTCTCTTTTGCCTATCAGTAGGGAAAAGGATCCCCCTGTGTGCTCTGACAGCCTCCACAAGAGTATGCAGCGATGACTCTGAGAAGCGTGGTGCAGCCCTCTGCCTTTGGATAGCCATCCTTCCAAAGTTATAGCAGTAATGTGGCCTTTCAGCCTCCTCTGGCAACCTTGAATTGAATTCAGTGCAAGGCTGCTTTAAATAAGGGCGCTGGAAACGAGTCATCGATGACATCATCATATTTGTCCCACACTATTTAATAGGGCCGGGAAACGCGCATGACTCTTTCAATTGGAGCCATTAAGTGAAAGTCGCACTGAGCAGTGCGTTGCTCCGAACATCGGGTTCCCAACCCGCTACGCAGCCTGCCCGCACGCACGCACAAAGCCTGAAGCAAAGGTGAAAATTCTGACTTTATGTTTCAAATAATGTTATAACTTTTGTTTAATCTCTCAAACAACTCACAAAGCTGCAAGAAACACTGAGAAATAATAAACTGTGACTTTATTCACCCATTTCAATTTCTGATATCTGTGCTTTTGTGCTCTAGAAATAATTTTAACTTCAGTCTCATTTTTAACATTTTAATTTTTGTAAAAAATGTCATACTAATTTTAATTTGCAGTTCATTGCTTTAGTTCAAGTATTTTCCTCCTCATTTTAGTCGATGAACCCAGCACTGGGGCACACACATATTTTGTTATGTGCATGTTACATCATCAAATATTATTAGATATTGGAGGCAAGTGTCCAGCTATGAGTGATTTTAAAAAGCAGACACATTAGCTGCATACTTAAATATTACAATGTGTTTGGAACTTTGTTTTTAACTAAATAGCTTTCCCATGGTCACTTCTTAATCTATTAAATGAATTTTTGCTACTGCCTATTGCAGTTGTGATGGAATGAAAAACATATGGGCCCAGATTTTGGTGGAGCGGGGCATCCCGCAGCGTGCCCTGTTAGTTGGACTTCTTCGTGCACTTTTAGGTTTTTTTAAATTTTGCCCACAAAGTTGCTGGAAGGACAAACTGATGACGGTGTAGTGAGAGCAGTAGGGCATCTGGGACCTTGGTGAACAACAGGACTAACAGTGTATTTCCTTAACCAATGAGATTAAAGGATTGAGAAATAAACACAGGAAGGACTGAGAAGGAGGGTGAATTAAAGAGGGTGTCACATCAGGTACAGAAAGAGAAATAAAGAAGGAAGGAAAGATTGGATTAAGAGAGAGAGAAAAAGAAACAAAGGAAAAGTAGGAAACAATAGAAACATTTAAAATTTGACATTTTAAAAATCTTCCAACAACAGTTCGTAAACTGAAGGAATGAGACTCCACATTTTTAATTGCTCACTTTCTGGGCAAGAGAGGTTGATTGGCAGTCATTAACAATTATCATGCCGTTTAAAGGGTACTTGTGCTGTTAATTGCTAGAGTTAACTTTCTGTGGTGAGATTAATGGGCAATTAATGTTCAAATGCAGCAACTTCATGAAACTTCTGGGCGAGATGCTATTTTTGCGAAGCTAGAGGAGGAGCGGGCAAATTATCCAGCAACTTGTGGCGATTTGCAATTCACAGGGTTTTGCTTCTTCGCCACAAGTTCCTGCCGATTTGCACATTAATAGCGTTCACACGCTATTGTTTCAACAAAATCTTGGCCATGGTATTCGCTACAAAATGGAGAATACATTTACAGAAATGTACACAAGCGCTGAATGTTTGATCGGAAATATGCACCAGAATTTATAACCGCTAAAAGGTTGAATACATGCTCATGATATGATTACAAACTGCTTTGTCCTAAGATTGAATAAAATACATGTGTGATTTCCTTGTAGCATCACCAGCAGTATACGGCACAGATACATTCATGATCTACTTCATCTGTAAGTGATCCTTTAATGTTATTATCAAGTGGTGCAGAATTTAACATAGAAACATAGAAGATAGGAGCAGGAGTAGGCCATTCGGCCCTTCGAGCCTGCTCCGCCATTCAATGAGATCATGGCTGATCATTCAAATTCAGTACCCTGTCCCTTCCTTCTCCCCATATCCCTTGATCCCTTTAGCCTTAAGAAATATATCCAACTCTTTCTTGAATATATTTAATGAACTGGCCTCCACCGCCCTCTGTGGCAGAGAATTCCACAGGTTCACCACTCTTTGGGTGAAGAAATTCCTCCTCATTTCAGTCCTAAATGTCCTACCCCTTATCCTTAGACTATGACCCCTGGTTCTGGACTCCCCGACCATCGGGAACATCCTTGCAGCATCTAGTTTGTCCAGGCCTGACAGAATTTTATAGGTTTCGATGAGATCCCCTCTCAATCTTCTAAACTCCAGTGAGTATAAGCCCAATCGACGCAATCTCTCCTCATACGTCATTCCTGCCATCCCAGGTATCAGCCTGGTGAATCTTCGCTGCACTCCTTCCATGGCAAGAACGTCCTTCCTCAGATAAGGCGACCAAAACTACACACAATACTCAAGGTGCGGTCTCACCAAGGCCCTGTACAACTGTAACAAGACATCCTTGTTCCTGTACTCGAACCCTCTTGCTACGAAGGCCAACATACCATTTGCCTTCTTAACCGCCTGCTGCACCTGCATGCTTACCTTCAGCGACTGGTGCACAAGAACACCCAGGTCTCTTTGCACTTCCCCTTCACCCAATCTATTGCCATTCAAATAATAATCTGCCTTCCTGTTTATGCCTCCAAAGTGGATAACCTAACATTTATCCACATTATAGTGCATTTGCCATGTTTCTGCCCAATCACCTAACCTGTCCAAATCGTACTGGAGTTTCATGACATCCTCCTCACAGCATACCCTCCCACCCAGCTTTGTGTCATCTGCAAATTTGGAGATATTACATTCAATTCCCTCATCCAGATCATTAATATATATTGTGAACAGCTGTGGTCCTAGGACCGATCCCTGCGGTACCCCACTAGTCACTGCCTGCCACTCGGAAAATGACCCGTTTATTCCAACTCTTTGCTTTCTGTCTGCCAACCAGTTCTCTATCCAAGTCAATACCTTGCCCCCAATCCCATGTGCCTTAATTTTGCACGCTAATCTCTTATGCGGGACCTTATCGAAAGCCTTCTGAAAGTCCAAATACACCACATCCACTGGTTCTCCCTTATCTATTTTACCAGTTACATCCTCAAAAAATTCCAGTAGATTAGTCAAGCATGATTTACCTTTTGTAAATCCATGTTGACTTTGTCCGATCCTGTCACTGCTTTCCAAGTGCTCTGTTATTACATCTTTTATAATGGACTCTAGCATTTTCCCCACTACCGATGTCAGGCTTACCGGTCGATAATTCCCCGCTTTTTCTCTGCCACCTTTTTTGAATAGTGGGGTAACATTAGCTACCCTCCAATCCATGGGTACTGTTCCAGAGTCTATTGAGTTCTGGAAGATGACCAGCAATGCATCTATTATTTCTAGGGCCACTTCCTTAACTACCCTGGGATGTAGATTATCAGGCCCTGGGGATTTATCGGCCTTCAGTCCCATCAATTTTCCTAACACCATTTCCCTACAAATACTGATTTCTTTCAGTTCTACCCTTTCATCAGACCCTAAGTTCCCCGGTATTTCTGGGAGGTTATTTGTGTCCTCCTTTGTGAAGACAGAACCAAAATATGTATTTAGCTGGTCTGCCATTTCTTTGTTCCCCATTATAAATTCCCCCGATTCTGACTGCAAGGGACCTACGCTTGACTTCACCAATCTTTTTCTCTTCACATATCTATAAAAGCTTTTACAGTCAGTTTTTATGTTCCCTGAAAGCTTACTCTCATATTCCATTTTCCCTTTCTTAATTAATCCCTTTGTCCTCATTTGTTGAATCCTGAACTGCTCCCAATCCTCAGGATTATTGCTTTTTCTGGCCAATTTGTATGTCCTCTCCTTGGATCTTATGCTATCCCTAATTTCCCTTGTTAGCCACGGTTGAGTCACCTTTTTTGTTTTATTTTTATGCCAAACTGGGATGAACAACTGCTGTATTTCATCCATTCGGTCTTTGAATGTTTGCCATTGCCTATCCACCGTCAACCCTTTGAGTGCCATTCCCCAATCAATCCTACCCAACTCGCTCCTCAGACCATCGTAGATTCCTTTATATAAATTGAGGACCCTAGTTTCTGAATCAAGTACTTCATTCTCCATCTTAATGAAGAATTCGATCATATTATGATCGCTCCGACCCAAGGGGCCTCGTACAACAAGATTGCTAATTAATCCTTTCTCGTTACATAATACCCAGTCTAAGATGGCCTGATCCCTGGTTGGTTCCTCGACATATTGGTCCAGGAAACCATCCCGTAAACACTCCAGGAATTCCTCCTCCACAGTATTGTTACAAATTTGGTTAGCCCAATCTATATGTAGATTAAAGTCACCCATGATGACTGCTGTGCCCTTATTGCATGCTTCTTTAATTTCCCTTTTAATGCCACCCCCAACCTCCGCCTTACTGTTTGGAGGTCTATATACCACTCCCACTAATGTTTTTTTCCCCTTAGTATTTCTCAATTCTACCCATAGAGATTCCACATCATCAGAGCTAATATCCTTCATTACCATTGTGTTAATCCCTTCTTTAACCAGTAATGCTACCCCACCTCCCTTTTTGCCTATCTTTCCTGAATATCGAATACCCCTGGATGTTGAGTTCCCAGTCTTGGCCATTCTTGAGCCACATTTCTGTAATCCCAACCAAATCATATTCGTATTTGCGCAGCCAATTCATCCACCTTATTACAAATGCTCCTCGCATTAAGACACAAAGCCTTCAGGCTTGTTTTTTTAACGCTCTTAGACCTATTAGAATTATTATTTACTGTGGCCACGTTTGATTTAAACCCTTGATTTCTCTGACTGCCACTTTTGTTTTTCTCCTTCCTATCTTTTGCTTTTATCCTTGTTTCCCTTTCCTCTGTCTCCCTGCTCAGGTTCCCAACCCCCTTCCATTTTAGTTTAAACCCTCCCCCACGGCACTAGCAAACAAACCCCCTAGGACATCGGTTCCAGCCCTGCTCAGGTGCAGACCGTCCGGTTTGAACTGGTCCCACCTCCCCCAGAACCGGTTCCAATGTCCCAGGAATTTGAATCCCTCCCCCTGGTACCATTCCTCTAGCTACATATTCATCTGAAGTATCCTTCTATTTCTACTCTGACTAGCTCGTGGCACTGGTAGCAATCCTGAGATTGCTACCTTTGAGGTCCTGTTTTTTAATTTATCTCCTAACTCCCTATATTCCGCTTTTAGGACCTCATCCCGCTTTTTACCTACATCGTTGGTGCCTATATGCACCATGACAACTGGCTGTTCACCCTCCCCTTCCAAGATGTTCTGCAGCTGCTTGGAGACATCATTGACCCTTGCACCAGGGAGGCAACACACCATCCTGGAGTCTCGTTTGCGGCTGCAGAAATGCCTATCTATTCCCCTTACAATTGAATCCCCTATTACTATAGCTCTATCACTCTTTTTTCTCCCATTCTGTGCAGCAGAGCCACCTCTGGTGCCAGGAAGTTGGCTGCTGCTGCCTTCCTCTGATAAGCCACCCCCCCCAACAGTACTCAAAGTGGTGTATCTGTTGGAGAGGGGGATGGCCACAGGGGACCCCTGCACTACCTGCCTGCGCCTAGTACTCTGCCTGTTGGTCACCCGTTCCCTTTCTTCCTGTCCAACCTCTACCTGTGGTGTGTCCAACTCCCTAAACGTGCTATTCACGATGTCACGAGCATCGTGAACGCTCCAGTATGCATCCAATCGCAGCTCCAGCGCCGCAATGTGGTCTGTCAGTAGCTGCAGCTGGGTGCACTTCCTGCACACGTAGTTGTCAGGGACACCGGAAGTGTCCCTGAGTTCCCACATTTCGCAGGAGGAGCAGATCACAGGGCCGGGCTGTCCTGCCATGATTTACCCTTTAATTAATTGAATTTAAATTAAATCAATCAATCCCACTAATTACACTACAGTTAAATAGTTTACCAACAGTGCCCGCTACACCAGAGAGACCTTAGAAACTATAAACCAGAGTTAAAGTTTAAAAAAGAGAGAAATACTCACCAACCAATCACTTACCTGCTTCCTGCTGACGTCACACTTGGATTACTTTTTACCTCTGTCCCCTGCTGCTGAATTGGTCGGGCCTCGCTCCTCGCTGCCGGTTATAAGCTCTGCCTCGCGCTGCAAGTCTCACCCAGGTCCGATGCTCTGGTCAGGCCTCGCTCCTCGCTGCCGGTTATAAGCTCCGCCTCGCGCTGCAAGTCTCACCCAGGTCCGATGCTCTGGTCGGGCCTCGCTCCTCGCTGCTGGTTATAAGCTCCGCCTCGCACTGCAAGTCTCACCCAGGTCCGATGCTCTGGTCGGGCCTCGCTCCTCGCTGCCGGTTATGAGCTCCACCTCACGCTGCAAGCCTCACCCAGGTCCGATGCTCTGGTTGGGCCTCGCTCCTCGCTGCTGGTTATTAGCTCCGCCTCGCGCTGCAAGTCTCACCCAGGTCCGATGCTCTGGTCGGGCCTCGCTCCTCGCTGCCGGATATAAGCTCCGCCTTGCGCTGCAAGTCTCACCCAGGTCTGATGCTCTGGTCGGGCCTCGCTCCTCGCTGCCGGTTATAAGCTCCGCCTCGCGCTGCAAGTCTCACCCAGGTCCGATGCTCTGGTCGGGCCTCGCTCCTCGCTGCCGGTTATAAGCTCCGCCTCGCGCTGCAAGTCTCACCCAGGCCCGATGCTCTGGTCGGGCCTCGCTCCTCGCTGCCGGTTATAAGCTCCGCCTCGCGCTGCAAGTCTCACCCAGGTCCGATGCTCTGGTCGGGCCTCGTTACTCGCTGCCGGTTATAAGCTCCGCCTCGCGCTGCAAGTCTCACCCAGGTCCGATGCTCTGTTGTCTGTTGTCCCAGCACAGTAACTGATATCATTACGAGTTCCAAAGATACAAAATGCAATTCTCAAAATGGGCTTATGTGGTGCAGCCAACAGCCTAACTGTCTTTGTTTTATTTAAAGAGACAATATTTGTCATGCAGAGGCATAAAGAGAGATGACCTTAACGGATTGCACTCTTCACTATTCCAAACTTTATTAGCACTGCAGGGAAACATTCATCCCTGTAATCCCATCCGTAATTCTTCCAACTAAAAAGCAAATCAAGGCCAAGCATCTGTAAGTTACGACTACTTAATAGCCACATGAAATTAATGATACAGTAAGCTACAGGTAGAACAGGTTTTTATTTTTTTATTCAGAGACTAAGTACACCATGTAATGCACTGAGGTGTTTTTTCCTGAATAACTTTTCTCTATACAGTGATATCAATTTCATGATGTGTTACTGTTGCGAGATGTGGGAGCCGGTAGACCCCATTGAGGCTAACGGTGATTACATCTGTGACAAGTGTCTGCTGCTACAGGATCTCCAGCTCCGTGTTGATGAGCTGGAGTCTGAGCTTCAGATACTGCGACACATCAGGGAGGGGGAGAAGTACCTGGACTCTGTGTTTCAGGAGGTGGTCACACCTATG
This sequence comes from Somniosus microcephalus, assembly GCF_052327205.1. Lineage (NCBI taxonomy): Eukaryota > Metazoa > Chordata > Chondrichthyes > Squaliformes > Somniosidae > Somniosus > Somniosus microcephalus. Next base: position 90,246,254 of record NC_140998.1, on the reverse strand, counting down.
AAGTTAATTAATTCAGATGTAGCCCATGGTCAGGGACTGGACGGTGTGACCATGAGTGAGGCAGGTACGGGGATCCAGAAGGTAGTGTTGGAGGAGCCGCAGCCCTTGCTCTTGTCCAACAGGTTCGAGCTTCTTACTCCCTGTGGAGGCGGAAGCAGGGGCTGCAGGGAGGATGAGCAACCTGGCCACAGCACCGTGGAGAGGGGGGCCATTCAAGAGGGGGGAGTAAATAGAAATGTTGTAGTGGTAGGGGATAGTATTATTAGGGGGATAGATAGAGTTCTCTGCAGCCAAGAGCGAGAGTCCCGTAGGCTGTGTTGCCTACCCGGTGCCAGGGTTAAGGACATCTCCTCTGGGCTGGACAGAAACTTGGAGTGGGAGGGGGAGGATCCAGTTGTCGTGGTCCATGTTGGTACCAACGACATAGATAGGACAAGGAAGGAGGTTCTGCTGAGGGAGTTTGAGCAGCTAGGGGCCAAATTAAAAAGCAGAACCACAAGGGTAATAATCTCTGGATTATTACCTGAGCCACGAGTGAATTTGGCTAGGACAAATAAAATAAGAGAGTTAAATGCGTGGCTCAAAGACTGGTGTGGGAGAAATGGGTTTTGCTTCCTGGGACACAGGCACCAGTACTGGGACAGGAGGGAGCTGTTCCGTTGGGACGGGCTTCACTTGGCCAGTGCTGGGACTAGAGTCCTGGCGGATCATATAACTAGGGCTGTAGAGAGGGCTTTAAACTAACTAGTGGGGGGGAGGTTCCCAGAGAGCAAATAATACAAATGACAACAGAGAAGGTCATAGACTTAGGTAGCAGTGGGGAAATTAAAAACCAGAGCGTGTCAGGAAGGGGTAGAAGGTGTGGAGTAAAAGGTAAAGTAATAAAAAGGGCAATAGCAGGAACTAAGTGTCACAAAACATATTTGAAAGTTCTCTATCTGAATGCACGTAGCATTCGTAACAAAATAGACGAGTTAAAGGCACAAATAGCTACATATGGGTATGATCTTGTGGCCATTACAGAAACATGGCTGCAGGGTGACAATGCCTGGGAATTAAACATACCAGGTTATTTAACAATCAGGAAGGACAGGCAGGAAGGAAGGGGAGGTGGGGTGGCTATGTTAATAAAGGAAGGAATCACTGTAATACAGAGAAATGATATTGGGTCAAAGGATCAGGATAATGAAACAGTTTGGGTGGAGATAAGGAATAATAAGGGGAAAAAAACACTAGTGGGTGTAGTATATAGGCCTCCGAACAGTCGCAACTCGGTTGGACGGAGTATCAATCAGGAAATAGTTGAGGCTTGTAATAAGGGAACATCTATAATTATGGGGGATTTTAACTATCATATAAATTGGATGAATCAAATTGGGCAGGGCTGCCTTGAGGATGAGTTCATTGAGTGTATTAGGGATGGGTTTCTTGAGCAGTATGTAACTGAACCAACCAGGGGGCAAGCAACCTTAGATCTGGTCCTGTGTAACGAGACAGGATTAATTAAAAATGTCCTAGTAAAGGATCCCCTTGGAATGAGTGACCATAACATGGTTGAATTCCATATTCAGTTAGAGGGTGAGGAGGCTGTATCTCAAACAAGCGTGCTAAGCTTGAATAAAGGAGACTATGAAGGTATGAGAGCGGAATTGAGTAAAGTGGATTGGGAAAATAGGTTAAAGGATAAGACGATACATGATCAGTGGTGTACATTTAAGGAGTTATTTTACAAATTCCAAAAAAAGTATATTCCACTGAGAAAAAAAGGGTGTAAAAGAAAATACAGCCATCCGTGGCTAAGTAAAGAAATTAAGGATAGTATTTGACTAAAAACAAGGGCATATAAGGTAGCCAAATCTAGTGGGAGGATAGAGGATTGGGAAAACTTTAAAAGACAGCAAAAAATAACAAAAAGATTGATTAAGAAAGGGAAGATACATTATGAAAGTAAATTAGCAAAAAATATAAAAACAGATAGTAAGAGTTTTTATAGTTATATAAAAAGAAAAAGGGTGGCTAAAGTAAATGTTGGTCCCTTAGAGGATGAGACCGGGAAATTAATGGTGGGAAATATGGAGATGGCAAAAACACTGAATGAATATTTTGTATCAGTCTTTACAGTAGAGGACACCAAGAATATCCCAACACTTGACAAGCAGGGGGCTATAGGGGGGGAGGAGCTAAATACGATTAAAATCACTAAGGAAGTAGTACTTGGTAAAATAATGGGACTCAAGGCGGATAAATCACCTGGACCTGATGGCTTACATCCCAGGGTTTTGAGGGAAGTGGCGGTAGGGATTGTGGATGCATTGGTAATAATCTTCCAAAACTCCCTGGACTCAGCAAAGGTCCCGGCAGACTGGAAAACTGCTAATGTAACACCCTTATTTAAAAAGGGCAGTAGACAGAAGGCTGGAAACTATAGACCGGTTAGCCTAACATCTGTGGTAGGTAAAATTTTGGAGTCCATTATTAAGGAGACAGTAACAGGACATTTGGATAATCATAATTTAATAAGACAAAGTCAGCATGGTTTTATGAAGGGGAAGTCATGTTTGACAAATTTGCTGGAGTTCTTTGAGGAAGTAACATATAGGGTGGATAAAGGTGAACCAGTGGACGTAGTGTATTTAGACTTCCAAAAGGCATTTGACAAGGTGCCACACAAAAGATTATTGCTTAAGATAAAAAATCACGGGATTGGGGGTAATATTCTGGCATGGATAGAGGATTGGCTATCTAACAGAAGGCAGAGAGTTGGGATAAATGGTTCATATTCAGACTGGCAATCAGTAACCAGTGGTGTTCCGCAGGGGTCAGTGCTGGGTCCCCAACTCTTTACAATCTATATTAACGATTTGGAGGAGGGGACCGAGTGTAACACATCAAAGTTTGCAGATGATACTAAGATGGGAGGGAAAGTAGTGAGTGAGGAGGACATAAAAAACCTGCAAAGGGACATAGACAGGCTAAGTAAGTGGGCAGAGATTTGGCAGATGGAATACAATACTGGAAAGTGTGAGGTTATGCACTTTGGCAGGAAAAATCGTAGAGCAAGTTATTATCTTAATGGCAAGAAACTTGAAAGTACTGAAGTACAAAGGGATCTGGGGGTCCTGGTGCACGAAACTCAAAAGGTTAGTATGCAGGTGCAGCAAGTGATTAAGAAGGCCAATGGAATGTTGGCTTTCATTGCTAGGGGGATAGAATATAAAAATAGGGAGGTATTGCTTCAGTTGTACAAGGTATTGGTGAGACCGCACCTGGAATACTGCATACAGTTTTGGTGTCCATACTTAAGAAAGGACATACTTGCTCTCGAGTCAGTACAAAGAAGGTTCACTCGATTAATCCCGGGGATGAGGGGATGGACATATGAGGAGAGGTTGAGTAGATTGGGACTCTACTCATTGGAGTTCAGAAGAATGAGAGGCGATCTTATTGAAACATATAAGATTATGAAGGGGTTGCATCGGGTGGATGCAGGGAGGATGTTCCAGATGATGGGTGAAACTAGAACTAGGGGGCATAGTCTTAGAATAAGGGGCTGCTCTTTCAAAACTGAGATGAGGAGGAACTACTTCACTCAGAGGGTGGTAGGTCCATGGAATATGCTGCCCCAAAAAGCTGTCGAAGCTACATCATTACATAAATTTAAAACAGAAATAGACAGTTTCCTAGTAGAAAAGGGAATTAAGGGTTACGGGGAGCGGGCAGGAATTTGGACATGAGTCTAGGTTCGGATAGGTCATGGCCCTGTGGGTAGCGGAGCGGGCCCAGGGGCCGTGTAGCCTGATCCTGCTCCTGTTTTTCGTGTGTCTAATGCTGTTAGATTCAGGAGATAGTCCTGTCATAGTGGATTGGCGGTTAGGATCAGATCAGCCATGATCTTATTGAATGGCGGAGCAGGCTCGAGGGGCCAATTGGCCTACTCCTGCTCCTATTTCTTATGTTCTTATATGTGTGTTAAATGTACATTATGGAAATCATGGTATATACATAATCTGAACAAAGCATTAAAGCACTTTTCAACAAGCATGAGGCAATTTTGGTAACGCACACTTAGTCATCACGGCATTCACTTCCTTATATGTGTTGTGCCAGACAAAATGATTCATTATTAAACGGTACATCGCTCATTCTTCAGGCGATATAGCAGGGAAACAGTTAAACTAGTGCGATCTGTCTATCTCACTGTCATCACCCTTTAATATTTTCTCTAACTGTACGCCATAATGCATTGAAACATAAGGTTTTGCTAATATTACAGAGCCCTACCTCCGAATTCTCGAGGCAAATAGTGCATCTTGAGAGAGCCAAATGTACACTCAGCTGGACAGAGTGAGGCCCAATGTCTGCCACTACATTGTAGCAACTGTTTGTGGATTAAATACAGATATCATCAACCAGAACTTTACCCAATATCTGAAACAAGGACAGAAATAATTTCTGTTTGCACCAGCTACCACTGCCTCCTCTTCTCATAGCATATGCTCCCAATGAAAGATCCTGTTGTGAAGCCAAATTGGCAGAAAGGAGGCTATAATGCAGCTGCTTGTAAAATGTATTATCACATTTATTATTTTGCTGATTTTACACATGGTTTAGACATTTATAGTATGTTTTTCTTGTCAATTATAAAACATAACCTCTCATCAACCAAAGTGAGCCCAGCATATAATCACTAATACATTGAGCATGCCAGCAATTCATAGATATTCAATTTGATTCATAATCGCTTCTGAGCTTGTGACACATGGCATCCATATGTTTGCCGACACAGGCAGAGGCCAAGAAGTAGCAGATACCCAGCATGTCACTTGTGGGCATTTGGAATGTTTCCCTGACCAGAAAAGTAAATGTTGTGACTTTCACAGTCACTGGCATACTTGACTCAAAACTATTATCTGAGTCTGCTTTAAACTCACAATTCCAAAAGTGGCTCCACATTGATCCTGTAGCACCAAGCAATACAAATATCACTGTGGTCTGGGATATTGACCCAAGATTAGTGTTGTGGTTGATAGGGACTCAGCAGAAACTTCGGTATGATAAAATGATAGCTTTATTCAAGTGCACACAGGGAGAAGACTCTTTTCCACAAGGTCAAGAGAGTTCTGATTCTATAGCTAGCAACAGCTTCTTTTATGCTCAAAACCACAAGAAGAAACATGTTATTTCGCGCGTACACATTTCTACTTGGCTACATTCATGCTATGCTTTTCTACACACTTTGTGATTTCTGTTATCTGGGTCACAATGTTCCATCCTAGACTTAGTTCCCTGAGCTCAGCATTTAACAATTTAGGCCAAGCTTCCAAATGCTCTCTGCGTTTAATTATGTTAACCTGCGCTAGCCTTACAAAATGTCCTAACGTGCACCCTAACAATCGCCCCTTTTGGCCCTTGGCCAGCGCCTGGCCCAAGGCAGTCATACCCATGGATCCTTTACCTGTGGAGTATCCTAGGGATCCTCTGGGGTCCACAAGTTTTGGATCCTACCAACTTTAATCCTTTAATGACTTCGCATTGGCTCTGCTAGCCTCCGCTAGGTCTGGGTATAATGCCAGCAAATAGCAACTTAAGCCTCGCCTCTCCCTGTATTCATATATGGCTTCACACCGGTTGCTCCCAACCTGTTCCCTTCTTCAACGGTTCTGTTTCAGCCTTCCGTAGGGCTTTGGCCAAGTCCTTATACTTCTTCTTTCTCAAAATGTGCCGGTGAGGCAAATCATGTCTATCATCACCACCAGTTGTACCACCACCAAAACATGGGAGACTATTCTGATCCAGGGGTGAATTTGTACATTAAGCCCCAAGGTCCACAAGTCCTCCCACCAAGTTGTGACTTGGATTTCCTCGACCTGGTCCTTTATATCCTCACTCTTCTGGCGGAGGGTATAATACGTCTTGTCGGCCTTATCTAACCCTGCCTTGATTTCATCCAAGTGCTCAGGCAGTGGGGGTATTGGGTAGGTGAACTGGTTAAAGTACTGTTCGAGCTCATCGCGAATATCCTCCTTGGCATCTAGGTTAACTACTTCTCGTTGAAGTATGTCCACCAGCTCTACCCTGCCCATCCGTGATGGCAACTGTGGCCTAAAGCACACAGTTTGATTCCCCATCTGGCATCTGGTATACCCGTGCCAGAAAAACGTCTGGGATGTGGTGACGCATTATTGGCCTTTACCCACGTAGGCTACTTGAGTTGGTTCCATGTTGGCTGGCATGGTCTCCATGGTACAATTGGCTGTGGTATTAAATCTGCACTTCGCCTCCTCTGTCTCATAGATCGGGTGAGGGCACAAAATTGTGGAGCCATTGATGCTGCACCCTTCCAGTGTGGTCCCTAACATCTTTCCTCACACCTTCACTACATATGGGAGTGTGCTGTAATGATTAACACTATACCCTTCCCTGATCACTCCTATATTCTCTACTCTATAGACCTCTCTAGGTGGGGTTGAGTCAGTGAGCACTGGTATAGCAAGTACCATTCCCAATAATATTCCTTCCTTTACAATACGGTCAGTATTAGCAGAATACACACGCACTAATCCCCTGAGTTGGCAACCGGTTCTGTTGGACCCTGTTTTCTTTGTAAGCTTGATAAGCTGTTTGTTAGTGATCCATAAGGGAACCTCACCTTGGTGGATCTGTCTCATATTCTCCCGTGTCTGTTCTATAAACCAGGGTCCATAAGTGAAGTCCAGGCTCCGCTTCCGTCGCCTGTTCTTCCGTTCATTGGGAGTCCCTCGGCCTGCCCGATTTGGTGTCCATCCCCCATTGAATTGTGCCATTTGCTTCATTACCCTGCCCAACAGGGCGGTGTATAACGCTCTGGTTTTTCCCAAGCACCAGGACAGTAACCCTACATCTGTAATGTTCAACACTACGGGTACCAACTCATGGTGTACATTATCATACAAAATCTTATCTTCCTTTACTAACACAAGTCCATTCTCTGGTCCCTCCAACAGGCCAAGTGTATGTTGTCACATTATCACATGTAGAATGTCCAATCCTGTCCTGGTTCCAATGCCAGGTATGCCACAGATCTGCACCTCCTGCTGTTGTGGGATGCTTATGCCCGAATGGACCCTCAATACATACGAAGTTACTCACGGCCACGGATACTACTTGTTGCACCATTATTCCTTTCGAGTTCCTCGTAGGTGCCCCTAACATCAAATTTGCCATGCACAGCGCTCGTAAAATAAGCCATTCATGCTCCTTCAGTGAAAGCCACGTGGCACAGCAGAAGCAACAGTGCTCGTTGGTTCATCCTGGTGATATCTGGAAAGCAAAAATGCATACGGGTATCCGGTCGTCACCACGACCCAGTTATTTACTTGTAATCTTACCCCTTATAGGGTTGTAACTGGGACCAATGTTTCCATCGGCCCTTTCCCTGCATATCCAAGCAAGCACAGGTGTCACTTGTCATGATTACTTCATATGGGCCTATCCATTTTGGTGCAAACCCTGGCTTTCCTGGTACTATTCTGACCATTACCTTATTTCCTACTTCGGGCACCTTAGCTTTTTCCTGCATCACATCAGTTTCCAAATTGTGGATTGCCTGTTGGTCCGCAACTTCACGCCGTAAACCATGCAGCTGCCGGCATAGTTCTCTCTCAAACCTCTTGACTCGTTCTCGGGCTGGTCCTACAGTTCTGTTTGGTGTGACCCTCAGCGCCATCAATATACTTGGCAGTAGGTCCACCCATCCCTTACCTGTCTCTGTTATGGCCTTGGCGAATGCTCTTTTTAGGGTCCGATTCATGCGTTCTACCATCCCTGAACTCTAGGGGTGGTAGGGTATGTGGATTTTCTGTTTTATCCCCATTAGTTGGCACACTGCCTTTACCACTTGCCCTGTAAAATGTGTTCCCCTGTCTGAATCTAGCTGCAAAGGTACTCCCCACCTTGGGATGATTTCTTCAGCTAATATCCGTGCTACGGTATTAGCTGAGCAGTCTTGGGTGGCAAAAACCTCCACCCATTGTGTAAATTGGTCAATAATTACCAAACAATAATTCTTTATCTGACTAGGGGGTAAAGGTCCTGTAAAGTCTACCTGTATTTGTTCCCATTCCTTAACTTCCCCCTCTGGGGTATCTTTGTGTAATTCTACTATATTAACTTCCTCTGGTCCTATGGCGGCCGCTCCACCCGACACATGGGCGCCTCTAGCGTCACTCGTCTTGCCGCTTCATCTGCATTTCTGTTGCCTACTTGTAGGGGATTGCTTCCCTTCTGATGAGCTTTCACCTTAATTACTGCTGCTTGTTGCGGTAGATTTGCTGCTTCCACTAACGCCTTTATTACTTTCTCATGCTGTACCGCTCCTCCGCTTGAGGTGATGTACCCTCTCCTACTCCAGGCTGTCATATAGTCATGTACCACTCCAAAGACTTCATATAAATATTAGCTGCCCTGCCCTCAGCCAGTTTCAAGGATTCTGTGAGCGTTATCAATTCTGCTACACTGGAGTGGAGCTAATTTACAGAACAAACGGGAAACTGTTCAACCTCCGTCACCTCCAGTCCAGATCCAAGATTGTCCAATCCTCTGTCATCGAATTACAGTATGCAGACGACGCTTGCGTCTGCGCTCACTCAGAGGTCGAACTCCAAACCATCGTCAACACCTTCACCGAAGCGTACGAGAGCGTGGGCCTTACACTAAACATCTGTAAGACAAAGGTTCTCTACCAATCTGCCCCCGCCACACAGTATTGCTCCCCGATTATCAAAATCCACGACAAGGCCTTGGACAACGTGGACCACATTCCATACCTCGGGAGCCTACTGTCAACAAGGGCAGACGTCGACGACGAAGTCCAACACTGCCTTCAGTGTGCCAGTGCAGCCTTCGGTCGCCTGAGGAAGAGAGTGTTTGAAGACCAGGGCCTCAAAACCAGCATTAAGCTCATGGTCTACAGAGCAGCAGTGATACCCGCCCTGCTGTATGCCTCAGAGACATGGACCATGTACAGCAGGCACCTCAAAGCATTGGAGATGTACCACCAACGCTGCCTCCGCAAGATCCTACAAATGCATTGGCAGGATAGGTGCACCAATGTCAGTGTTCTTGCTCAGACCAACATCCCCAGCATCGAAGCCTTGACCACGCTCAATCAGCTCCGATGGACGGGTCACATTGTCCGCATGCCCGATACGAGACTCCCAAAAGAAGCACTCTACTCGGAGCTCCGGCACAGCAAGAGAGCCCCAGGTGGGCAGAGGAAACACTTCAAGGACACCCTCAAAGCCTCCTTGAAAAAGCGTAACATCCCCACCGACACCTGGGAATTCCTGGCCCAATACTGCACAAAATGGAGGAGAAGCATCCGGGAAGGTGCCGAACACCTCGAGTCTCTTCGCTGGGAGCAAGCGGAAGCCAAGCGCAGGCAGCGCAAGGAGCGCACATCAACCCAAGCACCCCAGCCACCCGCCCCTTCAACCACCATCTGCCCCACCTGTGACAGAGACTATAGGTCCTGCATTGGACTCATCAGTCACCTGCGAACTTATTTTTAATGTGGAAGCAAGTCATTCTCGGTTCCGAGGGACTGCCTAAGAAGAGAAGAAGCTACTTGGGCTGACATTTTCCCTGGCAGTTTTCCTTGTTATATTATTTCTCCTTCTCCGTTTACTATTGCCCATCCGGTATGTGGACTCCCCATCCACATACCGTCTAGACCCCTCGACAAACAACGTAATTTCTGCCTCCTCCAATTCCGCCTCCTTCAGTATACTGTAGAAGTCCGTTTCTAATTCTGTCGCACAGTTGTGCTCCTCTCCTTCTGTTAACATACCTCCCGCAGGGTTAACCCTACTGTCTTTCACTATCAAGATCGATTTATCCCTAGGTAACAGATGGCTTCCCATGCTGCTCGTCTGCTGTCTGAGACCGTTCTCAGTTTCCCAGTGTTCAATAACTCTACTATGGTGCGTCGGTGTGCAATATAATTTCTTCTGTCATCACTATCGGTTCGCTAACCTTAACTACCCATGTGGCGCAGTCTATGGCCGCAATACATCGGGGTAGTCCTTTTGCCACTGGCGATTCTTTGGTGGAAAAGTATGCTACAGGTCTCATCCTATCCCCATGTTCCTGGGCTAAAACTGCACTATAATAGCTACACTCATTATGTACAAACAGGTGGAATGGCTTTCCCATACAAGGGAGTCCTAATGCCGGGGCCTGTACTAAAGTTCGTTTTAGCTCACCATACAGCTTATCTTGCTCCTCTCCCCATTCTACTGGGGCACCCGGTGAATAACCCCCTTTAACTGGTCTCTGGATGGATTCTTTTCGGAGAATCCCTCTACAAAATTCCTGCAATAATTAAACAAATAATTAAATAATTAATATCTCCAAGTTTGCAGATGACACAAAGCTGGGTGGGCGTGTGTGCTGTGAGGAGGATGCCAAGAAACTCCAGTATGATTTGGACAGGTTGGGTGATTGGGCAGAAGCATGGCAGATGCAATATAACGTGGATAAATGCGAGGTTATCCACTTTGATGTCAAAAACAAGAAGGCAGATTATTATCTGAATGGCAATAGATTGGGAGAAGGGGAAGTGCAACGAGACCTGGGCGTCCTTGTGTACCAGTCGCTGAAGGTAAGCATGCAGGTGCAGCAGGTGGTGAAGAAGGCAAATGGTATGTTGGTCTTTGTAGCAAGAGGGTTTGAGTACAGGAACAAGGATGTCTTGCTGCAGTTGTACAGGGCCTTGGTGAGACCACATCTTGAGTATTGTGTGCAGTTTTAGTCGCCTTATCTGAGGAATGATGTTCTTGCCATGGAAGGAGTGCAGCGAAGATTCACCAGGCTGATACCGGGGATGGCAGGAATGACGTATCAGGAGAGATTGGGTCGATTGGGCTTGTACTCGCTGGAGTTTAGAAGAATGAGAGGGGATCTCATTGAAACTTATAAAATTCTAATAGGACTGGACAGACTAGATGCAGGAAGGATGTTCCCGATGGTCAGGGAGTCCAGAACCAGGGGTCACAGTCTAAGGATAAGGGGTAAGCCATTTAGGACAGAGAGGAGGAGGAATTTCTTTACAGAGAGTGGTGAACCTGTGGAATTCTCTTCCACAGAAGGCAGTAGAGGCCAATTCATTAAATATATTCAAGAAGGAGTTGGATATATTTCTTAAGGCTAAAGGGATCAAGCGATATGAGGAGAAAGCAGGGACAGGGTACTGAATTTGGATGATCAGCCATGATCGCATTGAATGGTGGAGCAGGCTCGAGGGGCTGAATGGCCTACTCCTGCTCCTATCTTCTATGTTTCTATGTTTCTAAACAACCCCATAACATGCCTTACCCCACTTTTGGGCCTATAATGGTCCCTAATTCCCTTAATTGGTCCATCCCTAGAATAGTACCTTCAGTATTCTTACACACCCAGATGAGAGCGGGGATCTTTACCCTGGCCGCTTCCAGGAGTACTGGTTCACTTCTTTTAGTTTTAATGTTACTTCCCCCCACCCCAGTCACCAAAATAGCTTGTGAGGTGGTCGGGAGGTCTAAATCCATTATTGAGACCGATGCCCCCGTATCTATTAACAGCTGACACTCGTGGCCCCCCAGATTTGCTTCTGTAAATAGGCGGGGATCTAATTCTTTACTGGTCTCGATGGGGCCAGTCAAATGGAACAGTCAAATTGGGCCCTGTTTTAATGTCTCATCTAAAAAATGGCACCTCTAGAAATGTAGCACTCCCTTCATACTGCTCTGATGACTCAGCCTAGATGCAATAGGAAGCAACAGACATCCGTTGCTTTAGAGTTCCATAAAAGAGGAGTCCTAAAGCCCCAATGTTAATAAACTCACAGGTAATGACAGTGAAATGGCAGAAATATTGAATAGTTACCTTGCCTCAGTTTTTACCAGGGAGACTAACAAAAAGAAAGATTTGCATTTATACAGCGCCTTTCATGGCCTAGGGATATCCCAAAGCGCTTTACAGCCAATGAAATACTTTTTGACATGTAGTCACTGTTGTAAGATAGGAAACGCGGCAGCCAATTAGGCACACAGCAAGATCCCACAAACAGCAATGTGATAATAAGCAGACAATCTGTTTTAATGATGTTGATTGAGGGATGAATATTGACCAGTACACAAGGGAGAACTCCCCTGTTCTTCTTTAAAATAGTGCCATGGGATCATTTACGTCCATCTACGTTGACATTAGAAGAAGAAATCAAAAAGGATATCAAGACATTTAAGATAGAAAGTGTGGTGTATGTAACCTGTTCCACCTTAAGAGAACTTAAGCCTGTTCCACCTTAAGAGATGTACTACTTTCTCTGGCTGCTGTATACGTAATACCGGTGGTGACCACCGGTATATAAGCACTGTGTAGTAAGATTGTATTTAGTATAGTCCTGACCTCCAACCAGTAAAGACCTGTTGAACTTTAATCTTGTAGTCTGTGTGTTATTAATTACAACTAGAACACACAGACTTTACAGTGGCGACGAGTCAGATTCTTACCCTGCGGCAGTTATATCCACGGCGGCTTCGTCCACAGAACGGACGTCGAAGAGAGGCTTCCACCCTCATCACCCTGCTGGAAGACACGTCGCGCGGCAGACATCGAGAAACCAGAGTGCAGAAGACATCCTGAACTCGAAGCCTTCATCAGCGGCTGTCAGCTATCTTCTTTCTACCTCGGTAGTGGGTAAGCCGGGCAGCGACGCGACCAGAAAGTCGGCCGCGTTGGCTGTACAGACGGGGAGGGAAGACGGAGGAATAAGGGCGGTGAGATCGATCGCGACCGGAGATAAGGGCCGGGCCGCATTCGGGCCAAAAGGCGCAGCGCGAGGACATCGATCGCGGCTGGTGATAAGGGCCGGGCCGCATTCGGGCTAAAAAGGCGCAGCGTCTGGGGGCAACTGAAGGCGCGAGAGCCGTGGTGAAGCGGAGACAGCGTCGGGGGACGGGTGAAGACCGCCAAGCGCGGGAAAACCGCCATTTTGTAGGCGGAGGACGAAGACAAGAGCGCGGAAGCCGCCATCTTGGATAAAAATAAAAATAAATTAAATTGCAATGATGCCTAAACATGGGAACATTAATACCTTTGATAGCGACATCGAAGATTGGGCTATGTATGTAGAACGCATACAAAATTATTGTAAAGCAAATAAAATCCCAGATGAAGAGAAAGCACTAACATTATTAAACTTAATGGGTGCGAAGACATACGGGCAATTGAAACACCTTTTATCACCAGATGAACCGGCGGATAAGACGTTCGAGGAGATTGTTACTGTCCTGAAAAATCACCTAAACCCCACGCCGCTGATGCTAGCGGAACGATTTAAATTTTACAGCAGAAGGCAGCTGAAGGATGAAAGCAATGCTGAATATTTAATGGAATTGCGTAAGCTAGCAAAGTACTGTCAATTTGGAACGAGACTGACAGAGGCGCTACGAGATAAATTTGTGTGTGGTTTATTAAAAGAAGATACACAAAAGCGATTGCTCGAGGAGAATGAGCTGACGCTTGAGAAAGCGGTCACTATGGCAGCAGCACATGAAGCCGCAGCGAGAGGCACGGCAGTAATGCAGCTACGGTCACCGGAACTCAGTACAAATAAATTGGGTTTGAGTACTGTAAAATGTTATCATTGCGGAAAGACAACGCACGATCAGAACCAGTGTTGGTTTAAAAACCAAGAATGCAGAACGTGTGGCAGGCTTGGCCACATAGCTAAAGTATGCCAGTCAGGAAAGAAGACCAGCAACAAAAAGTCACCGCAAGGAAAATACATAAAGGTACACAAGGTGACAAAGAACAGTTCGACCGAACAGAAGTCAGATTCAGACGCTAGCAGTAATGAACTGGGTAGCTTAAGAGTACACAACGTTGGTAAGGATGCAGATCTCCAGACAATTTGGGTCACCCTTCAGATAGCAGGAGTCCAAGTAAAGATGGAATTGGACACTGGATCGGCATTGACGGTCATGAATAAGAAAGATTACAAAAGGTTATTCCAACATATTCCCCTACAGGATACGGAGATTATATTGAAAACATACACGGGGCAAAGAGTGTACCCCATCGGAAAGATAGAGGTAAAGGTGGTCCACAAGGGTGAAGAAAGCCAAGTAATGGACTTATATGTGCTACCTGAAGGAGGTCCACCACTACTGGGATGGGAGTGGATTAGGAAAATGAATATGGACTGGCACTCCTTGAAGGCACTAACGGTAGATTCCGGGGAAACAGATGTCAAACCTAAACGATTGTCCAGAATATTGGATGATGCTAAAGCGGTGTTCCAGCAGGGACTGGGAACACTGAGAGGAATTACGGCAAACATCAAGATTGATGAACATGCACACCCAAAATTTTTTAAAGCCAGACCGGTACCCTATGCAATATGACCTACTGTAGAAGCGGAACTGGAAGCGCTAGAACGTTCAGGTGTACTGTCTAAGGTAGATTGGAGTGAGTGGGCTACGCCCATTGTTCCCGTTATGAAACGTCCTTCGAGCAACAAGCCAGGAGAACCAGGGAAGTTTCGCATCTGTGGAGATTTCAAAATCACCGTTAATCCGGTGCTTCACACGGTGCAGTACCCGCTTCCGCGGATTGAGGATATTTTTGCTTCGTTGTCTGGCGGGAAACACTTCACCAAGATAGACCTGGCGCAGGCGTACTTGCAGATGGAGGTTGAAGAAGAGTCACGCCAATACCTCACGATCAACACGCATCGAGGTTTGTACCGGTACAATAGGCTGGTTTTTGGAGTGGCATCGGCTCCAGCAATTTGGCAGAGGGCCATGGAGCAGGTATTACAGGGAATTCCAGGCACACAATGTTACCTGGATGATATTCTGATTACAGGTGATGGTGATGAAGAACACCTCGCAAACTTGGAACTGGTGCTCAACAGACTGAAAGAGTATGGACTTAGAGTTAATCGGCAGAAATGTGAGTTCTTCCAGAAGCGGATCTCGTACTGTGGTCATGTCATTGACCGGGAGGGGCTTCATAAGTCTCCTGACAAGATAGAGGCAGTTGTAAAGGCTCCCGCTCCGGATAATGTCTCTCAGTTGAGGTCGTTTCTAGGATTGATTAACTATTACCATAAATTTCTACCAAATCTATCCACGGTACTGCACCCACTAAACGCTCTTTTACAGAAGTGGGTACCATGGGAATGGAGCGAAAACTGTAAGAAGGCATTTCGCAAAAGCAAAGAATTGATCACCTCAGAGGAAGTGTTGGCTCACTTCAACCCGACACTGCCTACTCGGTTGGCTTGGGATGCTTCTCCATATGGTGTTGGGGCAGTACTCTCACACAAGTTGCCAAATGGCACGGAAAGGCCAGTCGCGTTTGCATCCAGATCATTGACCTCCGCTGAGCGCAACTATGCGCAGATCGATAGGGAGGCTCTCAGCCTTGTATGGGGAGTGAAGAAGTTTAATCATTACCTGCAGGGCCAAAAATTCACACTTCTGACAGACCATCAGCCATTGGTATCCATTTTTAACCCTAAGAAGGGTGTTTCAGTGATGACAGCACAGCGTCTCCAGAGATGGTCCCTTTTCCTAGGGGCACATCAATATCAAATAGAATTCAAAGGTACGAAGCAGCATGGCAATGCTGATGGGCTGTCGCGCCTGCCACTACCTGAAGAAGAAGAAACGACGAAAGTTGACCCTGTTGAGTTATTTCATTCGACCATCGAGTGTTTACCAGTCACCAATGCAAGTATTGAAAGAGAAACCAGGAACGACCCGACACTGTCCAGAGTCTACGAGGTGACAGTGAAAGGATGGCCAACATGTGGTGATCCTCTGTTACCGGCATTCTCGGCAAGGCGAGACCAGCTGTCCGTCTGCCATGGTACTTTGATGTACGGGACAAGAGTGATTATTCCTCCCAAGTTAAGGGAAAGAGTTCTAAAAGAACTGCATGAAGGTCATCTGGGGGGAGTTAAGATGAAAAGTCTTGCTAAGGCTTATGTATGGTGGCCGGGTATTGACCAACAGATAGAGGAGTTGACGAAAAGCTGCGCTGGGTGCCAAAAAGTGCAAAATGCACCTCCGATCGCACCACTACACCCATGGGAATGGCCTTCAGCCCCATGGCAACGCGTACATATTGACTTTGCTGGTCCATTCATGGACTCCATGTTCCTAATTGCGGTGGACGCACATTCCAAATGGCCAGAAGTGATCAAGATGAATACCACTACTTCAGAAAAGACAATTGCGGTGTTAAGAACAATATTCGCAAGGAACGGATTGCCAGAACAGATCTGTTCGGACAACGGACCACAGTTCGTGTCGGAAGAATTCCAAAAATTCTTACAGAAGAATGGGGTGAAACATTATACCTCTGCCCCATATCATCCGGCGACAAACGGGTTGGCCGAGAGATTTGTCCAAACATTCAAAAAGGCAATAAAGGCCATGAGCGATGATCAGATTCCGCTACAGCACAAGGTGGACAATTTCCTAATAGCGTATCGAAACGCCGCTCATGCAGTGACTAACCAAGGTCCTGCCATGATGTTTTATAACAGGAGGTTGCGGTCCAGGTTGGACTTGTTAAAACCAAATGTGCGGAGGGAAGTGGAAAACAAACAGTTCCGGCATATTAATAACAAATCCACTCGAAGTTTCGAAGTAGGACAACCAGTGTTGGCAAGGGGCTATGGAAACGAAAAATGGCAGTCCGGAACAATTCGGGCCAGACAAGGACCTCTGATGTACACAGTAGATATTGGTAACAATGTGATAAGGCGTCATGCGGATCAACTGGTAGAATCAAGAGCAAGGGTCGAACCCATGGTTGCGACAGAGACAACTGTGGAAGACGTTAATGAACCTGAAGCATCTACCTCGGCAGGGACTGTACCTGATGATGACGTCCAATACATAGGAAACCAACAAGAAGAGTCACCCCAGCAACAAGAATCAGAGACCACTGAAAGGCGTTATCCAGACCGAATCAGAAGGCCTCCTGAGAGACTGAACCTTTGAACTGTTTATACCTGAAGTTATATATGTATATATGTTATGATGTTATGTTAAATGGAGATATGACTATTAAGCTAAAAAGGGAGGATTGTGGTGTATGTAACCTGTTCCACCTTAAGAGAACTTAAGCCTGTTCCACCTTAAGAGATGTACTACTTTCTCTGGCTGCTGCATACGTAATACCGGTGGTGACCACCGGTATATAAGCACTGTGTAGTAAGATTGTATTTAGTATAGTCCTGGCCTCCAACCAGTAAAGACCTGTTGAACTTTAATCTTGTAGTCTGTGTGTTATTAATTACAACTAGAACACACAGACTTTACAGAAAGGAGTCAGGGGACCAGTAGCAAATTGGATAACAGAAAGCAGAGAGTAGGGGGTTAAAGGTTACTCAGAGTGGCGGATGGTAGAAAGTGGTGTTCAACAGGGATTGGTGCTGGGTACACTCACCGTTTACATACATGATTTGGACTTGGGAATCGAAACTCAAAATTTGCAAATGATACCAAATTGGGTGGTATAATTAATTAGTTAATACTGAGGAAGACTGTGACAAAATACAAGAAGACATTAACAAACTTGCAAAGTGGGTGTGGAAATGGCAAATTAATGTCAATATATGTAAGTGTGAGGTGTTGCATTTTGGTAGGAAGAATAAGGAGTCCACCTACTCCTTAGAAAATAAGGGGGAAAAATTGGGCTGATTTGCGCCTCTCGTTAGCACCCTTGGGGGGCGCTAATGGGGCGCAAATCCCCTAGCACCCAGACACGCGCCGCTAAAGCATCCCGCGAAATTCAGTGGGAGGTTAGCAGCGGTGGTATTTGGCAGCACCCCATGGCGCTGCGCCACCGGCGATGATGTCATCGCCGTGCACCACGCCCTGCTCTCACACCAGCCACAAATTTTCCTTGCGCCCCCTGATCTATTGCCGGATGATATGTCCGACAGGGTCAGGGGGCGTTTTTGCAGCGGCGGCGCTAGTAAAAAGGGCAGGTGTCGGGCAACCATTTCTTTTTGGCCAACTGCCAGCACCTGCCCCCTTCCTCTTTTTTTCTCAGGGTGCCGGCCGCGATCGCTCAGCCTGGCACTCCTCTTGCGTGCCGAGCTGTTTTCATGGCACCCCGTTTCCCGGTGGTCTAGCAGGGCACTGGTGTATGCAGCGCTAGGCCCCTCCCCTTTAACTATGTGCCGACGTGCATGGTGCTGTTGCACGTAACGCCGCGATATTCAGTTGTAGCGCCCCAAGTAGGACGGGGAGCGCTTCCAGTGGCGTCCTGCCTCCTGCTTGGGGCGCTACATACTGAATTTCTGGCGGAGGGGCGCTAATTTTTTCGGACCGCCATAGTTAGCGCCCGGCGACGTTAGCGCCCCAAAAGGGACGACACTCAATTTTCCCCCTAAAGGTTAAATGGGGGAGAGATGCAAAGGGACCTAGGTGTACAGAGTCATAAATCATTAAAAATAGCAACACAGGTTAACAAAACAATAAAAAGTGCAAACAAAGCATTGAGGTTCATTTCTAGAGGAATCGAATTCAAAAGCAGAGACGCTATAATATTGGTTAGACCACACTTCGAGTAGTGTACAGTTCTGGTCTCCATATTGCAAAGGATATAAAAACATTGGACAAAGTGCAAACATCATTTACAAGGATGGTACCAGAACTAAGAGGGTACATCTATCAGGAAAGACTGAACAAACTGGGCCTCTTTTCTCTAGAAAAGAGAAGACTGAGATGTGACCTGATAGAGATCTTTAAAATTATGAAGGGATTTGATAGGGTAGACATAGAGAGGACGTTTGCACTTATGCAGGAGTCCATAAATATAAGATCGTCACTAATAAATCCAATGAGGAATTCAGGAGACACTTCTTTACTCAGAGTGGTGAGAATGTGGAACTCGCTGCCACATGGAGTGGTTGGGGCACATAGCATAGATGCATTTAAGGGGAAGCTAGATAATGAGGGAGAAAGGAATAGAAGCATATGTGGTGGGGTGAGATGAAGTAGGAAGAGACTCGGTGGAGCATAAACACTGGAATAGACCTGGTGGGCTGAATGGCCTGTTCCTGTGCTATAAAATTCTATCTAATTCTACACTCAAACCTTGAAACATGGCTTGAAGCCATACTCTCTAGCCTTAGAGGTGACAGGATTGGTTAGGAAGTTATAACTTTCTTTTTAATTCTTCAGGCATTGAAGGAATTGAATTCCATCAACCACTTCATTGTTACTTGTATATCTGGATGGGATTGTTTGCACTTGGTTCTGCTACCCAATATTGTTTATGCATAACATTTATACCAATTTGAATATACACATGCTCACACACACATACACACACACAGGAATTTATGTTTCTTATGTAGTTAGAACCACAAAGATGCAGAAAAAGTGAAACTTAGGACCTCCTGCTAGCAAACACCCTAATCCTGAAGTGTATTCATTACCACAGTGTACCAATATATACAACAGGGCCAATAGACTCATTGACCACTTTCTGGTGATATTTCAGCAGAATTGGAGGGGGTCGGAGGAGATGAATCAACGATGTTCATCGCTGCACCCTGTTTTGATTCTTTAGTAGAAGAGATGAGTGACTTACAATGCACCTGTCCATTTGTGTGTGGACGTGTTTTCCATCATTTGCACCGCAGCAACACTGGAGCCAGGAACATCTGTTCATTCCCAGCATGCAGCATTGCTATGATGGCAGAGGAAAATGTTTAACATTTCAATCCACGGTTTGGCATGGTTTTCATCTTTAACCAGCTACACGGAAGCCAGCTGCTGCCAATCTCCGCACACTTCTTTCAGTCCGACTCCCTGGGGAAGGCCAGCAACCCCATGAAAATTAGATAAATAACCCTGAGGACAGAGAATTGTATAGGACAGAGGCACGTCTTTGTGGCAGGCAGATATTTACTGCACTAATCTTCCAGTTATCTCTTCTTTCCAAGCAACTGACTGTCTGTAACTGAAGGGAGAGAGACGGTAGAGGTGGGAACCATCACAATCAATCAGGGATAGGTTAGGAGGTTGTGTGCAAAGTGTCATTACTGAAAAATATGTTGCCACAAGTTAGCATCTTTTTTTAGAGATGTCCCGAATTAATAAATATTAAAGAACCATTTGGTATGGAAAGAGACCATTCAAAAATGTTATGCTGAATTGGCAAAGCAACTACATTGGTATCAGCAATAACTTGCATTGATATAGCACCTTTAACTTAGAAAAATGTTCCAAGGCACTTCACAGAGATGTGTGATGTGTAAGCAAAAAAAAATGAATGCTGAACTAAAGAAGGAGATATTAGCTGGGGTGACCAAAGGTTTACCAAAGAGGTGGGTTTAAAGGAGGGTCTTAAATTAAGAGAAGGGTTTAGGGAGCGAATTCCAGAACATGGAATTTATGTGGCTGTATGCGTGGCTGCCAATAGTGGGGCAAAGAGGGGGGTGGGGAGTGCGCATGAGGCCAGAGTCAGAGCAATAGAGAGTTCAGGGGAAGGAGAGGTTGTAAGGCTGGAGATTCTCTAGTTATAATCTCTGGAAATGTTTAGATGTAGCAGGATAATCTGGGTATTGGAGAGATGGTGGGCTAGTGGTGGAAATGAGAGAACATATTAAAAATTACTAGAAGCCACTCTAGAAGCCATCCAAGCAACAGTAGAAGATGTCATGATGATTAGCCAGTATGCCATTCATCAAGGCATATTTAACAATAATGCAAGGCACCATTGGTTGCACTCATGTCACTATTCATGCACCTATAGGCAGGGTACTCCCTTTTATGAAGAGACAATATTTGGATAAAAACTTGAAGGGGAGAAAATTGGAGAGCTATGGGGAAAGGGTAATTATATTATGCACTTTGCTTCAAAGCAAAGCAGTTTCAGTGTCACAGTGATGTAAAATAAATCCAGTGGAAAGTCACCCAAATTGATCTCAGGTAAGTAGTATGAGATAACACTGAGCAGCTGGGGGAGGGGGGGCGAAGTTTTACTCTGACAGTGACTCAAAATGGGGGACAGCAGATCGCTTCAAACATTTGATTTATTTTCTGTACAGTATATCCTTTTTAAAACTTTTTAGATTTAGAGTGAATTACTTCTAATCCTGACACCATCATGTAATGTTTGTTATTTGGTTTGGTTGATTAGGAAAAGTGACAGAAGGAGTTGTCATAGAGGTAAGTTATGAAGGAAGGTTACAGAGGTCGTATCATTTGTTAAGTTCTTTCTGTAAAAAATTGAAAAGACCTAAGAGCTTCAAGAGCATTCTGCATATTGATGACTCATTTCAACTGACTATATGCAGCACTCAATCATACCAACATGGCTAGATCAGAGGGAACTGTCATGAGCGTGCAACAACACTGGTAGGAGAAACTTAGGCCAAGATTTAGCCAGCGCTCAGTGGTCAGGATGGGTGGCGGGTCAGCTGTGAAATTTAAAATGATTGAGAGCGGGTCGGGAACCTGCTGTCAAAATGCGGATATCTGCATTTCTCGATGTCAGGTCTGCCAGCGCTAAGCAGATCTGACAGGCAGCAGTGGGGGATCCAATTCAAATCATTAGTGGCTTGTTTACAGCCACGTAACAATGCTTTTTTCCCCAGCTTTTTGGATTTGACAGGTCACCCACTGGTTTCCCGCTGTGCCTAGACCTCTTCTCTGAAGCTGAGGCAGGAGGTCATTTGCCATTGAATCAGCTGATGAGTTGACAGCTTCAAATCTCAAGTCAAAACTCCCAGCTGATTGAAACATGTTCCCTTAACCACTAGCTTCTCTAAACTGCATTTCCACTACAGATTCAGAATGCTGCATGTCTTTACACAAGTCTCCCTCCAGTTTGACCTCATTACCCCTCCCACCATTGACAGATCGCTTCAGTCATCTCAAATTCACCTGCCATCTATTCCATCAGCATT
This sequence comes from Somniosus microcephalus, assembly GCF_052327205.1. Classification (NCBI taxonomy): domain Eukaryota; kingdom Metazoa; phylum Chordata; class Chondrichthyes; order Squaliformes; family Somniosidae; genus Somniosus; species Somniosus microcephalus. The sequence goes on along the minus strand of NC_140998.1, from coordinate 90,224,290 downwards.
GGTGCACTTTATACTCTCTCACCTTGGTCCTCAGAATCCCACCACGATCAGCCCTAACACCAACATCACCAGCAGCACCAACAATCACACCAACCTTCTCTGCAATCACCTGATGCTGCACAGGACAGAGGGCATTAGCACCCGACCACTTTGTTGCCTGGGATGCCAGGGATGGCCTCACCAGGGCCACATTTACTTCACTTGATGCTGTACACCCTGGCTGCCACTTGTTGCGCCAGGTTGGCACCACGCCACACCATTCCTTTCACACTCATCAGCATTGCGGGGGGTACCGTTATGTCTCACCATTCACTGCAACTCACTAAGCCACTTCCAAAGGTGTACACAAATCTGTCCAAGAACACAAAGTGTTGAAAATAAAGATTTCAATGTTTGACAGCACATGAACAGAAACTTCACATGTACATTGGAAAAACACACAAGTGCCTACCCTTGTGTGTTGTTAGTTGGTATGATTGGACTAGGATGAGGGTGAGTGTGAGGGGTGGCTAGTGAGATGGGGAAGTGATAATGTAGAGAGGGATGGGTGGAGGTGCAAGGTAAGTTGGTGTGAGTAAGGATGTGCAGGAGTAGGGTAGGGAAGGCAGAGTGATGGGGATGTGATAAGTGGCACAGCAGGATGAGGTTGAGTGTGGCTTTGCTTTAATGTTTTGTGATCTACTGAGATTGAAATGTTAGCACCACTGCAGCCTGGTCCTCCTGATGACATCCCTGCTTGTGTCCTCCTTTGCAATGTGCAACCAGGCTGCGTTGGTCTTCTGGGGAGGTCTCTTCCACCCATTGGAAAGGAAGAGGACCTCCCTGCGTGCTATGACTCCCTCCATATGGAGGGAGTCATGGGAGAGCCTGGGTGCAGCTGTGCACCTCTATGCAGTGCTTGTCAGTGTTTGCAGCACCTCAATGCTGTAGAACACAGACAGCGCAACTGTCAAAATCAATTTGCGCATGGTCCCTTTAAGGAAACCTGCTGATGACATGTCATCAAGTGACGTCATCAGGCCTGCTTCCTTCAATTGGCTGGGAAATGTGCTGGGCGGGCTTATGAAGTCGAATCAGCGTAAGATCACTTTGGACAGTGGGCTGGAGCCAGCAGTAATGTCGCGCCTTGCCATCGACCCTGGCCACACCTGACCCGCCGAGGTAGGGGAAATTGGGTTGTAGTGCAACATTACAGTGTAGTAGTAAGAACTACATACTTTCAAAACTTGCCATAAGCCTAGCTTAAATTATTTTCTCTTATAATTTTAGACCAGTTCAAAAGCAATCACCATATCTGAATTATGAGTAGATTTTCTAATTTTGGAGTTTTATATTTTCTATGAATTTGAATTTAAAAAATCAGGTGACATTAGCTGAGGCATTATTCGCTTTTTTGGGCCAAAGTAAAGCAGAATGTTTGTGATCAGAAAACGTCAGCTTTAACTAGGTTTAATTAACAAAACAATCTTGGAAGGTCAAGATAAAGTACTTCAAATACATAATAATGGCTTCACAAAGAATAATTCTAAAAAGATGTGTGGCCTGCATTAGCTATGAGCACTGAAGGTGCAGTCTGTGTCAATACTGTGCATTGGTATGGAGAGCAACTAAGGTAACGGATTTAATCAAGTTCAATCATAAAAATCATAGGGATCAATGAGACCAATATGTGCTTAATGAAAATGTATTGTATCTTCACTTCAGTGGTATAAAATATCTAAAAATATAGTTTTGCATCCAATGTGGTCAGGAATTTATGGTCAGAAGCCATACTTGAAAGGAGGGTGATTCAGAGGTTGGGCTACAACACTGTGACACTGATTATCTGATCAGTGTTCCTTTCGAGTGCAGCCGAGATCATAAGATTGGTGTATCTTACCCTGTAGTACATTGTGTGATAATACCATGAGAAAAGATCAGAACAGATCTGAGTGCTGAATCTTGCACCACACTTTAAAAATGCTCACCCATTTCAAAACATTCCTAGTGTTTACTGCAGTTTTAACAGATTCTTACACAAAAAACTGATGCCCTCCCTTAATAAATTCACTGTTAAAATAACACCAGAAAACACACCAGTCAGAAAATGTTTTTTCACTACAAATAGAATTTTTTATTCTACATATCACTCCAGAACTCAATACCTTTCTGATCTTAAATAGTAAAGTGAAGGTTCTTCAAACACTAAAAGGATTCAGCATCTCTCCCACATCTGACTAGCTTCAGTCTCATCAAGTGATAACCATTGTACATGTTCAAGAGCTCATGAACTGTGACTCTTGGCACACATTCTAATACACAGCCTATCAGCTCCATTCTCATTAAGCATCCTCTGTTATCAATTATTCTAATTTGAATATTTCTATACACATTATATGGGCCACTGCTGTTCCTGGAATACATAAATGACACGGATTGGCGTTGCAATGCAAATTGTTTGCAGTTTGAACAACTGTGCACTCACAGTAGGCAATCAAGATTTTACAAAGAATGCTTGGAAGGGTTTATACCGGAGTTGTCAGGTGGAAAATACAAGAGGAAGTTGAAAGATCTAGATTACCAGTTCTAAGCATTATAAGGTGACATAAACAAAGTGAATAGGATGTTGAACTATATTGCCAAGTAGACATTGCCAATACAGAAAGAAACTGTTCCCATTGGCAGAAGGGTCAAGAACCAGAGGACACAGATTTAAGGTGATTGGCAGAAGAACCAAAGGTGACATGAGGAAAAACTTTTTTACGCAGCGAGTGGTTAGGATCTGGAATTCACTGCCTGAATGGGTGGTGGAGGCAGATTCAATTGTGGCTTTCAAAAGGGAATTGGATAAGTACCGGAAAGAAAAAAATGTGCAGGGCTACGGGGAACAGGCGGGTGAGTGGGACTAGCTGAAGTGCTCTTGTAGAGAGCTGGCATGGGCTTGATGGGCCGAATGGCCTCCTTCTGTGCTGTAACCATTCTATGATTCTATTCTATGATTCTATTGGGCTATATTGCCAAGCTGGACAATCCTCTGGTCAGGCCACACCTGAAGAATTGCATACAGTTCTAGTTACCATGCCAATTTACGTCCTGGAAGCAGTGCAAATAAAGGTAACCTGGTTGATGAGTAATGACTAGCAAAGCTAGAGCTCGTTAGCTTGAAAAAGAAACATCCCACAGTACCTTATGGAGATCTATCACATAAGCCCCACTCCAGGACTCTAGATTTACACTTCAGTGCACTGTTAGAGATGACATTTTTCAGATGAGATGTTTAACCAAGGTTCCATCTGCCAAATCAGGTGGATATAAAGATCCCATGGTATTGTTCATAGAGGAGCAGAGTTTTCTCCTAGTTTCCTAGTCAACAATCATTCTTCAAGCAACAGCAACAAAAAACAGATTGACTTCCATTCATCTCACTTGCTTTTTATGGAAGCTTGCTGTGCGCAAGCTGACTATCATGTTGGTCTACATAAGAATAGTTACTACACTTCAAAAGAAGTAGCTCATTGGCTGAAAAGCACTTTGAAAGTGTTGAGAACCTAAAATCTGCTATATACATGTAAGTTCTTCCATTTGTTGCTGAGACAGTAATAAACCTGGGTATACCAAAGGAGGAGGTGGCAGGACAGAGTTTCAGGATTGTGAAGTGAATAGATAGCACAGATAGCAGGCAGTGTTTTTTATACACACAGGGTGATTAACAGCTGCAGAAGGTTTGCCAGGAAGAGTGGTTGAAGCCAGTACACTGGACAATTTAAGAAATTGTTAAATGGGAAGACAGAAGTGTTGCTATTCTGAAAAGATGAGATTAAATATGGTGAAGAGCCTATTGTATGAATATCTATTATGGTGTCCTTAAATTTTGGGGACACAGTGAGCAACTGATGAATCAGATACTTACATTTCTCAAACTTACGCAATGGACAAGGTACTTTGTTGATATAATGGAGGTGATTTTATCAATGGGGACGTGATGGAGGCGGGAAAGCTGCTTGTCGGGTTTTAGTCCCACCTCCATCGACGTCCGGCCAACCCACGCTATTTTCCCTTGATTAACCTTGTTAAGCCTGCCCAGCGGGCTTAGCAGGCCAATTAAGGGAAAGCCGGTGACAGAGAACATCAGCGTATGACATTTCATCTGTCAAAAAGTTTTGACAGATGTAGTATCATCGTTTGACAGCTTTGAGAAGCTGTCAAGCACTGACATTCTCTGTTCTTTGGTGAGTCATTGTACTCAAGACTCACCAAACCTCTTTCCTGAGCAGAAACCAGATGGCTGTTGCATTTGAGAATGCAGCAGCCATTCTCTCATCTCTGCCATGGAGATGAGGCAGCTCCACAGCCTAAAGGAATAAAGCCTGGAGGAAGAAGCAAAGGTAAGTAATCTTATTAAAACACTTTAGACTCACCTCACACACTTGACCTCTCCACACTTGCACTCATCACCCACCTGCACACCGGACATTTTGGCCCCTCCGACCCCCGCAGACCCACGGCTTGCCTCGCTGACCCTGGTGAGGTTTGGAGCTGTCGGGAAGCCCACACTTTAGGGCTCAAAATAGGGATTAGCCAAAATACTGCCTGTTAACTATCTGTTAACAGGCAGTTAATTGGCACTAATCCCCTTCCAGCCTCGAGGAGACGGGACCCGGTGCGGGTTGGGTACCCACCTCCTGGGAAAATGGCACGGAGGCGGGTTGGGGGGCGGGACGGGTACCCGCTCCCAGATTCTGCCATTTTCCTGGCAGTCCCGCCTCCATACCCGCCTCCCCAGGGCTGGGAAAATCGCACCCAAAAAGTAAGGACTTGGGGTACCGCAGGGATCAGTGCTAGGACCCCAGCTATTCACAATATATATATAAATGATCTAGACGAGGGAACTAGATGTAATATCTCCAAGTTTACAGATGACACAAAGCTGGGTGGGCATGTGTGCTGTGAGGAGGATGCAGAGAAACTCCAGTATGATTTGGACAGGTTGGGTGATTGGGCAGATGCATGGCAAATGCAGTATAATGTGGATAAATGCGAGGTTATCCACTTCAGTGGCAAAAACAGGAAGACAGATTATTATCTGAATGGCAATCGATTGGGAAAAGGGGAAGTGCAATGAGACCTGGGTGTCCTTGTGCACCAATCGCTGAAGGTAAGCATGCCTGCAGCAGGCGGTTAAGAAGGCAAATGGTATGTTGGCCTTCATAGTGAGAGGATTCGAGTACAGGAACAAGGATGTCTTGCTGCAGTTGTACAGGGCCTTGGTGAGACCACACCTTGAGTATTGTGTGCAGTTTTGGTCGCCCTATCTGAGGAAGGATGTTCTTGCCATGGAGGGAGTGCAGCGAAGATTCACCAGACTGATACCTGGGATGGCAGGAATGACGTATGAAGAGAGATTGAGTCGGTTAGGCTTATATTCGCTAGCGTGTAGAAGAATGAGAGGGGACCTCATTGAAACTTATAAAATTCTAACAAGACTAGACAGACTAGATGCAGGAATGATGTTCCCGATGGCGGGGAAATCTAGAACCAGGGGTCACAGTCTAGGGATAAGGGGTAAGCCATTTAGGACTGAGATGAGGAGGAATTTCTTCACCCAGAGAGTGGTGAACCTGTGGAATCCTCTACCACAGAAGGCAGTTGAGGCCAACTTATTAAATACATTCAAGAACGAGTTAGATATATTTCTTAAGGCTAAAGGGATCCAGGGGTTATGGGGAGAAAGCAGGGACAGGGTACTGAATTTGGATGATCAGCCATGATCTCATTAAATGGTGGAACAGGCTCAAGGGGCCGAATGGCCTACTCCTGCTCCTATCTTCTATGTTTCTATGTTTCTATGACTTTGCATTAGAGAAAGGTACGAAATAATTTATCCTTCAAGTATTTATCCAATTCCCTTTTGAAGGTTGCTATTGAATCTATTTCCACCACCATATCAGGCAGTGCATTCCAAATCCTAAACACTCGTTGCATAAAAACGTTTTTCCTCATGTCGCCTCTGGTTCTTATTCCAATCACCTTAAATCTGTGCCCCCTAATTATTGACCCTTCAGCCATTGGAAACAGTTTTACTTTATTTACTCTATCAAAACCCTGAAAAAGTTCGCGCCCCCACGGCCAATTTTCCCTGGTGATGCCCCGAGAGGGAGGAGGGGTGCTACTGGAAGCTCCCCGCGTCCCCCTTGGGGCACTGCAAGCCAATATCACAGCGCTAAGTGCCGCGGTACTGTGGTGTATGTAACCGTTCCACCTTTAAGAGAACTATTTTAAGAGATGCACTACTTTATCTTGGCTGCTGTATACTGTAATACCGGTGGTGACCACACCGGTATATAAGTGCTGTGTAATGATTTATTGGGCAGTTCAGCCTGACCTCCGACTAGTAAAGACCTGTTGAATTTACTCTTGTGGTTTGTGTGCAGTGATTCTTATTAACAATAACTAGAACACACAGACTTAACAGTGGCGACGATGACGATCTTACCCTGTGGCAGAGATATATCCAAGGCAGTTTAACGGGCGTCGAGAAGAGGCATCCGCCCTCATCATCCTGCTGAGAAAAGACTCGGGTCTGAAGAGTGATACGCTTATCAATTACTTCATAAAAGGTGATGAGTCGAAGAAGAGATGATGAGTCGAAAGAAGAGATGAATAAGGCTTTTATTAGCTAAGAAGAGACCATGCTTCTTCGTGAGTGACTGAACAAGTCTGAACGAAACCCACACAGTGGTGGGTGGAGTCAGCTGAGGCATGCCTCCATACACAGCGCCACCCAGAGGTGGCAATATACAATACAGTGGTTTGCCACATTCACCCCTTGTTTAATGTGAAGTCCGGCGGGGTGAAGGGTACTACAAGTTAAGTCTATCAGGAGGCCTTGTCTGACGTCCTGATCGTCGTGGTGGCGGCGGTGGTGTTGCAGCATCCGACGTCGGGTCTGGTGTCTGGGTGGTTGGCGAAGATTCCTGGGGCTTTGGCATGCCGTCTGCAGGGGTTGGGTTGGGAGGGGTGGTGGGGGATAACAGTGGTAAGGGGGATAACGGTGGTAAGGGGGATAACGGTGGTAATTCAGGGGTACCCGAGGGTGCGAGATCTCGTATGGAGACCGTGTCCTCCCGCCCGTCTGGGTATGTCACCCAGGCATACTGGGGGTTGGCGTGTAGGAGGTGCACCCGCTCGACCAGAGGGTCCGTTTTATGCGTCCTCACGTGCCTCCGCAGTAGGACGGGCCCAGGAGAAGTCAACCATGCCGGTAGCGAGGTTCCCGATGTAGACTTCCGGGGGAAAACGAACATTTTCTCATGAGGGGTCGCATTAGTGGCAGTACAAAGCAGTGACCGAATGGAGTGAAGCGCTGCAGGGAGGACCTCCTGCCAGCGGGAGGTCGGAAGGCCCTTAGATTTTAGTGCTAAGAGGACTGCCTTCCAAACCGTCGCGTTCTCCCTTTCCACCTGGCCGTTCCCCCGGGGGTTGTAACTGGTGGTCCTGCTCGTGGCGATACCTCTTGTTAGCAGGTACTGCCGAAGTTCGTCGCTCATGAACGATGAGCCCCTGTCGCTATGTATATAGCTGGGGAACCCGAACAGAGCGAAGATGTCATTCAGACACTTGATGACCGTGGTACTGGTCATGTCTGGGCAAGGGATGGCAAAGGGGAAACGGGAGTACTCATCAACTATGTTGAGGAAGTACACATTGCGGTCAGTGGAGGGGAGGGGCCCTTTAAAATCGACGCTCAGGCGTTCGAAGGGGCGGGTGGCCTTGATCAGGCTTGCTCTGTCCGGCCTATAGAAGTGCGGTTTGCACTCGGCGCAGATTTGGCAGCTCTTGGTCATGGTCCTGACCTCCTCGATGGAGTAGGGCAGGTTACGGGATTTGATAAAATGGAAAAACCTGGTGACCCCCGGGTGGCAGAGGTCATTGTGGAGGGACTGCAGCCTATCACTCTGCGCGTTGGCGCATGTACCACGTGATAGGGCATCTGGGGGCTCATTGAGTTTCCCTGGCCGATACAAGATATCATAATTGTAGGTGGAGAGTTCGATTCTCCACCTCAAGATCTTGTCGTTCTTGATTTTACCCCTCTGCTTATTATTAAACATAAAAGCTACTGAACGCTGGTCAGTGAGCAGGGTAAATCGTTTCCCGGCCAGGTAATGCCTCCAGTGACGCACCGCTTCTACAATAGCCTGGGCCTCCTTTTCGACGGAGGAGTGTCTCGTCTCGGGGCCCTGGAGGGTCCTTGAGAAAAAGGCCACGGGTCTGCCCGCCTGGTTAAGGGTCGCGGCTAGGGCGAAGTCGGAGGCATCGCTCTCCACTTGGAAGGGGATGGACTCATCCACCGCGTGCATTGCGGCCTTCGCGATATCGTTCTTGATAAGAGTGAAGGCTGCACACGCCTCTGGTGTCAGGGGGAAGGAGATGGCTTTGATGAGGGGCCTGGCTTTGTCTGCATAGAGGGGCACCCACTGGGCGTAGTAGGAGAAAAACCCCAGGCATCTCTTCAGTGCTTTTTGGCAGTGGGGAAGGGGTAGCTCCATTAGGGGGCGCATTCTGTCGGGGTCGGGCCCGATGACTCCGTTCTCCACCACGCAGCCGAGGATGGCCAGGCGCTTGGTGTGAAACATACATTTTTCCTTATTGTACGTTTGGTTCAGCCGTTGGGCCGTACGGAGGAAATTTGCTAGATTAACGTCGTGGTCCTGCTGGTCGTGGCCGCAGATGGTGACGTTATCCAAATAGGGGAAGGTTGCCCGCAGCGCGTTCTGGTCAACCATTCGGTCCATCTCCCTTTGGAAGACCGAAACCCCGTTGGTGACGCCGAAGGGGACCCTAAGGAAGTGGTAGAGGCGGCCGTTTGCCTCGAAGGCAGTATACTGGCGGTCCTCATGGCGGATGGGCAGCTGGTGGTACGCTGACTTAAGGTCGATGGTGGAGAATACTTTGTATTGCGCAATCTGATTGACCATATCAGATATGCGAGGGAGGGGGTACGCGTCCAGCTGGGTGTACCGGTTTATGGTTTGGCTGTAGTCGATTACCATGCGGCGTTTTGCAGTGGTTTTAACGACTACAACCTGGGCTCGCCAGGGGCTAGTGCTACCTTCGATAATGCCCTCCTTCAAGAGCCGCTCCACCTCAGAGCTGATAAAAGCTCTGTCCCCGGCACTGTACCGCCTGCTTTTGGTAGCGATGGGTTTACAGTCGCGGGTGAGGTTAGCGAACAGGGGAGGGGGGGGGACTTTTAATGTGGAAAGGCTGCAGGTGGTTTGCAGCGGGCGATTTAAAAGTTGTTGGTTGCAGACTGTGAGTGGGGGGAGGGGTCCACCGTATGCTAGTGTGACACTCTTAAGGTGGCACTGAAAATCCAACCCTAGCAGGACGGCAGCGCAAAGACGGGGCAGGACTAGCAGTTTAAATTTTTGATATTCAGTGCCCCCTACTGACAGGGTCACCACACAGTAGCCGCTGATGTCCATTGACTGGGACTTGGACGCCATAGAAATGCGATGGTGCGTTGGCAGAATCGTGAGGGAGTGGCTACGTACCGTGTCGGGGTGGACGAAACTCTCTGTGCTCCCGCTGTCGATCAGGCAACTGGTGGCGCGGCCGTTTACCGCGATATCCATCATGGAGCTGGATAGATGGTGAGGGTGGCCTTGATCCAGCGTCACGGAGGCCAGTATGTGGCTTAGTGAGTCACTATAGTCATCCGCCGAGACGGTGGTCGGTTCCGGTGACGAAATGGCGGTTGAGTGCGTTGGATACGATGGCGGCGGATGCCATGCGGCCGGGGGTACACAAAATGGCGGATAAGATGGCTGCTCCCACGGCCCGCACGCTGCGCTGCTGGCTGGCTTCCCCTTGCAGGCGTTAGCGTAATGGCCTTTCTTCCCGCAGCCCGAGCAGGTAGCTGTCTTAGCTGGGCAGTGCGCTCTGGGATGTTTTAACTGGCCACAGAAATAGCATTTTTGGGCCTGGTTACTGGGCATCGAAGCAGTTCTTACCGGAGGCTGCTGTCCCGGTTGGGTCGCTGCAGCGGTTGGTGCCGGGGGCGGCGGTCCCGTGTCCCACGGTTTCGATTGCCATGTCTCGGCGCCGTTACGGGGGTATGCCTCGAGGTTTCGGTGGGCCTCCTCTAACGAGAGCGCAAGGGCAATGGCCGTCTTCAGGTCGGGTTCCTTGCTTTCTAGCAGTCTCTGCCGGGTGTGGTCTGACTGGAGGCCCCTGACGAAGGCATCACAGGCGAGTCCCTGCGCGTGCTCCACAGCCGTTACCGCTTTACAATCGCAGTCTCTGCAGAGTGCCAGTAGCGCCCGTGCAAATGCCCCTACCGATTCTCCCGGTTGCTGCCTGCGGGATCCCAAGAGGTGTCGGGCGTAAATTGTGTTCACTGGGCGCGTATATTGCCCTTTTAGTAGCTCGAGGGCCGCCACGTACGTATTAGAGTCCCGGATTAGCATATATACTTGATGGCTCACCTGGGCGGTCAAAATTTTCAGTTTGTGATCCTCCTCTGTAACCTGTGAGATTGCGAGGAAGGATTCAAAGCAGCTCAGCCAGTGTTCAAACTTGGCTGATGCACCCACATCTTGAGGGTCGAGGTCCAGGCGTGGTGGTCTGAGGGCTCTCAGCAATGTCTGCTGTATCCGTTGCTGTTGTTGCTCCTCAGGTGTCGCCATTTAACTTTTAGCTAATAAAATTGATACGCTTATCAATTACTTCATAAAAGGTGATGAGTCGAAGAAGAGATGATGAGTCGAAAGAAGAGATGAATAAGGCTTTTATTAGCTAAGAAGAGACCATGCTTCTTCGTGAGTGACTGAACAAGTCTGAACGAAACCCACACAGTGGTGGGTGGAGTCAGCTGAGGCATGCCTCCATACACAGCGCCACCCAGAGGTGGCAATATACAATACAGTGGTTTACCACAAAGAGCAAGGAAGAATCCTGACACAAAGCCTTCCATCAGCAACAAGCAGTGATCATCCCTTCTATCACGGTGGTGGGTAAGCCGATCAGCGACGAGCAGCAAGTCGGCCACGTTGGCTGTGAAGTAGGGGAGGGAAAAACGGAGGATATAAGGGCGGAGAACTCAACCACAGCTGGGGAAAAGAGCCGGACAGAAGTCGGGGCCAGAGGCGCTGAGACTGGGGCAGCGTAAGGCACGGGAGCCGCGGTGAATGCAAACGCAGCCGGGGGAAAGGACCGGACTGCAAGAGGGGCTGGGAGGCACGATTTGAGAACCGCTGGGGAGGGCGAACGCAGCAATATGGCAATCGCCATTACAGCCAGCGGGGGAGAAAGGCAAACGCGGGAAGCTGCCATTTTCGTAGGCGGGGGAAGAAGACAAGCGCGGGAAACCGCCATTTTGAAAAAAAAAAAAAAATTCTTTTTGTTTCTCAAGAGGATTGCGAGGATGCCTAAGCGTGGTAACATCAACGATTTCGATCCCGATGTTGGAGATTGGGCCACGTATGTAGAACGCATAGAGATTTATTGTAAGGCAAATAAAATATCAGATGAAGATAAAGCACTAACCTTACTAAACTCAATGGGTGCGAAGGCATACGGGCTATTGAAGCATCTTCTATCACCAGCTAAACCGGCGGATCAGGCTTTCGCTAATATTGTTGCTGTCCTGAGAAATCATTTGAACCCCACACCGCTGATGTTAGCGGAACGATTTAAATTTTATGCGAGAACGCAACTGAAAGAGGAAAGCAACGCGGAGTATTTAATTGAACTGCGTAAGCTAGCGAAATACTGTCAGTTTGGGGAAAGACTGACAGAGGCACTGAGAGACAAATTCGTGTGTGGATTGTCGAAAGAAGGAACACAAAAGCGGCTGCTTGAAGAGAATGATCTTACACTTGATAAGGCTGTCACTATTGCAGCATCGCACGAAGCCGCAGCGAGAGGCACTGCAGAAATGCAGCTGAAGGCAACGGTACTCAGCGTAGATCAAATGGCTTTGGGTACAGCAAAATGTTATCATTGTGGAAAGACAACACACGATCAGAACCAATGCTGGTTTAAAAATCAGGAATGTAGAAAATGTGGCAAGCTTGGTCACATAGCTAAAGTATGCCGGTCAGGAAAGAAGACCAGCAACAAAAAGTCACCGCAGGAAAAGTGCAGAAAGGTACATAAGGTGGCTGAGAAGAGTTCGGATGAACAGAATTCGGATTCAGACTCCAACAGCAAGGAACTGGGTAGTCTGAGAATTCACAATGTGAGTAAGGAAACTGACCTACAAACTATCTGGGTCACACTTCAGATAGCAGGAGTCCAAGTGAAGATGGAATTGGACACCGGATCGGCGTTGACGGTCATGAATAAGCAAGATTACAAAAGGTTATTCACACATATTCCCCTATGGGATACGGAGATAGTATTGCAGACATACACGGGGCAAAGAGTATACCCCATCGGAAAAATAAAAGTCAAGGTGGTACACAAGGGCAAAGAACACCAAGGAATGGACTTATATGTACTACCTGAGGGAGGTCCACCACTTCTGGGACGGGAGTGGATCAGGAAAATAAATATGGACTGGCACTCCCTAAAAGCAATAACGGTAGATTCCGGAAAAAAAGATGTCAAACCTGAACGATTGTCCAGAATATTAGATGAGGTTAAAGAGGTGTTCCAACAGGGACTGGGAACACTGAGAGGAATTACGGCAAAAATCAAGATTGCAGAACATGCAAACCCAAAATTTTTCAAAGCCAGACCGGTACCTTATGCGATACGACCTGCTGTGGAAGCTGAGCTGGAAGGGCTAGAACGTTCAGGCGTACTGTCTAAGGTGGACTGGAGTGAGTGGGCCACGCCCATTGTTCCCGTCATGAAGCATTCATCGAGTAACAAGCCAGGGGAACCGGGGGAGGTTCGCATCTGTGGAGACTTCAAGATCACGGTTAATCCGATGCTTCACACGGTGCAATATCCGCTTCCGCGGATTGAGGATATCTTTGCTTCATTGTCTGGCGGGAAACACTTCACCAAGATAGACCTGGCGCAAGCGTACTTACAGATGGAAGTTGAGGAAGAGTCGCGCCAGTATCTCACAATCAACACGCACAGAGGCTTGTATCGATATAATAGACTGGTTTTTGGAGTGGCTTCGGCTCCAGCAATTTGGCAGAGGGCCATGGAGCAGGTATTACAGGGAATTCCAAGCACTCAATGTTACTTGGACGATATCCTGATTACAGGAGATGACGATGAGGAACACCTTGCAAATTTGAAACTGGTGCTCACCAGATTGAAGGAATATGGACTTCGAGTTAATCGCCAGAAATGTGAGTTCTTTCAGAAACGGATCTCGTACTGTGGTCATGTCATTGACCAGGAGGGGCTGCACAAGTCACCTGACAAGATCGAAGCTGTTGTGAAGGCTCCCGCTCTGGAAAATGTATCCCAGTTGAGGTCGTTCCTAGGGTTGATTAGTTATTACCATAAGTTTCTGCCAAATCTATCCACGGTGCTGCACCCGCTGAACGCTCTTTTGCAGAAAGAAGTACCATGAAAGTGGAGCGAGGACTGTAAGAAGGCCTTTCGCAAAAGCAAGGCATTGATCACCTCAGAGGAAGTGTTGGCTCACTTCAACCCAACGCTACCTATTCATTTAGCTTGTGATGCTTCTCCTTATGGTATTGGAGCAGTACTCTCACACAAGTTGCCAAATGGCTTGGAAAGGCCAGTCGCATTTGCATCCAGATCATTGACCTCCACTGAGCGCAACTATGCTCAGATAGATAGGGAGGCTCTCAGCCTTGTGTGGGGAGTAAAGAAGTTTAATCATTACCTGCAGGGCCAGAAGTTTACACTGCTGACAGACCACCAGCCGTTGGTATCCATTTTTAACCCTAAGAAGGGTGTTTCGGTGATGACAGCACAGAGGCTCCAGAGATGGTCCCTTTTCCTAGGGGCACATCAATATCAGATAGAATTCAAAGGTACAAAGCAGCATGGTAATGCTGATGGGCTGTCGCGCCTGCCACTACCTACTGAGGAGGAGGCACCGACGGTTGACCCGGTGGAGTTATTTCACTCGACCATCATCGAATGTTTACCTGTCACCAATGCAAATATTGAAAGGGAGACTAGGAATGACCCGACACTGTCCCGGGTCTACGAATTGACAGTAAAGGGATGGCCAGCCCATGGTGATCCACTGTTACCGGCATTCTCAGCAAGACGAGAACAGCTGTCCATCTGTCAGGGAACATTGATGTATGGAACAAGGGTGATTATCCCTCCAAAGTTAAGAGAGAGAGTTCTAAAAGAACTACATGAAGGTCATCTGGGGGGAGTCAAGATGAAAAGCCTTGCTAGGGCTTATGTGTGGTGGCCGGGTATCGACCAACAGATAGAGGATCTGACGAAAAGCTGCTCAGGGTGCCAAAAAGTCCAAAATGCACCTCCAATTGCACCGCTGCATCCATGGGAATGGCCTTCAACCCCATGGCAACGTGTACATATTGACTTTGCTGGTCCATTCATGGATTCCATGTTTTTAATTGCGGTGGACGCACATTCTAAATGGCCAGAAGTGATTAAAATGACTACCACTACCTCGGAGAAGACGATCGCGGTGCTAAGAACGATATTTGCAAGAAATGGATTGCCAGAGCAAATATGTTCAGACAACGGACCACAGTTCGTGTCAGAGGAATTCCAGAAATTCCTGAAGAAGAATGGGGTGAAACATTATACCTCTGCCCCATATCATCCAGCTACGAATGGGCTGGCCGAGAGGTTTGTACAGACGTTCAAAAAGGCAATAAAGGCCATGAGCGAAGATCAGATTCCACTGCAACACAAGGTGGACAATTTCCTACTGGCATATCGAAACGCCACCCATGCAACAACAAACCAAAGTCCTGCCATGATGTTCTATAACAGGAGGTTGCGGTCCAGGTTGGACTTGTTAAAACCAAATGTGCGGAGGGAAGTCAAAAACAAACAGTTCCAGCATATCAATAACAAGCCCACTCGGAGTTTTGAAATAGGACAACCGGTGTTAGTCAGGGACTATAAAAACGAGAAATGGCAATCTGGAACAATTCGGGCCAGACAAGGACCCCTGATGTACACGGTAGATGTTGGTGAAAATGTAATGCGACGTCATGCTGACAAACTGGTGGGATCGAGAACAAGGGTCGAGCCCATGGTTACGACAGAGACAACCGTGGAGGAAGTTAGTGAACCTGAAGCATCTACCTCAGAAGTGAATGTAACTGATGATGATGTCCTATCCATAGGGGATCAACTAGATGAGTCACCCCAGCAACGAGAACCAGAGACCCCTGAAAGGCGTTATCCGTCTCGGATCAGGAGGCCTCCTCAGAGACTGAATCTGTGAACTGTTTTTGCATGAAGTTGTGTATATATGTTATTATGTTATGTTTAATGGGGAATATATACTGTTAAGCTAAAAAGGGAGGATTGTGGTGTATGTAACCGTTCCACCTTTAAGAGAACTATTTTAAGAGATGCACTACTTTATCTTGGCTGCTGTATACTGTAATACCGGTGGTGACCACACCGGTATATAAGTGCTGTGTAATGATTTATTGGGCAGTTCAGCCTGACCTCCGACTAGTAAAGACCTGTTGAATTTACTCTTGTGGTTTGTGTGCAGTGATTCTTATTAACAATAACTAGAACACACAGACTTAACAGGTACTACAGGCCTTCTTCCCCTTATTAAAGGGGAGGGGCCTGGCACAGTGCGTCCTGGCACCCAGCTGGGCCACCAGGGATCGGGAGTGCCGGCAAACGAGCCCGGCACTCAAGAGGAGTGCCAGGCTCATGGAGAGCAGCCGGCACCCCACTGGGGGGGGGGCTTCACGGGGGCCGGGGACAGCAACAGAGGCAGGTGCTGGCAAGTGGCCAGCACCAAAAATGGCCGCCCGCCAACTCCCCTTTAACTAGCGCCACCCCGGCCGCAGATAGGCTCCCCTGACCAGCGATAAATCGGGAGACGCCACCCAATATTACAGCCGGGGCACGAGTGGGGCGCTGCGCATGGCAATTGTGTCATCGGCGGTGGCGCAGCGCTGCGCGGTACTAACGGTTAGTGCCGCTGCTAACCTCCTACTGAATTTCCCAGGAGGCATTAGCAGCGCCACGCCCAGACGCTAGTTGGTTTGCGCCCAGTTAGCGCATGGGAGGTGCAAATCAACTGAATTTAGCCCCCTTCATGATTTTGAACAACCCCAGCTTCTCCAGGTCTGTCCACGGATCTGTAATTCCTCATCCCTGGAACAATTCTGGTAAATCTCTTCTGTACCCTCTCCAAAGCCTTCGCGTCCTTCCTAAAGTGTGTTGCCCAGAATTGGACACAATACTCCAGCTGGGGTCGAACTCGTGTTTTATAAAGGTTTAGCATAACATCCTGGCTTTTGTACTCTATGGACTGGATTTTCACTAAGGAGTCGGGTAGGAGGCGGGACTACAACTTTCGGGGTTGTAGTCCCACCTCCATCGAGTTCGAGCCAACACATGCGATTTTGACTTGATTGACCTTGTTGAGCCTGCCCAGCGGGCTCAGCAGGCCAATTAAGGGCCACCTTTTGACAGATGAAATATCAGCGTTTCACAGCTGTTTGAAGCTGTCAAACACTGACAATCTGTATCCTAAGTTAATTCCTTCCTCTCAGGATGATTTAGAGATCTCCCCGGAACAGAAAGCTGAATGCTGCAATTTTTGACAGCTCGCAGCCATTCTGCTTTCTGTGCTGGTGAGATGAGGGACTCCCGAGACCTGAAGGAAGGAAGGCTGTAAAGGTAAGTAAAGGTATGTAAAACTTCTTTAAACACTTTACACACACCAAACACTTACCTTTGCACTCATGCACCCATCACTCACCTGAACACCGGACATCTTGACCCCTCCAAGCCCTTCATCCCGACGGTCCACCTCCTCTAACTTGGCGTGGTTTGGAGCCATTGGAAATCCCACACTTCAACATTAAAAATAGGGACTAGGCTAAAAACTGCCTGTTAACGACCTGTTAACAGGCAGTTAATTGGCACTAATCCCCTTCCCGCCTCGGGCAGGCAGGTCCCAGTGCGGGGCGGGTACCCGCCTCCTTTGAAACTGGCATGGAGGCGGGTTGGGGGCGGGATGGGTTCGTGCTCCCCGATTTCGGGATTTTAACCCCCCACATGCCTCCAATTCCGACTCCACGGCCCAATGAAAATCCTGCCCTATGCCTTTATTATGCTTTATTAACTGATTTCTTAGCCTGTCCTGCCACCTTCAAAGATTTGTGCACAAACACCCCCAGGTTTCTCTCTTCTTGCACCCCCTTTTGGATGTATTGTCTCTCCTCATTCTTCGAAATCTGCCTGAATTTTTTTTTATTGCCAACACTTTCCACTGGTTACTGGCATTTCCTGTCTGATGGTGTGGAGCAGCTTTTAATTGTTGTAGAAAGAAAGGGACAGCAGCTCAGTGGTGCAGCACATGAATGTACCAATATGCTCAGCCATGGGACATTTGGATGTAGCTTTGTGCCAACAGCACCCCACACTGTGACTCAGTGACTTTCCTTGTTGAGCCTGTGCTTTCAAATGTAGTTATGCTGAATAACTGGACACAGACTACAGAAATACTTAAACAGGTCTTTAGTAACTGAGGGTCAGGGCTGAACTGGAATACACTTTGCTCCACAGGGTTTATATACCGGTGTGGTCACCACCGGTACTACAATGTACAGGAGCCATCAAAAAGTAGTCCATCACCTTAAGGTATCCTCTTAAGGTGGTACAGGTTACATACACTACAATTCCTCCCCTTTTAGCTTAACAGTGTACACCCCAATTTAAACATTACATGGATAACATATATACAACTTTCACACAAAACTGTTCAAAGATTCAGTCTCTGAGGAGGCCTCCTGATCCGGGCCGGATAACGCCTTTCAGGGGTCACTGGTTCTCGTTGCTGGGGTGACTCATCCATTTGATCTCCTGTGGATTGAACATCATCATGTACGTTCGAGTCTGAGGTAGATGCTACAGGCTCAATAACTTCTTCAACTGGTGTCTCTGCCGTAGACATGGGGTCAACCCTTGTTCTCGATTCCACAAGTTGGTCAGCATGACGTCGTATTATGTTCTCTCCAACGTCTAGCGTGTACATCAAGGGTCCTTGTCGGGCACGAATTGTTCCGGATTGCCATTTATCATTCCTATAGTCCCTGGCCAACACTGGTTGTCCTATTTCGAAACTCCGAGTGGCCTTGTTATTTACGTGCTGGAATTGCTTGTTTTCGACTTCCCTACGCACATTGGGTTTTAACAAATCCAACCGGGACCGCAACCTCCTGCTTTAGAACATTATGGCAGGGCTTTGATTTGTCACTGCATGTGTGGCGTTTCGATATGCCATCAGGAAATTGTCCACCTTGTGTTGTAGTGGAATATGGTCTTCGCTCATGGCCTTTATCGCCTTTTTGAACGTTTGTACAAATCTCTCGGCCAACCCATTGGTAGCCGGATGATATGGGGCAGATGTATAGTGTTTCACCCCATTCTTTTTCATGAATTTCTGGAATTCTTCTGACACGAGCTGTGGTCCGTTGTCTGAACATATTTGTTCCGGCAACCCATTCCTTGCAAATATGGTTCTTAGAACTGCGATCGTCTTTTCAGAGGTAGTGGTCGACATCTTAATCACTTCTGGCCATTTAGAATGTGCGTCTACCGCTATCAAAAACATGGAATCCATGAATGGACCTGCAAAGTCGATATGCACATGTTGCCATGGAGTTGAAGGCCATTCCCACGGATGCAGCGGTGCAATTGGAGGTGCGTTTTGAACTTTTTGGCACCCTGAGCAGCTTTTAGTCAGATCCTCTATTTGTTTGTCGATACCTGGCCACCACACATAAGCCCTAGCAAGGCTTTTCATCTTGACTCCCCCCAGACGACCTTTATGCAGTTCCTTCAGAACTCTCTCCCTTAATTTAGGAGGAATAATCACCCTTGTTCCATACATCAATGTTCCTTGACAGACGGACAGCTGTTCTCGTCTGGCTGAGAATGCTGGTAACAGTGGGTCGCCATGTGCTGGCCAGCCCTTCACTGTCAAATCGCAGACCCGAGACAGTGTCGGGTCGTTTCGGGTCTCTCTCTCAATACTCGCATTGGTGACTGGTAAGCATTCGATGATGGTCGAGTGAAATATCTCGACAGGGTCAACTGCCGGTGCCTCTTCTGCTGTAGGTAGTGGCAGGCGCGACAGCCCATCAGCATTACCATGTTGCTTTGTACCTTTGAATTCGATATCATATTGATGTGCCCCTAGGAAAAGGGACCATCTCTGAAGCCTCTGCGCCGTCATAACCGGAACACCCTTCTTAGGGTTAAAAATGGAAACCAACGGCTGGTGATCTGTCAGCAGCGTAAACTTTTGGCCTTGCAGGTAATGGTTAAATTTCTTAACTCCCCACACGAGGCTGAGAGCCTCCCTATCTATCTGAGCATAGTTGCGCTCTGCGGAGGTCAATGATCTGGATGCGAACGTGACTGGCCTTTCCAAGCCATTTGGCAACTTATGTGAGAGCACTGCCCCGATACCATATGGAGAAGCATCACAAGCTAAGCGAATAGGCAGCGTTGGGTTAAAGTGAGCCAACACTTCCTTAGAGGTGATCAGTGCCTTGCTTTTTTGAAAAGCCCGCTTACAATCCTCGCTCCACTTCCATGGTACTCCCATTTGCAAAAGAGTGTTCAGCGGGTGTAACACCGTGGATAAATTTGGAAGAAACTTGTGGTAATAGTTAACCAACCCAAGGAACGACCTCAACTGGGATACATTTTCCGGAGCGGGAGCTTTCACAACAGCTTCGATCTTGTCAGGTGACTTATGGAGCCCCTCCTGGTCAATGACGTGGCCGCAGTACGAGATTCGCTTTTGAAAGAACTCACATTTCTGGTGATTAACTCTGAGTCCATATTCTTTCAATCTGGTGAGCACCTGCTCCAAATTCGCGAGGTGCTCCTTATCATCATCTCCTGTAATCAGAATGTCGTCCAGGTAGCATTGTGTGCCTGGAATTCCCTGCAATACCTGCTCCATGGCCCTTTGCCAAATCACTGGAGCCGATGCCACTCCAAAAACCAGTCTGTTATACCGATATGTGTGTTGATCGTGAGATACTGGCGTGACGCTTCATCAACTTCCATCTGTAGGTACGCCTGCACCAGGTCTATCTTGGTGAAGTGTTTCCCGCCAGACAGCGAAGCGAAGATGTCTTCAATCCGCGGAAGCGGAAATTGCACCGTGTGAAGAACCGGATTAACAGTGATCTTGAAATCGCCACAGATGCGAACCTTCCCAGGTTCCCCCGGCTTGTTGCTCAACGAACGCTTCATGACGGGAACAATGGGTGTGGCCCATTCGCTCCAGTCCACCTTTGACAGTACTCCTGAACGTTCTAGCCCTTCCAGCTCTGCTTCCACAGCAGGTCGTATCGCATAAGGTACCGGTCTGGCTTTGAAAAAATTTGGGTTTGCATGTTCTTCAACCTTGATGTTTGCCGTAATTCCTTTCAGTGTTCCCAGTCCCTATTGGAACACCTCCTTAGCATCGTCCAATAGTTTGGACAGTCGTTTAGGTTTGACATCGTCCTCTTTACAGGAATCTACAGTTAGTGCTTGTATGGAATGCCAGTCCACATTTATTCTCCGGATCCATTCCCGTCCCAGTAGTGGCGGACCTCCATCAGGTAACACATACAAGTCCATTTCCTGACTTTCTTTTCCATTGTAGACCACATTTACTTTTATCTTTCCGATGGGGTATACTCTTTGCCCCGTGTATGTTTTCAATACAATCTCCGTATCCCTCAGGGGAATGTGTGAGAATAACCTTTTGTAATCTTGCTTATTCATGACCGTCAATGCCGATCCAGTGTCCAATTCCATCTTCACTTGGACTCCTGCTATCCGAAGCATGACCCAGATAGTTTGGTGGTCTGCTGTGTTACCCACATTATGTATTTATAGACAACCCTGTTCCTTACTGCTGGAGTCTGAATCCGTCTTCTGTTCATCCGAACTGTTCTCTGTCACCTTGTGTACTTTTTTGTACTTCTCCTGCGGCGACTTTTTGCTGCTGGTCTTCTTTCCTGACTGGCATACTCTCGCTATGTGACCAAGTTTGCCACATTGCCTGCATTCTTTATCTTTGAACCAGCACTGGTTCTGGTCATGCATTGTCCTTCCGCAACGATAGCACTTTACTGCGCCCAATGCCATTTCATTGGTACTGAATTCCAATGGCCTTTGCTGCATTTCTGCAGTGCCTCATGCTGCTGCCTCGTGCGATGCTGCAATGCTGAAAGCTTTGTCCAGCGTAAGATCCTTTTCCTCTAGCAGTCGCTTCTGGGTTCCTTCCCTTAGGAGCCCACACACAAACTTATCTCTCAGTGCATCTGCTAGCCCTGTACCGAACTGACAGTACTTTGATAACTTGCGCAGTTCGATTAAGAATTCAGCGTTGCTTTCCTCTTTAAGTTGAATTCTTTTGTAGAATTTAAATCGTTCCGCTATCAGCAGCGGCGTGGGGTTTAAATGCTCTTGCAGGATAGTAACAATATCCGCGAAACTCTTTCCTACCGGTTTATCTGGTGTTACAAGGTTCCTTAATACCCCATACGTCTTCGCACCCATCGAGTTTAATAGGGTTAGTGCTTTCTTATCATCCGGTACCTCATTCGCTGTACAGTAAACTTCAACGCGTTCCACATAAGTGGCCCAATCTTCCACATTGCTATCAAAAGCAGTGATGTTACCTGTTTTTGGCATCCTTGTTGAGTTTCCTTTCCTTCGGATTATGATTATTATTTTATTTCATTTTTCAAAATGGCGGCTTCCTGCGCTTGGCAGCTTTTCCCGCGCTTGTCTTCTTCCTCCGCCGACTAAAAAGGGCGATTACTGCACTGTTGCCGTTCTCGCCTCCCAGCGGTCCTTTATTTTCCCCGACGCTGCTGCTCTTGTTCCCCACCGCTCCCACGGTCCTTGTGGACATAAACACTTTTCTGTCTGCTGCGCGTCTCTGCCCCGATTGCAGTCCGACCCCTGACACCGGCTGCGGTCGTGTTCTCCGCCCTTTTCGTCGTTTCCCTCCCCTTCTCTTACTGACAACTCGGCCGACTTCCCCCCCGTGCCGCTCGATCGGGCTTACCCGCCGCTGTCGTCGAAGGGATGTTCACTGATGTTAGACTTCGTGGCCAGAACCCAACCCGGGTTCCCGATTGCCCCCCGTGCTATGCAGTGCCCAGCAGGATGTTGAGGGTGGATGTCCTTGTTCGACGCCCGTTTCAGAGGCGAAGCTTCCTTTGATGCAACTGCCGCTAGGTAAGATCAGACTCGTCGCCACTGTTGAGTCTGTGCTTTCAAATGTAGTTATGCTGAATAACTGGACACAGACTACAGAAATACTTAAACAGGTCTTTAGTAACTGAGGGTCAGGGCTGAACTGGAATACACTTTGCTCCACAGGGTTTATATACCGGTGTGGTCACCACCGGTACTACAATGTACAGGAGCCATCAAAAAGTAGTCCATCACCTTAAGGTATCCTCTTAAGGTGGTACAGGTTACATACACTACATTCCTGTTTCAGTCAGGCCATGGACTGCGAACGGTTGACTGGAACAACGGAACATGAATGCATGAATGAAGTTGAGCACGAGACAGAACACACATGTATGCTGTCTGCTTCACTATCCCAGTCATGGAATAGTGCATAAGGCAGAAACTAAAGAGAGGGCAAAATAATAAAGTTCTTAAAATTGACTTTGAGCTATGATCCAAAAGCCTGATATTTAAGTTTTAAAAATAAATATTGTGGCATTCACACTATTAAATTAAAGAGACCAAGGTTAATCCTGCTTACTGAGATCTCACCTACATGTCTTGCCACCAGGCTGAGAGGAAACCTCCAAGTAACTGTGTTCATGAGGCTCTACATCATGTTAGGACTCTGCATTGCCTAGCAACAAGTTGTAATATAGCTAATAAATTGATATAATCTGACAGGGTGAAATCATCTCATCACAGAGCCACCTCGCTGTCTTTACATTATTCTGGTTGGGGCCTGACATGAATTATTTATGAATAGTTTCAGCTTATTATTTCCACACTTCAAAAGACCAGCCAATGATCTGCATTCATTCTGATACTTTCTAGCTGACACAGATTGTTTAATAGATGAAAAAGGCAATAAAATTGATTGCAGTTGTGCCGCATAGGCAGAAAGCTCACAAACATTTCACTTAATTATAATTGTGTTAATTTTTATTAGGAACACAACTGAAGTAAATGTTAACTTTTTTTTTCAAACGGCATTGGGGAAGCATAAGACCTTTATATAGGCTTACATGAGATTAACATGTATTATTCTAACATATTAGTCATAGTTCCTTTTAAATTTCATATACTCCAATTGTAGGTATTGAACAGTATTAATAGCATCTGTTTATATCATGTGTGGAATTCCTAGGCAGTGACTGAGACATGTGCATCTGATGACCACTAGTCATTCTACAGACTGATATCCAACTGATATCTATCTATAGTTACACACTGAACATGGGAAAGGGACACTGATGAATACACAGATGGCACCACTTACTATCCCTTAACCTCTGAAAGAGAGAGTGCCTGATATCCTCCAACCCCTTTGAGATGCTGCTCTGGAGAAATCTGAATCCTGTATCCATTGATCTCTCCATATGGTCGCCACAGGCCATTAATAAATGCTTCCATGTTGGAGGCACACAGTGGCCTGGAAGTCTCCTGGTTATGGGAGATGTTTAACAATATACCTGAAGGTGTCAGTTATTTCAGGATGCACTGCATCAATGAAAACCCCACTCTGCTGGTGCCATAGAGGAAGGATTGGATTCTGCTGCAAGCCCTGTCATCTGCCCTGTCATCTGCCCTACACCAAGCCTCTATATTTGCGATACTCTGCTAGCATCCCTCTCTTCATGGCAGAATCTCTGGCACCGGCTGCTTCAGATTCTGAAAGTTATTTGCGGAGCTGTGTTCAGCTGAATGACTCCTAATTCACCGAATGCCCAAAATATTTCATAATGAAATTACAGCTCTGTGCAAATGAGATAGTAACAAACTCTCGTGGGCTCACTGGTGACACTGAGCGAACTGGGGCACAACAACCAACATCAGAACATTTGGCTAGAAAGACGAAAAGTAAACTAATGTCATTGACTGCTATCCAGTGGTCCCTGATGGAATGTGTACATGTGCCCATGTGTTGACATTGTGACCAAACTTTCTCCAATTTATTTCTAATTTAGTGATGAGGGGATCAAGCCACTATTGCATAGAAGATAGTGCTTGCACAGATATTTATGGGAAAGTTATGTTTATTTCTGACTGTGATGGTTATTCATTCACTTTTGGATAATATGGTTAAGTCTCAAGTTATTTTGGGTTTGTGTTCTGCAATCTCCTGCATGTGCATTTGGGTATTTTGTCCTGCCATTCAGTGCTCTGGATGGTACAGAGGCACCACATGTGGCTGCTTGATAGACATTGATCTTGATCTAGATGCTGCCCCTTGGCGACCTTATATGAAAACATGTCAATTTCCACATGTACTCTGATGACACTTAGCATGATCTCACCACCGCCTCTTGTGACCCCTCCACTGGCTCTGATTTGTCATGATACTTGTCTGACATCCAGTATTGGATGAGCAGAAATTTACTCCAATTAAATTTTGGGAAGACCAAAGAAAATGGCTTCAGTCCCCGTCACAAACTCCGTTCCCTAGCCATCGATTCCATCCCTCTCCCTGACCACTGTCTGAGGCTGAGCCAGACTGTCCAGAACCTTGATGTCCTATTTGACCCTGAGCTGAGCTATCCACTCCACCACCAAGGCCGCCTACTTCCACCTCCGTAACATTGCTTATCCCTGCTCCTGCCTCAACTCTTTTTTTTATTCATTCGCTGGATTTGGGCATTGCTGCTAAGGCCAGCATTTATTGCCCATCCCTAATTGCCCTTGAGAAGATGGTGGTGAGCCACCTTCTTCAACTGCTGCAGTCCATGAGGTGAAGATACTCCCACTGTGCTGTTAGGTAGGGAGTTCCAGGATTTCGAACCAGCGACAAAGAAGGAACGTTGATATATTTCAAAGTCAGGATAGTGTGTTACTTGGAGGGGAACTTGGATGTGGTGATGTTCCTAAGCCCCTTGACCTTCTAGGTGGAAGAGGTCGCGGGTTTGGGAGGTGCTGTCGAAGAAGTCTTGGTGAGTTGCTGCAGTGCATCTTGTAGATGGTACACACTGCAGCCACGGTGCACCGGTGGTGGAGGAAGTGAATGTTTAAGGTGCTGGATGGGATGCCAATCAAGCAGGCTGCTTTGCCCTGGATGGTGTCGAGCTTCTTGAGTGTTGTTGGAGCTGCACTCATCCAGGCAAGTGGAGAGTATTCCATCACACTCCTGACTTGTGCCTTGTAGATCTGCTGCTGAAACCCTCATCCATGCCTTTGTTACCTCTAGACTCGACTATTCCAATGCTCTCCTGGCCCACTCACCACCCTCCATTAACTTAAGCTCATCAAAAACTCTGCTGCTCATATCCTAACTCACAGCAAGTCCCATTCAACCATCACCCCTGTGCTCGCTGGCTTACGTTGGCTCCCAGTTTGGCAATGCCTTGATATTAAAATTCTCATCCTCATTTTCAAATCATTCCATGGCCTCGCCCCTCCCTATCTCTGTAACCTCCTCCAGTCCTAAGATGCTCCTTAAAATCTACCTCTTTGACCAAGCTTTTGGTCACCTGCCCTAATATTTCCTTATGTGGCTCAGTGTCAAATTTTGTTTGATAACACTCCCATGAAGCATCTTGGGTCATTTTATGGGCAGCACGGTGGCATAGTGGTTAGCACTGTTGCCTCACAGTGCCAGGGACCCGGGTTCGAATCCGGCCTCGGGTGACTGTCTGTGTGGAGTTTGCACATTCTCCCTGTGTTTGCGTGGGTTTCCTCCGGGTGCTCCGGTTTCCTCCCACAGTCCAAAGATGTGCAGGTTAGGTTGATTGGCTATGATAAATTGACCCTTAGTGTTAGGGGGATTAAATACGTGGGGTTACGGGGATAGGGTGGGATATGTGTTGGTGTAGGGGTTACGGGGATCGGGTGGGATATGTGTCGGTGCAGGCTCGATGGGCCGAAATGGCCTCTATCTGCACTGTGGGGTTTCTGTGTTTCTGTGATTTTACTACATTAAAGGTGCTATATAAATGCAAGTTGTCTTTGTTGTTTACAATATATCATTCTGAGCAATCATTCACTTTCTCAGGTGCCTGAAGAACTTGCTTTCTTGTTGTAGTTAGTCATCTCGCATTCAATTGTACAATCTTTGGTAATAATCCTGACCAGGTACAGAAAATGCTTAACCACCTTCAACTGGATTCTGTTAACATTGACTCTCATTCGCCATATGCCTTGGGCAAGGCTTATTTTACAAGGCCATAAAATGTTAGGTTCAGTAGGCATTTGACGCATCTTAGCTTATCCATCTATAAAATCCCACAAGTGCTTTATCACATGACCAATTGCTTCTTAAATAATTCCAAATGTTTCACCTGCTCAGAAGTCCATTGCAAGTGTTGATCGCTCTTGTGAGAAGAAGGACTTTCTGGCAACAGTCAAATGTTTTGCTTTATCAGTTTGAACCTGTGCTCTCTTGTACTATCACAATTTAACTTGAAATAGAGTTCTGGATTTACTATTTCTATATTGTTTACTATCCTGATTACTTTTGAGTTCCCCCCTCAGTTGCCTCCTTTCAAGACCGATGAGCACAAGTTTCTCAATGGCCAGTGAGGAATTTGAACTTTTCCTCTGCGTCCTTCAATAGGACAGTCATTGGTTTTACTGTTTGTGCTTTTTCCCAAACATTTTTCTCTTGTGTTCACATCTAGAAGCCGTTTCGATAAGCAGACTGAATTCCTATCAAACAAAATAGGGTAGCTCGTACATGACATGTATGGTTTGATATGCCCTAAGCATGATGCATCAATCACTGAAGAATACATGGGCTAGCCACCATCATCTCCTGCCCTTGCCAAAAGGTGGAAAATAACATTCCATTGGGAAATATATATAAGCTAAATCTACTTGGTTAGCAAGGTACTGAAAAAACACAATATTTAAAAATTAAAGCATAGATTCAAGCCATTAGGAGTTAATCTACCCTTTTTGGAAAATGTTTCTGATGAGGAATATACTATTGATTTGACAAACCGAGTCAGGTTTATCTCTTGGTGAACTTTCAACCTGCAATGTTATACATGGAGGTATACATTCCACAACATTCAGATTTGTTGCCAGAACTGAAGCTGAGCAACCAATGCTGTGAATTATGACATGGGACATCTTTCATGTTATAGTAATTGCCTAGAATTCACTCAGGAGTTCTCTGGTGAGAGATCAGTGGAATAAGAACATAAGAACATAAGAAATAGGAGCAGGAGTAGGCCAATCGGCCCCTCGAGCCTGCTCCACCATTCAATAAGATCATTGCTGATCTGATCCTAACCGCCAATCTACTATCACTGAACCATCTCCTGAATCTAACAGAATTAGACACACGAAATAGGAGCAGGTCAGGCTACATGGCCCCTGGGCCCGCTCCGCTACCCACAGGGCCATGACCGATCCGAACCTAGACTCATGTCCAAATTCCTGCCCGTTCCCCATAACCCTTTATTCCCTTTACTTCTAGGAAACTGTCTATTTCTGTTTTAAATTTATGTAATGATGTAGCTTCTACAGCTTTTTGGGGCTGCATATTCCATGGACCTACCACCCTCTGAGTGAAGTAGTTCCTCCTCATCTCAGTTTTGAAAGAGCAGCCCCTTATTCTAAGACTATGCCCCCTAGTTCTAGTTTCACCCATCATCGGGAACATCCTCCCCGCATCCACCCGATCCAACCCCTTCACAACCTTATACGTTTCAATAAGATCGCCTCTCATTCTTCTGAACTCCAATGAGTAGAGTCCCAATCTACTCAACCTCTCCTCATATGTCCATCCCCTCATCCCCGGGATTAACCGAGTGAACCTTCTTTGTACTGACTCGAGAGCAAGTATGTCTTTTCTTAAGTATGGACACCAAAACTGTATGCAGTATTCCAGGTGCGGTCTCACCAATACCTTGTACAACTGAAGCAATACCTCCCTATTTTTATATTCTATCCCCCTAACAATGAAAGCCAACATTCCATTGGCCTTCTTAATCACTTGCTGCACCTGCATACTAACCTTTTGAGTTTCATGCACCAGGACCCCCAGATCCCTTTGTACTTCAGTATTTTCCAGTTTCTTGCCATTATGATAATAACTTGCTCTACGATTTTTCCTGCCAAAGTGCATAACCTCACACTTTCCAGTATTGTATTTCATCTGCCAAATCTCTGCCCACTTACTTAGCCTGTCTATGTCCCCTTGCAGGTTTTTTATGTCCTCCTCATTCACTGCTTTCCCTCCCATCTTAGTATCATCTGCAAACTTTGATATGTTACACTTGGTCCCCTCCTCCAAATCGTTAATATAGATTGTAAAGAGTTGGGGACCCAGCACTGACCCCTGTGGAACACCACTAGTTACTGATTGCCAGTCCGAGAATGAACCATTTATCCCAACTCTCTGCTTTCTGTTAGATAGCCAATCCTCTATCCATGCCAGAATATTACCCCCAATCCCGTGATTTTTTATCTTAAGCAATAATCTTTTGTGTGGCACCTTGTCAAATGCCTTTTGGAAGTCTAAATACACTACGTCCACTGGTTCCCCTTTATCCACCCTATATGTTACTTCCTCAAAGAACTCCAGCAAATTTGTCAAACATGACTTCCCCTTCATAAAACCATGCTGACTTTGTCCTATTAAATTATGATTATCCAAATGTCCTGTTACTGTCTCCTTAATAATGGACTCCAATATTTTACTTACCACAGATGTTAGGCTAACCGATCTATAGTTTCCAGCCTTCTGTCTACTGCCCTTTTTAAATAAGGGCGTTACATTAGCAGCTTTCCAGTCTGCCGGGACCTTTGCTGATTCCAGGGAGTTTTGGAAAATTATTACCAATGCATCCACAATCCCTACCGCCACTTCCCTCAAGACCCTAGGATGTAAGCCATCAGGTCCAGGTGATTTATCCGCCTTGAGTCCCATTATTTTACCGAGTACCACTTCCTTAGTGATTTTGATCGTGTTTAGCTCCTCCCCCCGTATAGCCCCCTGTTTGTCCAGTGTAGGGATATTCTTAGTGTCTTCTACTGTAAAGACTGATACAAAATATTCATTCAGTGTTTTTGCCATCTCCATATTTCCCACCATTATTTTCCCGGTCTCATCCTCTAAGGGACCAACATTTACTTTAGCCACCCTTTTTCTTTTTATATAACTATAAAAACTCTTACTATCTGTTTTTATATTTTTTGCTAATTTGCTTTCATAATCTATCTTCCCTTTCTTAATCAATCTTTTTGTTACTTTTTGCTGTCTTTTAAAGTTTTCCCAATCCTCTATCCTCCCACTAGATTTGGCTACCTTATATGCCCTTGTTTTTAGTTGAATACTATCCTTAATTTCTTTACTTAGCCACGGATGGCTGTCTTTTCTTTTACACCCTTTTCTTCTCAGTGGAATATATTTTTTTTGGAAGTTGTAAAATAACTCCTTAAATGTACACCACTGATCATGTATCATCTTACCCTTTAATCTATTTTCCCAATCCACTCTACTCAATTCTGCTCTCATACCTTCATAGTCTCCTTTATTCAAGCTTAGCACGCTTGTTTGAGATCCAACCTTCTCACCCTCTAATTGAATATGGAATTCAACCATGTTATGGTCACTCATTCCAAGGGGATCCTTTACTAGGACATTTTTAATTAATCCTGTCTCGTTACACAGGACCAGATCTAAGGTTGTTTGCCCCCTGGTCGGTTCAGTTACATACTGCTCAAGAAACCCATCCCTAATACACTCAATGAACTCATTCTCAAGGCAGCCCTGCCCAATTTGATTTGTCCAATTAATATGATAGTTAAAATCCCCTATAATTATAGATGTTCCCTTATTACAAGCCTTAACTATTTCCTGATTGATACTCCGTCCAACAGAGTTGCAACTGTTCGGAGGCCTATAGACTACGCCCACTAGTGTTTTTTTCCCCTTATTATTCCTTACCTCCACCCAAACTGTTTCATTATCCTGATCTTTTGATCCAATATCATTTCTCTGTATTACAGTGATTCCTTCCTTTATTAACATAGCCACCCCACCTCCCCTTCCTTCCTGCCTGTCCTTCCTGATCGTTAAATAACCTGGTATGTTTAATTCCCAGGCATTGTCACCCTGCAGCCATGTTTCTGTAATGGCCACAAGATCATACCCATATGTTGTTATTTGTGCCATTAACTCGTCTATTTTGTTACGAATGCTACGTGCATTCAGATAGAGAACTTTCAAATATGTTTTGTGACACTTAGTTCCTGCTTTTGCCCTTTTTATTACTTTACCTTTTACTCCATACCTTCTGCCCCTTCCTGACACACTCTGGTTTTTAATTTCCCCACTGCTACCTGAGTCTATGACCTTCTCTGTTGTTATTTTTATTATTTGCTCTCTAGGAACCTCCCCCCCACTAGTTAGTTTAAAGCCCTCTCTACAGCCCTAGTTATATGATCCGCCAGGACTCTAGTCCCAGCACTGGCCAAGTGAAGCCCGTCCCAATGGAACAGCTCCCTCCTGCCCCAGTACTGGTGCCAGTGTCCCAGGAAGCAAAACCCACTTCTCCCACACCAGTCTTTGAACCACGCATTTAACTCTCTAATTTTATTTGCCCTAGCCAAATTCGCTCGTGGCTCAGGTAATAATCCAGAGATTATTACCCTTGAGGTTCTGTTTTTTAATTTGACCCCTAGCTGCTCATACTCCTTTAACAGAACTGGCTTCCTAGTCCTATCTACGTCGTTTGTACCAACATGGACCACGACAACTGGATCCACCCCCTCCCACTGCAAGTTTCTTTCCAGTCCAGAGGAGATGTCCTTAACCCTGGCACCGGGTAGGCAACACAGCCTTCGGGACTCTTGCTCTCGGCTGCAGAGAACTCTATCTATCCCCCTAATAATACTATCCCC
This sequence comes from Somniosus microcephalus, assembly GCF_052327205.1. Taxonomy (NCBI): domain Eukaryota; kingdom Metazoa; phylum Chordata; class Chondrichthyes; order Squaliformes; family Somniosidae; genus Somniosus; species Somniosus microcephalus. The sequence goes on along the minus strand of NC_140998.1, from coordinate 90,193,075 downwards.
TACCACTACAACATTTCTATTTACTCCCCCCTCTTGAATGGCCCCCCGTTCCACGGTGCTGTGGCCAGGTTGCTCATCCTCCCTGCAGTCCCTGCTCCTGTCCCCACAGAGAGTAAGAACCTCGAACCTGTTGGTCAAGAGCAAGGGCTGCGGCTCCTCCAGCTCTACCTCCTGGATCCCCGTACCTGCCTCACTCGTAGTCACACCGTCCTGTCCCTGACCATGGGCTACATCTGAATTACTTAACTTCATAGGTGTGACCACCTCCTGATACACAGAGTCCAGGTACTTCTCCCCCTCCCTGATGTGTCGCAGTGTCTGAAGCTCAGACTCCAGCTCATCAACACGGAGCTGGAGTTCCTGTAGCAGCAGACACTTGTCACAGACGTAATCACCGTGAGCCTCAATGGGGTTCTCTGGCTCCCACATCTCGCAACAGTAACACATCACCTGCTCCATTCTATTTAATTAATTAAATTTTTTATTGTTAGTTATGGACACCCTCTGCCCGATTTTAGATGCTGGTATCCCCTTTAATTGGATTTAAATTAAATCAATCCCTCTAGTTACACCAGTTAAATGGTTTACCAACAGTCACTCTGCACCAGAAAAGCCATGGTACACCACAGCAACCTTAAAAACTATAAACCACAGACTTAAAGTTTTAAAATGAGAGAAATACTCCAACCAATCACCTACCTGTTTTGTGGTGATGTCACACCTTGAATACTTTTTACCTCTCTCCTTGCCTGAGATTGGAGATTGGTGAGGCCTACCTGAGCCTCTGGGGCCTCTTGTAGTCGCTCTGCCACGCTGCTCCGCCTCCACCTGCTGCTGATGCCGCACTGAGGCCTACCTGAGCCTCTGGGGCCTCTTGTAGTCGCTCTGCCGCGCTGCTCCGCCTCCACCCGCTGCTGATGCCGCACTGAGGCCTACCTGAGCCTCTGGGGCCTCTTGTAGTCGCTCTGCCGTGCTGCTCCGCCTCCACCCGCTGCCGATGCCGCACCACTAGAAATGGCCATTCATACCACTTCACCAGGGTCTCTGCTGTCAAAGTTACAGTGGGAGATCTGCAGAACTCTATGAATATTCTCCTCCTGATTGTTTAATAAATCTCACACCTTGTGAGTTGAGTGTTAGCATTAATGTCTGGAAATTAGTATTTAAATTTACCTTAATGGCTCCACATTTGGAGAGATTAGATTCACTGTCTATCAAGCCACACAAATTAACATTTATATTATTCAACCAAGCAATTTTAAATTTAAAGATAACTATAAGCACTGGAAATACGGAGCACACTCATCAATACTGGTAGAAAGAAAGGCAAGGTTGGCATTTTGGGTGCAGAGCCTTCACCTGACTTTTACCGTGAATTGGTGTCGGAAGAAGGCATGGAACCAACAAAGAAAAAACATTTGTTAGGCATTTCCCTTTGAATATGCTGACTAAGTCTGATTGCATGCAGCTAGTTAAATGTATTGGTCGCAACTGTCGATGAGGCCCCTCCAGATACACACCTGGTGGAAGCCATTTTTAAATTGTATTTTTCCCTAACTAGCTAACATCCCATAAAATAAAATACAGGCATTTCTCATTGGTCACAGTTAGTGTAGAACAGCTCATGGCGTATCCCTTCTTCACCTTAGTGAGTGTACAAATTTGGCTGAGATTGAAATATTAGCTGGTTGTTCAAGAACCACTGTGAGCAACCTCCGTTAGGTCCCTTATTGCTTTCCAGCACAGTAATTGAGGAAGGGAGGCGAAGAAATGTAAATGCAAAAACCTTAGTATCAGGCCTGGAGAAGAAAAAGATTGAGCATTCCGCCTCTGTTTACATTTTAAAAAGACATTGGTTATGGCCTTTTAATTGCAAAATAACAATTTATATTTGACTAAGTGAGCATTGGTAAGCTATTCTGTCATATACCAGCCTGGTTCAAAGCTATTCATCTCTATTTACAAACGTATTACTGCATCAAACTACTATGAATAATTTAAAATTGATCTGGCCTATTGGTTATAATGGCCACAGATTTTGAAATGTATTTCTTAAAGAATAACTTTTTGATTACACAAAGTCAGTTTAGATAGCAGCAGACATGTGTTAATCTGGAGAAAACAAGAAGAAAATGTTTTTATAAAAAAGCAATTTGCCAGTAACTATACCAGAACACATCAGCAAAAGTTCAAGTGTTGGTAAACCTGTACATTTATTACCTCCATTCTTCAGCCGCTTAGAACCGTGGTGCCATACTTTAGCTACATCATGGAAGAATAGCGGAGAGCTCACATTGCGATAAAGGTTGCTGCAGCATTTCAGATAAGTCTGACCTTTTTACTATACTTGCATGATACAATCAGCAGATGGATTTTTGTGTGAAATTCAGGTGATGGTTTTCAATTCACTCTTATCAAATAATTGCTGTCTGCTTTTGAAACCTGGAGACTGGATTTGCCATGATGGATTAAGATGTGCCTCAGAGACCTCACAGCATCACTTGTAAGGATGCAGATAAAAAGTTGGATTACTTTCCAATGCAATAGGACCCTTGTACCCCATAATATATTTTGCCTGCTAAAGTTCACTGAGGTACAACCAATTCATAGCTCTTTTGGCACAATAATTACAACTGAGCATATCACTGTAAAATAAGAATATCTGGATTTCCTGACTAACTAATTACTATTCCAAAACTATGATGTTTAATTGTTCATTTTGTCACATCTGATATGGGATTATATAAGCACAATACTTTACATATAACCTGGATGGTGAATTATTTTGTTACTGGATGGTGAATTATTTTGTTACTGGTGTATTTCCCTTTTAGTAATGTATATGATTTCTAATGTTAAACCTTTGAAAAGAGTGTGCGAAGAAAAGATTCCAGCATGGATTAAGACATCAGCAGCTATCATCCTACACTCTACACAACCGGCGACACATTTGCTGGAAGACTCACAGAAGGATGTGTTATCAACTTTCAATGCAACACATTCAACTTGGCTGTCATAGAACCATCACTGCATGCACAGGTTCAAGAGGGAGCATCTTAGTAGCAAAACCACAGCATGGATGTGGTAAATGAAAAGATGAGACGTGTGGATTTTTTCATCAAGAGGATATACAGGTGTTAATGCATACAGTGAAGGAGATAAGAAAATAGAGAAAGCAGAATGAATCATGAGGATATGAAGAACACAGAGAATTGTTGGATGCCATTCTCACTTGTATCCGTTAACTGTGCTTTGAATATCCATCATAGGGTGAATGTGCCAGTCAACATACCCTATATCAGGAATCCTAAGCTGCAAAGAGGGAGCTGAGAGCAGTGATCACCTTCACTAACAACAACAGCACATCATTTATTGCAGCATTAAACTAAAATCTTATTTTAATCCCTCACACAGGTCGTAGACCATCTGGTTGTTGACTGTACCTCCCAAACTGTGAAGGAATAGCCATGATTCAGAGAAATACACGATACTATGAACAGATTTCTAATATTATTAATAAAAGATATACTGGGTTTAAAAGACACAAGTCTCAGCAGACAAGGCTGTGAACAGAATACAGGCTTCTGAGAAAAGATCAGTTGATAACAAAGTTGTAAACAAGCTTTGAAATGGGAATTAGTTAAATATACTAAAACAATGAAAGATTGAAGCAAGCCATTGGTGCTTCCGAAAGGTCTACGGTTTGCAACGAACACAATGAGAAGACCCAGTTTAAAGTGTGAAGAGCTAACATGTAAAACAGAAATACAAACATTAAAAGAGGCATGTACCTTTGAAACATGACATCAAGTAAAGAAACACCTGCTGGTCAAATAGTTTTATGTTAAACTTGGAAAACAGGAACCATAAGATTAAATATGTAACCAATTGAGATAGCTAGAAAACAAGTAAACACACAGTTAAAGTGGTTTTGATTTACATATTGTAAATATTATGCCAACAAGAAGGCTTTGAAAATATGACTTCAATAGATACACCATGCAATTGCATTGTGTTTGTATTGAACTTGGAGCAGTAAGGAGAGTCACAATGTCTGCAAAAACCAGTAAAGCCAATATTAAGAATTGAATGAAAGCATTTTGTAGGAATGACATCAAACAGAAACCATAGCTGTCATTGTTTTTATGATGGTTTTTGGAACACCTAAAGGTAGAGAAATAATTATGCATGCAATATTTGAATTGATAGTAAGAAAGAAAGCATTTGAAAGAGGTATCAATAAAGACAATTAGCTGACATCAGCAGAGAACATCAAAGAAGAAACCACTGCCAAAGGGGTATAAAAATAAAACATTTTTAATAGAAAGTCAGAACTCGCTGAACGGGCAAAGCATTTCTCAACTCTTCAGAGGCATCTCTGTAAGTCTTTAACTATGAGTCTCGGGAAGTCAAAGTGATTGATTTTGGTGGATGTTCTGAATTTAGAAATAAGTAAGAAATAAGAAATGTAACAAAGTAAAGATTTGAGAATAAGGATTTCTGAGAAATAAGAAATATAAGCTAATTGTATTTTGAATTGTTAATGTTGCGACTGATTCAACAGATGTTAACTGAATGTCGGTTCTTAAATAAAACGATATATTTTTAGAATTGTCTCAAAGAGTAATTCTGTATAAACTCGCAAACCCACATTTCTGTACACTCTTTTAAAAGGAGTTGCCGAATTCTGGGGATATTCCGGACCCTCATAATATCCGGAAGGTTACAGTCTAGTTCAACTTATTAAAAGTACTATCTGGAGGACGGTAACATCTATGTCATTCCTTTCCTTTAGGGAGAGATAGCCTGAACCCTTAGACCCATTTAAGCGTCTTATGGAATTCGGCTATCTCTAACTTAAGTTGAAGGTGAACGTCTGGGGAATACGCCTGATCTGGGATAGCCCAGAAGAGCTAGGACTGTAATTAACTCTTCAAAATGAGACAAGCCCCGATTTTAACTCTGCCCGCCTGGCGGGAACAGTGCTGTAGGGTGGATTAGAATGGCAGCTGTGTAGAACTCACTGCATTCCCGTCCCTGCCATTTTAAGTCCTGGGTTGTTGAGAGCACAGAGGCCACCTGCCATGAATATGGAAATGTAATTTTAACCGTGAGATGTGCGAATCAAGCACTGTCTCTAAGCTGCCACCAAAATATGGCTTCAAGCAGCATTGGGCCAGAAGAAGTCCAGATAAATAGTATATTTCAAGTTTTTAAAAGGTCCCTTGCACCCAGGAGGAACAGGAGTGCTCTTCCTGGCCCAATAAAGACATTTTGGGCCTCCTATGCCCCAAGATCACACACCACCCTAGCCCACCCCCCCTACCAGCCCAGATCCCTGCTCCTGCCAGGGACCATTCCCTTGGATCCCTGGTGGCGTCCTGCTGCTGATCACCGGCCATGACATCACTCCCGCCGGTTTTGGGTGAGAGACAGATCTAAACTATTCAAATGAGGCCTGGGAATTTAAATGACCTGGGACACACACCAAGGAATCTCTGGGTGGCTCACGCCCCAAGTTAAAATCGTCTGCAGTGCTTTCAGAACAACAGGAGAACGTACCCATTGTTTGCTGGTCTTGAGGGTGTTCAATTTGATGTGACAGTAACCATTTGCCATTTTAAAGATTGCACCCTTGCTGTGTAAATGGCTGTATGATTCACAAAACTCCCACATCTCCCAAGTTATTAACAAGGGACTCTGAAGGACAAGTTATTAACAAGGGGACCCTAAAAGGAAATGGCTTTTGGACTTCATGGCAAGACCTGCAAGGTTAAAGCAGGACCCTGCAAACAGCATGTCAAGTTCAAAACTCAAAACTTGACATGCCCGGGCCTGTGGCAGACAGCTCTGATTTGTGATTTCAAACCAGACAGCTAAAGGAGACAGAACACGCATTCTTCCCTTTAAAAACAAATCAACTCAGGAAATGACTTAATCTTGCACAAACTTAAAGCCATCAAGACTATGCATATATAATCACTTACAGTTTAAACTGGCTACCAAGCCAGGAAGGTACCGATTTACATTATGCATAACAAACACCGAGACATTAAAGACCATTTAGCAACGGGACAACCACCCAAAAATTAGTTAAGGTGAACGACTATAATCACCTTAAACGAGCCCGCCAAAATTAGACAAAGAAATAACTCTGATTTGGCACGCAGATAACAAACACAGAAAGAGTATAATTGTAGGCCCACCAGTAACCAAGGACAAGCAGGCACACACACGGAACCAAGGATACTCGAAACTCAAAGAAGCGGGCAGAAGCACACCACTCGCAGAAGCCTTCAGGCCACAGGGGCATCCAACTGGAAGGCTCACGCAACATCACGGCGAGGAGACATGGTGGGGCAGGCTCGACCGAAGGTGACTAGGCCGCAACCGCAGCCTTACACAAGGACTGACCACGAGCACTGCGGTAACAAAGGGCCAGGTAAACCATACCTTCAGATCATTACCACTGCACAGGTAATGATCTAGGCCACCGCGACTGAGCCGACACCAAAGACCGCCAACCAAACCCCAACCGCAACAAAACTCAATGACCAGACCACCACCAGAAGAATAAAACCCCAAGTTTTCCACTCTACAAGCTAAAGTACCCAACAAAGACTTTACTCCCTATCTCTAACGGAGAAAAGAAGGTACTTACCCAGACAAATCCACAACCGCGCCCTTACCGCATCTGCAGACTCCACCCAACTGAAGAATCTTCGCAGATTCTAAGACTGGGACCACGTGGCGATGGCAGGCCCCAAAGCACACAAAGAGCGAACCCCAAAAACGCAATCGGCTTAATTGACAGGATTCGAACTGTCAAGAAACCCCTATTGGTGAGCATAATCCCTGGCTCTTGTAGCACAATTTAGTTAGATATTGGGGGTGGGAAAGGGTAGGGGGATTATTAATGTGATTTTCCCTTATTGTGCCGTATGTTCCCCATTCTTAATTAAGTGTACTTTTGTATGCCTGTAATCACTCCAGTAATTTAAGTGTGTAATTTTATTGTGACTCTAATAAAAATACAGTTTTCTTGCACCAAACCAGTTGTCTACTCCAATTTTGTATCGCAGCCTGTACCTAATTCCGGTGTGTAGAACCCAGGGGTGTGGGAGCGATTCAAACCGCTCAAAAACCAGTCAGGGCAAAGCTGACTCCACACATCACCCCCTACAATGGCTTTTGGACAATACTTTACATTACTTTCTTAATACAGTTCCTAGTGGTATAGCTCATAGTGTGGTAGATGGCAGATTATCTCCTCCAAATTAGTTAAAAAAATAATATTAGTGGGGACTGTGTTAGAGTGCACAATTTAGCAGCACACAAGTCATGGAATGATGCACAATACAGTAATATATAATATAGAATTGAGCACAAGTTATAAATATGGCAATTTGCAGATTCTATTGCTTGAAATGTAATTTAACCCTGCATTATGAGAAATAATATGGAAATCTCTATTTGTGCTTGGAACCTATATTATGCTACATTGACAATTTTCTTAATCTTCAGGGACAGTAAAAGTTTGAACACTCGTGTATACATATTTAATTAAAGGACTCTGTGATCTCAGATTCAGCAATTTAGTAATTTGGCCCTTTCAATGTGCAGTATAATTAGATTTTTGCAATTCGATATGCATAGTCACTCTCACCAATGGGAATAAATGACAGGAGTGAAAATGCCATGATAGGTATCTTTATTCTATTACTCAATTTCTTTAACGAGGATTTTTTTTTCTAAAAACTATTAAAATGTCATTAGAAGTGTGGTAGTTTATTCAATCAAACTGAGAAAATAAACACCATTTTGCATTAAAAAAAATCTATGCTTGATTTCCTTCAAAAATGTCTCATCTTTGCATTTCAGCTGTGTGGGAGACAGAACTGAATTGTTACATATCACAAGGGAAATGGAAACAAATATTTAGTGGATAGTCTATGGTGCATGCCTTCACATTCTTTCATTCAGAATTCTAAATTAACACCATTACTTTGCTGCTTCAGTACATGCAGATCTCTCTCAGAGTAGCAATTGCTGGCAATATTAACATAGCTTAAGATTCTCCCTCCTTTGTATCAGCATCCCAATAAGATGCAGTTTTAGAAAGTGATTATAAAAGATACTCTTTCATTATTCAATCAAGATTGTCAAACGACTGACTGTGATACTAGAAGATGCATACCACATGAAAACTGGCACTGGTATGTATGTCATATGCATCTCCTAGAGCAGCTTTAATGCATTTGTATAGGTAGCCAAAAAGGGAGGTATACATTATTTGTGTGCTACTTAAACTGCCTTCCCCTCTCTCTCCCTGTGTCCAATCTTCTTCTGTCTTCCCTCACCCTACTTTCTCCCTGCCCCATCTCACTGTACCTTCTCCCCAATGGGACACACCTCATTTACTGAAGTCCCATAAGTTTAGGCATAGGCTGACATAGGCAAGATTTAGGAACTGCCCAAGTGTGCATAGAGGAATTGCTGGAGTTCAACCAGCTAAAAATTGTGCAGCATACTCATACAAAGCATGAATAAGCTTTCTGCTGCTTGTCCAGCTAGGATCACCATATTGGTTGGGGCATTGGCTTTTAGGGTTATCTAGAGCCGAGTGCAAGGGGTTCTAGCTCCCAGTGTCAGGTCTACCCCTCCAAGTTGCATTAATGAACCAGCCTCGAAGGTCAATTATCAACAATATTTTGGAGTACTGCAGATTTGCCTAGTGCAGGTACTAGATTACTGATACACAAGCAAAATACTGTGGATGCTGGAAATCTGAAATAAAAACAGAAAATGCTGGAAATACTCAGCAGGTTAGACAGCATCTGCAGAGAGAGAAACAAAATTAACGTTTCAGGTCGATGACCTTTTATCAGAGTTCTGATGAAAGGTCATTGACCTGAAACGTTAACTTTGTTCTTCTCTCTCCACAGATGCTGCCTAACCTGCTGATTTTTTCAGCGTTTTGTTTTTATATTAGATTACTGAGTCTGCCACAGAGGGTTAACTTAGTTCTGAACTTTCATCACCAAGTATGTTATATTGAAACCCTCAACCCCAATGAGATCTTGTTTACATAGATCTTAATGGTAAAAACACCCTCTCCTGGTACTCTAAGAAAGACTACGAAAAATTCAAAAATGGGTTTAGAATGCATGTACGTAAACACACAAAATGTGGTGAATAAGGTTGGTGAGCTACAAGCACAATTAGCTGTGTGACAATATGATGTTGTGGCAATAACGGAAACTTGGCTTAAAAGTGGTGAGGACTGGGCACTTAATATTCAAGGGTGCAAGGTGTTCAGAAAAGATAGGGAAGGAAAAAAGGGAGGTGGGGTGGCAGTGCTGATTAAGGAAGACATTGTAGTGTTGGAAAGGGAGCATGTTCTTGAGGGGACAAGGACAGAATCCATTTGGTTAGAGTTGAGGAGCAAAAAGGCTATGATCACGCTATTGGGGGTATTCTACAGGCCTCCAAATAGTGAGAGGGAGGTAAAGGAGCAAGTCGGCAGGGAAATTGCAGAGATATGCAAGAGCTATAGGGCTAAAAATTGAGTAGCGCCCCAATTGGGGTGGTAACTTCGCTGGGGCACTACTTTTAGTGCCCCAGAAAAATTAACACCCCTGCCCCGGAAATTGAGTGGTTGCACCCCAAGAGGGAAGCGGGGCATTACTGAAAGCACCCCGCATCCCTCTTGGGGCTCTGCGAGTCAATATTGCGGCGCTATGTGCCACAGCGCCATGCTGTATTGCAGGCCTTTCTCCCCTTCTTAACAGGGAGGGGCCTTGCGCAGCTGGGCCCCAAGGGATTGGGAGTGCCGGCAAAAGAGCCTGGCACTCAAGAGAAGTACCGGGTTCTTGGAGCGCAGCCGGCACTCCACGGGGGAGGGGGGCGTTCAGGAGGCCGGGGACGGGAGCGCAGGCAGGTGCTGGCAGGTGGCCAGCAACAAAAATGGCCATCCCGCATCTCGCCTTTAAATAGCGCCTCCCCGGCGGCAGGTAGAACCCCCTGACCCCGTCGGACATAGTGTTCGGCGGTAAGTCAGGGGGCACTCCTGGAGATCACGAGCGGGGCGCTGCGCACGGCAATGATGTCATCGCCGGTGGCGCAGTGCCACGGGGCGCTACCGATTAGCACTGCCACTAACCCCCCGCTGAATTTCGCAGGAGGTGTGGGCGGTGCTGTGCCCAGGTGCTGTATTGATTTGTATGTGGGTTCAATGACGACACATTCATGAAAGAGAATGGGCTAGATTTTCAGTTTAGGCAGTTTTGGGGCGCTAGCTTTAGCGCCCGCCCGAAGTTAGCGCCCGCCCCAAAGTAGCGCCCCGTTGCCGGGAATTCAGTGGCTTCGCCCTAAGAGGTTGGTGGAGCGCTAAAAGAGGCGTTCCACTACTCTCTTTAGGCGCTAAGCCGGCGGTCCAGAGGGATAGCGCCCAGGCGGGGCGCAGCACGGGTGCGGTCATTTTTGCACTGACAGCAGACCCCGTGGTGCCGACCAGCTCTTAAAGGGGGAAGGGACGAATTAGTCTGCTGCCACGCCCTGCACACTGCAGCCTTGCAAAGAGGCCTCAACACTACTGCTCAGCCCCAGGGAGTCATGGCAACGCCAGAGAAGGCCCGTCAGCGTGCCCTGCGCTTCTCAGAGGGTGATCTGGACATCATGCTCACAGCTCTGGAGGTGAGGCGCAAGATCTTGTTTCCAGACAGTGGGAGGAATCCAACCCACCACGACTACACCAAAGCCTGGAAGCAGATCGCCCAGAGGGTGACATTCACCGGCGAGGCCCCCAGGACCCACACACAATGCCGTAAGAAGTACAACGATCTGACCAGGATTGTGAGGGTGAGTAGCCTTTCCAGTCTCCTCCTCATTCTTGCATGTACACCTGACATGATGGGCAAAGGGACCTGAAAGTCCTTTTGGCCAGCCCTCAGCCAGCAGCATTGGGACAGTCATGAGCATCAAATGGCCATTCGGCACTCTACACTTTGGCCAAGCTATTCCACCATGGGAGGCAGTGCACACTACATCAGGGCTTCACTCTGGCCAAGCTATTCCACCATGGGAGGCAGTGCACACTACATCAGGGCTTCACTGCGCCCTTACAGCCCGTCCTTTCTCTTGCAGGCTAAAGTAGCGTTTAATCGCCAGGCCCGTGCCAGGGGTGGCCGCGCCAAGCTGCAGAAGCTCACTCGGCTGGAGGAGCGCGTGTGTGTGCTCATGGGAGCACGTGTGATTGTCCCCACAGCGTGCGGTGTATCCGACCCTCCACTGCCCGGCAATGGTAAGGACCTCGCCTTTTGGCCCTCTCGCGTCGCACTGGCCCATCCGAGCTACCTCCTTTGCCACTGTCCCACCAATGCGCTGAATCCCACCAGTCCTAACTCCCTCGCTGACGCCGTCTCCTCACTCTGAAGCTACTCTTGTGCATTCCTGCTTTCAGCTGGTGACGACCAGGACCCTGAGGCTGCCAGTGACAGCACCTCCAACCAGGAGGAGGAGGAGGAGCAAGCCGGACCTTCGGGGGAACAGTCACGTCCCGCAGGAGAGGAGGAAATGCTCGACACCTCCTCACTGGACGAGTGCCTGGAGGAACTGTCGCAGGGCAATGCAGCTTCTGGGACCAGTGGCGTCCAGCCACCCAGCAGCCGTGCGCGTGGCCCGCGGCCTTCCCCCCAAAGGGGGGAAGGATCAGAGGGGAGTGCTGCTGCTCGGCAAACTCGCCGTCACCAACGCGGCAAGGGTCCCCTAGTTCGGCCCCCTCCTCCCCAGCGGGAGAGTCGCGACTCCAGTCCGGACACCTTCACTTCGGAGGAGGTGCGGAAGCTCGATCAGATGGCCGACGACTCGGACCGGCGCCACACGGAGCTCATGAGCGTGGTGGGGCGCATGCCTGAGGCCATCGAGTCGCTGGCGACCAGTGTGCGCGAGTTCGGGGCAGCAACTGCCGCGACTGGCCGCATGCTAACTGATGCCGTCAAGACCCTGGCGGATGTGATGCGCGCGCACACCAGGACCAGAGGGCCACTCACTGCTGCCACACGCGCTGTCTCAGGCAGGCATCGCCAGGGCAGGCGCCGCGCTGGACCATCCCAGCAAGCCGGCCGTCGGCTGATTGCTGCGGATCCTGCAGTGCGGGCCCGGCCGAGTGCCACCGCGCCACAGCACCAGCCAGCGCATCCCAGACGCCAGCTGGCCCACATTGCACCATCCGTCGCCGCCATTCCCCCTCTGGGGCGTCAAGGGCAAGCGGCTGCAGCTGATGGTGGCCAGGCTCAGGCGCGCCACTCAGGAGACGGCCCCTCGAGGCCCAAACGCCGTGTAGGCCGCCCCCCAGTGGCATCTGGCGGAAGGGCATCTGAGCCTCAGGCGCCTTCCCCCAGCCTCGCAGCAGCCACTGGGCAGAGCTTGCGAAGGAGCAGCAGGCAGGGCAGGGGAGGCAAAATGCTGGCCAAGGTCTCGCCTTCGCGGGCCACTCAGTAGAGGGTGTGGCCAGCTTTCCTTTAATATGGCGGTGGCCATCTTTATTTTGCCCATGGTTGTGCTTTTGGAGGGCTTTTTTTTTGCGTTAGGCCGACGTTGAGGCCCGGTTTCAATAAAGGTGGAGTGGCTCCTCCCCAGTTTGTGGGAGTGAGTCGTTTGTTGGGCTTTTTGTGGGGCCCGTTTATTGTTTTTGGGGATTCATGTGGGAAGGGCTTTTCATTTTTGTTTAATAAAAAATTATCTTTATTCATGCAGTCTCCATGGTTGTTCTTCTTAGTGTTTGTTGGCTTCGCCGGCTGAGGGCTTGCGGAGCGGCTGCATTCATCTTCCCTCATGGCCCCTGGCCATTCCCTGACAGGGGGCTTAGAAGTACCGTGTAATAAGGTGGCGTCGTGCGGCCCTTGGCCCTGGTCGCTCCCTCCTGGGAACGTACTCCTGCTCCTCCTCCTCCTCCTCCTCCTCCTCCTCATGCTCCTCCTGCTCCTCCTCCTGAGGTGCTGGTCCAACGTCAGGTGGCAGTGCCTGAGTCCTGCGGATAGCCAGGTTGTGTAGCATGCAGCAAACCACCACAAATTGGGAGACCCGGTCCGGCGAATACTGGAGAGCTCCTCCGGAGCGATCAAGGCAGCGGAACCGCTGCTTGAGGACCCCAATAGTTAGCTCGATGATGTTGCGGGTGGTTTGATGGCTCTCGTTGTAGGCCTCTTCAGCAGCGGTCCTGGGCGCGCGGAGCGGGGTCATGAGCCAGGTGCACAAAGGATAGCCTTTGTCCCCGAGTAGCCATCCTCTTGGGGGAGGCTGTGCCTGGAACATGTCATGCACAGTACTCTGCCGCAGGATAAAGGCATTGTGGCTGCTGCCTGGGAAGCTGGCATTGACTGCCATGATGCGCTGCTTGTGGTCACAGACCAGCTGCACATTCAGAGAATGGTAGCCCTTCCTGTTGCGATACTGCTCGCCATGCTCCAGAGGGGCCCGCAAAGCCACATGCGTACAGTCAATGGCGCCCTGCACCAAGGGGAATTCCCCGAGTCTGGAAAATCCCAATGCGCGCTGATGCTGGCTCTCCAGGGCCATGGGGAAGGAGATGAATTGGCTTCTCCTTCTGAACAGTGCTTCGGTCACCTGGCGGATGCAGCGATGCGCGCCGTACTGGGAGATGTTTGCTATGTCCCCAGCAGCGTATTGGAAGGAGCCGGTGGCATAGAAGTTCAATGCCACTGTCACCTTCACTTCCACCGACAGAGACGTCCTGCACCTGAGCTTTGGCCGCAGATCTCGGCGAAGCAGGTGGCAGATCTCTGCAATCACCCCCTTCCGGAATCGGAGCCTTTTAACACATCGCGCGGCACTCATGTTTAGGTAGGAGCGCTGCTGGCGGTATAGCCTGACTGGGTAAGGCCTACGTGGCCGACGCCTGTAGCCCCCTCTGCCTCTAGCCAGGGCTGCCCCTCTCACAATACGTCTGCGAGCCCTACGGACATGGAGCTGCAGCTCCGCGTTGGCACCCCATGCAACCCCCATCAAATCCTGGCAAACACTCTAATTTCCAAATGGCCACTTGCAGCGCTGTTGCCTGAGTCCAAAAATACCTGGCTCTTGCTGCTTGAAACCAGTTAGCTATCCTCCTTGTTGTGTCTCCAGAAATGCGTTGCACAAGACTGTTTTCTGAAATAATGGATGGCCTTTATACTGGAGAGGACGTTCCCTTTAATTAGCGCCCCCCGGGGCCCGCGCTGGTTGTGTTGCGTTCCTTTTTCCAAACGCTCCGGCCGCCCGCCGCACAATGGGGCGGTCCGACTGAAGTTTGCAATCGGGGCGGCCAAAGGGCGTTGCACGAGGATGTGACGTCATTTTCTGCGCGCGCATCCGGGCGGGCGCTAAACTTTGCGCCGGCGCTAACGGGCAACTTAATTTGGGGCGGGGCGCAAACTGCGCTGCGCCCGGGCGCTACACGCATAGCGCCCGGAAATCACTTCTCTTAAGGCGCTAACTGCTGGCGCAAGCAACTGAAAATCTAGCCCAATGTCTTTTAATCTAAAGTCTGTTCAACTCTGTTAACAGCATTACAGGAGACACCATCTTAGAGATCCATCTAAAACAAAACTAAAACTAAACTGCTTGTCTCTCACATGCCCTCTGCTGGTCAGGCATAAATAATCAATCAGGCAAATATGCTGGTAAGGCATAAATAATCAAACAGGCAAATACCATCACTATTTGCTGATATCATTACATCTCCCTTTCTTAAAACAAAAGTATTTTACTTTTATCTAACAACATGTTTTCTTTGTATTACTCTGCATTTTAACTGTAACACTTAATGAACTTACATTATCATTATCATGATCAAGGTTTTTTAACCTTGTTTTGTGTGTTCACATGAAATATGTAAATACACTAGAACTTGAAGAAAGAATAAGATAACATTACTTCCTTCTATAACAAGAGTCCTTAAATTTGCTCAATGAGTCGCTCAGGAGGCTTCACGTGTCTTGAGGATTTTCTGATTGATTGTCCTTGAATCTGAGCTGTTGCCTCAGATGATGATTTCTCAGCTGTGTGATCAGGTTGTTCAACAGTATCAGTCTTTTGACCTGCTGTGTGATCAGGTTGTTCAACAGTATCAGTCTTTTGACCTGCTGTGGCTGGTCCCATGAGAAGATCCCGACGATTTCTCCGCAGAACAGCACCCTCATCTGTCTGAATGGTGTATGATCTTGGTTGGACTTCACTCAGGACAGTTCCCTTCTGAGTCCATATGTTTGTTTTGTCTTTGAACCTTACTTGGTCACCAGTGTGGAGTTCAGGTAGGTTTTGTGTTCCTCTGTTATAGTAGCACTTTTGCTTTTCTTTCTGTTGTTCTTTGAACTTCCTCACTTTCTCCCCCTCTTTTGTTTTCAGGAGGTTCTCCGGGATGGATAGGTTTGACCTTAGCAGACGTCCCATAAGGAGTTGGGCTGGTGACATACCACACTTGAGCGGCGTTGTGCGGTATACAAGCATGCTCTGGTAGAAGTCAGTTCCACTGTCTTTTGCCTTGTACATCAGTCTTTTCACTGTCTGGACCGATTTTTCCACTAATCCATTGGACTGTGGAAAGTGAGGACTTGACGTTGTGTGGACAAAGTCCCACTCTTTGGCAAAGTGTCGGAAACTTGCATTGTAAAACTGGGGTCCGTTGTCTGTGAAGACCTCGTTTGCCATGCCATGTCTGGAGGATATGGCTTTCATACATGTTATCACAGCATCTGCAGTGGTGGTGTACAGTCTACAAACCTCTGGATACAGGGAGTAATAGTCTGTGACTACAAGATAGTCCTTCCCTTGACATACGAATAGGTCAGCGCCTACCTTCTGGTAAGGTCTGTCTGGCGCTGGGTGTGGCTTTAGTGGTTCTACCGGATTGCTTGCTAGATATTTCAGGCATATTGTGCAGTTTGACACCTCATTTGTCACATCTTGGTTGATTCGTGGCCAGTACATCACCTCTCGTGCTCTTTTCTTACACTTTTCAATTCCCAGATGTCCTCCATGGATCCTTTTTAGCATCTCTTTTCTCAGACTCTTTGGGATAACTATTTTACTTCCTTTGTAGATGATGTCTTCGACCACTGATAGTTCCGCCCTGCAGTTCCAGTACTCTGCCATGTCAGGTGAGCAGTCTTGCTTCATGTTGGGCCATCCATCCAAGATGCTTTTCCTCAGTCATCTCATTGTTTCATCTTTGTTTGTCTCAGTCTTTATGAGCTCCATTTTTGCATCTGCTATGGGCAGTGCACTTGTGATCATGTCCACGTAGGCGTTCACCTTTTCATCCATTTTGGTGTTTGCGGGCTCTCTTGGGTCAACAGCTCTGGACAACGTGTCTGCTGTATACATCAGCTTACCCGGTGTGTACGCAACATTCAGTGTATAGCGTTGCAGCCTGATCATCATTCTTTGTATTCTAAGCGGACAGCTATTTAGTGGCTTTTGGAACAATGCAATCAAAGGCTTATGGTCAGTCTCTACACTGATTGCTTGTCCTGACACAAACTGGTGAAATCTTTCACAGGCGTATGTGATGCTGAGCAGCTCCTTTTCTATTTGAGCATATCTCGTCTCCACGTCTGTCATTGAGCGCGATGCATATGCAATAGGTTGGCAGTAGTCATATTTTTGCAGAAGAACGGCACCGAGCCCACTCTGTGATGCATCTGATGATATCTTGATGGGTCTCGCTGGGTCATAAAACCTCAGAACTGGTTCCTCTGTGAGCAGTTTCTTTAGATCGCTCCATGACTTCTCATGCCCATGATTCCATTCCCATTCTATGTTCTTTTCAGTTAGTCATCTCAGTGGCGCCATCTTTTCTGAGAGGTTGGATATGAATTTACCCATGTATTTGATCATTCCATTAAACCTCTGCACGTCCTTTTTGCATTGTGGCTTTGGCATATTCTCAATGGCGGACACCTTTCTGGGATCTGGTCTGATGCCCTCACTGCTAAGGATATCTCCCACGAATGTCAGTTCTGTCACCCCGAGCTGGCATTTCTCTCTATTCAGCTTCAGGTTTGTTTTCCTTGTTGCTTCCAGCACTTTTTTCAGTCTCTCGTCATGCTCAGTTCTCGTGGTTCCCCATACTATGATGTCATCCATTGATGTATCAACTCCCTCCAGGTGCTCATAGATCATATGGATAGTTTTGTGATACACTTCAGGAGCTGAGGCAATGCCAAATGGTAACCTTAGGAATCTGTATCTGCCAAATGGACTGTTGAACGTGCACAGTCTTGAACTTGCCTCGTCCAGTTTCATCTGCCAAAATCCAAATGATGCATCTAACTTGCTGAAATACTTTGCATTTGCAAACTGTGACATGATTTCCTCACGTGTAGGAAGCTTGAAGTGCTCTCTCTTTATTGCTCTGTTTAGATCTCTTGGATCCAGGCAAATTCTGAGCTTTCCATTCCTTTTGTCCACAACGACGAGGGAACTCACCCACTCAGTTGGCTCATCTATCTTCTGAATCACGTTCAGGCTTTCCATCCTGTCCAATTCTGCCTTCAGTTGCTTTTGAAGAGCAAACGGAACTTTTCTGCATGGATGTATGACCGTTGGCATACTTTTATCTACTCTGATCGTGTGTTCTCTTGGAAGGCAGCCTAGACCCTGAAATAGGTCATTGTACTCTTTCATGAGTTCATCATAGACTGTCTCTCCTTCGCTTTCCACAACGAGGACTCTCTTTACCAGGTTCAGTCTCTCACAGGCTTTTAAACCTAGTATGGCTTGCACATCCTTTGGCACAACGATTAATGCTAGCGTGTGCTCTCTGTCCTTGTGTGTCACTTTGACAATGCATTTTCCTTTCACTGGTATATCAGTACCTGAGTATCCTGTCACTTTCACTTTTATTCCATGTATCTTTGGTCTGGGTCTAATTTTCTTAAAATCAGTCTCTGATATCACGTTAACTTGTGCTCCAGTATCCAATTTAAATTGAATGTGTATGTCATTCACTTTTAGTGTCAACATCCAGTCTCTTTTTTCTTTTTTGTTTTCAGACACAACATCTACATAGAACTCCTCTATCTCGCTTTCATCTACTGTATGGACCTTGCTTTGTTGCGCTTGGTTCTTACAGCAACGGGCATAATGGTTGTTTTTGTTGCAACTATTGCATGTTTTACCATATGCTGGACACTTTTTTGGTGGATGCTGTGTACCGCATCGACTACATGACTTTCGATTGCCCCTTTCATTTTTGTTCGCTGGCCACGCCTCTTTTTTTACATTGGCGCTCTTTTTGCTAAACGGTTTGTGTCCGTTCTTTCTCACTGCATCCACGTTGCAGCTACTGTCACTGAACAGCTCCTTTGCCTGCAACTTCACAGTCTCTGTAGCCCTACACAGTGCTATGGCTTTTCCCAGGTCTAGATTTTGCTCTCTTAGCAGTCTTTCCCTTAGACCATTATCTGGAATACCACACACCAGTCTGTCTTTTATCAGCGAGTCTGTCAATCCCCCAAATTCACACGTTTTGCTTCTGTTTCTCAGTTCAGTCACATACTGATCAATAGTCTCTCCCGTTTTCTGTACACATGTGAAGAATCTGTGCCTCTCAAACGTCATGTTACGTTTAGGTATGCAATAGGCCTCAAACTGTTCCATTATTTTATCCAGCTTCATTTTGTCTCCATCAGCAGCGAATGTGAAGTTATTATACACCCCCAGCGCTTCATCACCCACGACATGTAAGAACACTGACGCTTTCATTTTATCACTTTTCTCGTCAGCTCCAATTGCCGCTAAATACAACTCCAAACGTTGTTTGAATCTCCTCCAATTTTCAGCCGCATTACCTGTCAACTGAAGCTTCGCCGGTGGGTGTAATCCTACCATTTTTTCACTTCGTTAGCTATTCTCCAATGGTAAGTAACGATGTACTCTTTTGGCTTGCTAATATGTGGAGAGCTGATTTAACTTCAGATTTTTCCTCTTCATCTCTTTCAATCACTTCTGACACCATGTATTGATTTGTATGTGGGTTCAATGACGACACATTCATGAAAGAGAATGTCTTTTAATCTAAAGTCTGTTCAACTCTGTTAACAGCATTACAGGAGACACCATCTTAGAGATCCATCTAAAACAAAACTAAAACTAAACTGCTTGTCTCTCACATGCCCTCTGCTGGTCAGGCATAAATAATCAATCAGGCAAATATGCTGGTAAGGCATAAATAATCAAACAGGCAAATACCATCACTATTTGCTGATATCATTACAGGTGCTAGTTGCTTTGCACCCCGTTAGCAGCCTCTTAGGGCACTAATTGGAGGTGCAAAGCAACTCAATTTTTACCCCATAGAGTGGTGATATTGGGGGACCTCAATTACCCAAACACTGATTGGGATAATGCGAGTGTAAAGAGAAAGGAGGGGGAGGAACTTTTGAAATATGTTCAGGAAAATTTCCTTGACCATTATGTTCTTGGCCCAACTAGGAAGGAGGCACTGCTGGATCTGGTGCTGGGGAATGAGGTGGGCCTGGTCGACCAAGTGTCTGTGGGAGAACACTTGGGTACGAGTGATCATTGTATCATAAGATTTAGATTAGCAATGGATTGTCCTTACATCCTTTCTTGAAGAATGGTGTTAATTTGCCATTTTCCAGTCCTCAGGCACCTCCCCCTCATCTAGGGAAGATTGGAAAATTATGGCAAGCCCTTCCGCTATCTCCTCCCCCAATTCCCTTAGCAACGTGGGATGCAAGCCATCTGGACCAGGCGACTTATCCACTCTAAGCATACCCAACCTTTCTAGTACATCCTGTCTATCAATTTTCACCCCTTCCATTGCTTCTACCTTTTCCACTTCGACTGATATTTTTTTGGCATCCACCTCCTTAGTAAACACCGATACAAAGTACTCATTGAGTATTCTAGCCTTGCCCTGTGCCTCTAAGCATATATCACCTTCTTTGTCCCTAATAGGCCCCACCCCACCTCTTACTACCTGCTTACTGTTTACATGCCGATAGAAGATTTTTGGGTTCCATTTTATGTGAATCGCTTTGATATTCTCTCTTTGCCAATCTTACTTTCATCTTCACTTCTCCTCTCAACTTATTGTATTTGGTCTGGTTCTCCCTTGAAGAATTCACCTGACATGCATCATACACCCTCTTTTTTTGTTTCATCATCTTCTTTATCTCCCTCGTCATCCAAGGAGCCCTTGCTTTGGTTCCCTTAACCTTCCCTCTTGTTGGAATATATCTAGCCTGTACTTGGAACATCTCCTCCTTAAAGATCGCCTGTTGTTCCTTTACAGTTTTTCCTGTCAATCTTTGGTTCCATTTTACCCTGGCTAGATCCTTTCGCATCCCATTGAAGTTAGCCCTATTCCAGTTTAAAGATCCACTCTAGATTGTTCCTTGGCCCTCTCCATTGCTAATCTAAATCTTATGATACGATGATCACTCGTACCCAAGTGTTCTCCCACAGACACTTTGTCGAGCTGGCCCACCTCATTCCCCAGCACCAGATCCAGCAATGCCTCCTTCCTAGTTGAGCCTAGAACATATTGGTCAAGGAAATTCTCCTGAAAACATTTCAGAAGTTTCTCCCCCTCCTTTCCCTTTACGCTAGCATTATCCCAATCGATATTTCAGTAATTAAAGTCCCCCAATATCATTACTCTATAGCTTTTGCATATCTCTGCGATTTCCCTGCCGATTTGCTCCTCTATCTCCCTCTCACTATTTGGAGGCCTGTAGAATACCCCCAATAGCGTGATCATAGCCTTTTTGCTCCTCAACTCTAACCAAATGGATTCTGTCCTTGACCCCTCAAGAACATCCTCCCTTTCCAACACTACAATGTTTTCCTTAATCAGCACTGTCACCCCACCTCCCTTTTTTCCTTCCCTATCTTTTCTGAACACCTTTACCCTTGAATATTAAGTGCCCAGTCCTCACCGTTTTTAAACCACGTTTTTGTTATTGCCGCAGCATCATTTTGCCACATGGCTAATTGTGCTTGTAGCTCACCAACCTTATTCACCACACTTTATGCGTTTACGTACATGCATTCTAAACCCATTTTTGAATTTTTCGCAGTCTTTGGCTGCTCCTATCTAATATGGTACTTCTTCCATCTCCAGCACTACCTTCCCCTCCAGTACCATCCATCACACTCACTCTTCCATGCACCCCATTCCTTCCCTCCACTCTTACATGCTGGTGCCCATCCCCCTGCCAAGCTAGTTTAAACCCTCCCCAACAGCACTAGCAAACCTCCCCGCGAGAATATTGGTCCCGGCTCTGTTGAGGTGTAACCCGTTCGGCTTGTACAGGTCCCACCTTCCCCAGAAATGGCACCAATGCCTCAGGAATCTAAAGTCCTCCTTCCTACACCATCTCTCCAGCCACGCATTTATCTGTTCTATCCTCCTATTCATGTACTCACTAACCCGTGGCACCAGGAGTTATCCGGAGATTACTACCTTTGAGGTCCTGCTTTTTAATCTCTCTCCTAGCTTCCTAAAATCTACCTGCAGGACCTCATCCCTCTTTCTGCCTATGTTGTTGGTACCGATATTGACAACGGCCTCTGGCTGTTCACCCTCCCCCCATAGGCTCTGGCTGCTCTCCCCAGAGGAGCCATCACCCCCACCAGTTTCCAGAACTGTGAACCGGTTAGCGAGCGAGATGCACTCTGGGGATTCCTGCCCTACCTGCTTGGTTCTCCTTCTCTGTCTGGTGGTCACCTGCACATTCTGAGGCTGCGGGGTGACCACTTCTAGAAACGTGCTTTCCAAGTATTTCTCAGCCTCGTGGATGCACTGCAGTGACTCCAGCTGCCACTCAAGCTCCAAAACCCAGAGCTTGAGTTGCTGCAAGAAGTGCCCAGGATATCCCACATGGCACAGGATGTGCAAATCACAGGACTGAGCTGCCCTGCCATGCCTCTATTTACCAGACTATGGAGGTAATTTAGCAGAAATAAACTTAACAAGAACACTCAACAGCTACCCACCAATCAGCACCTCCCTCTATTAGATAGGCTGTGAACTACTTAGCAGATATATACGGAAAACAGAACAAAAAAAACTTACCACAAATACTTACCATATACTCACCTCTCAGCTCCCTTTGTGCCAGTGACACCTTTGAATTCTGACATCATTCCTTCGTTGTGACGCATGCCGACTGTCTCCCTCGCAGGTAGTCCGCTCACTCAGACACCCAGGCCTCTGCTCCACGCTGCCTTTATTCCCAGTCTCTGACTCTGTTCCTCCTGCAGGTCCGCTCACTCCAATTCAGGCCAGTCAGTTTAACATCAGTGGTGGGTAAAGTTTTAGAAACAATAATCAAGGAAAAAATTAACGGGCACTTGGAGAGGTTTAAGCTAATTAAGGAGAGCCAACATGGATTTGTAAAAGGAAGATCGTGTTTGACTAACCCAATTGGATTTTTTGCTGAAGTAACAGGGAGGATTAATGAAGGGAATGCAATGGATGTTGTCTACATGGATTTTAGGAAGACGTTTGACAATGTACCACATAAAAGGCTGGTTAACAAAATTGAGGCTCATGGAATAGGTGGGCCAGTGGCAGCTTAGATAGGAATTGGCTTAAGGACAGAAAACAGTGAGTTGTGGTAAATGGCTGTTTTTCAGACTGGAGGATGGTAGACAGTGGTGTTCCCCAAGGGTCAGAGCTGGGGCCACTGCATTTTTTGATATATGTATATATATAAAATAATGACTGGATATTGAAACACAGAGTAGAATTTCTAAATTTGCCGATGACACCAAACTTGGTGGTGTGCCAAACAGTGAGGATGATACCAATTGACTGCAACCGGACATAGAAAGACTAACAGAATGTGCAGATAAGTGGCAGATGGAATTTAATACAGAGAAGTGTGAGGTGATGCATTTTGGCAGAAGGAACAGGGAGAGGCAATATACACTTAATGGCACAGTTTTAAAGAGTGTGCAGGGACAGAGGGACCTGGGAGTTAATGTGCGCAGGTCCCTGAAAGTGGCAGGACATATTGAGAGAGTGGTTAGCAAAGCATATGGGATCTTGGGTTTCATAAATAGAGGTATTGAGTACAAAAGTAGAGAAGTTATGCTGAACCTTTATAAAGCGCTGGTTAGGCCACAACTAGAGTATTGTGTCCAGTTCTGGGCACCACACTTTAGGAAGGATGTGAAGGCCCTTGAGAGGATGCAGAGGAGATTTACCAAAATGGTTTCGGGGATGGGGGATCTTAGCTACAAGGACAGGTTGGAGAAGCTGGATTTGTTTTCGTTAGAGCAAAGGAGGTTGAGCGGTGATTTGATAGGGAGGTGTACAAGATTATGACAGGTTTGGATAGGCTAGACAGGGAAAGGCTGTACCCACTAGTTAATGGTACAAGGACTAGGGGACACAGATTTAAGGTTTTCGGCTCGAAATACAGGAGGGACGTGAGGACAAACTTTTTTACGCAGCGAGTGGTGAGGACCTGTAACTCGCTGCCGACGGAAGTGGTGGAAGCGGAGACACTCAATGTTTTTAAGAGGAGACTGGATAGGCACTTGAGGGAAATAAACTTGCAGGGCTACGGGGATAGAGCGGGGGAATGGGACTGACTGGATTGCTCTGCAGTGAGCCGGCATGGACTCGATGGGCCGAATGGCCTCCTTCTGTGCCATTATGACTCCATGACTCCTGTCCAGTCACAGCTCAGAGATCTCTTGTTCTATGCATTATTTTTGTCTTCAAAATATCTCCAAGATCTCCCCTCACTCACTCAAGATACTTCTGCCCAGTATTTCTAAAATTCTTCCTCTTACCTGCTCCATGTCTGAGATTCTGCCATAATTTCTGTGTTTGAGATCCTACCTCTCTTCCTTTTCAAATCATTGAGATCCCTACCATAGCCTTTCTGTGAGTACAAGTTGACACCCTCCCCGCACCCATGCTCTCTGTGTGACTTTAACATTGCTTGCATACAAATACTACAGAATGCAAATGTAATAATATTGACTTCCCTGTCCATTTGCAATCCATCTCACCAACTCAGCAACTTTTTAGTATAAATTGCTTCCTGTCCCATTTACACCAGTGCTCTGGTCTCGTCACCTTTAAAAGGGGTCTACCGCTGGGCGGCCAAAGCGTTCGCCTTTTTCAGGCAGTAGGCCCTTTTAATATGACTTATGAACACAATTGCCATTTTAGGACTGAACTGGGTGAAGTGATTGCTATGCACACACTGCCCAGTTTCTGCTGGCTGTCCGACCAAAGAGAAGGCCCAAAGGTAAATTTTATTTATTTTTGTAGTGCCAGGATGGAACAGGAGTGCTCCTCCGAGCTGTGCAGAGATAACCTGGACAAGCGCTGCACTGGGTATCTGACCACTGCCCCCACCCTCACCACCGCCGCCCACGCCCACGTGTAAAGTGGGCCGCTGATTCATTATCGCTTGTGTTGCGCTACCACCCAGGACGATTTTTTACCCCCATGTGTAGACTTAGTGAGTGGTGTCTTTATGAAGGATGATGGAAAGGTGCATGGTTCACTGTGCTATACTAGTTACCTCTTTTATTTAAATTTTAAAAATCTATTGGGTTACAAGTCAAGCCTTGGTCTGATAGATTCTGCCTTTTGAAGATAGGAGAATTACTTGGTAGTGCATAATACAATCTTGTAGCTGGTACGCATTGTCTAGTGCATTCCCTGCCTCTCGCTATTATCCACCTAGATATTAGGCAGATCGAGGCGAACTCTGGATCATCAGGGCTGTGAGGTCCATTTATTAAAGTGGATGTCGATGCTGTATCTGAGAAAATATCCTGTGTAGAAATCCTCAAAAAATTAGACAGAGTATCTGGGAGTGTAGGTATAAACTACTTCAGGACCTCCTGGATATTTGACAGGCTTGATGGATTAGCATTTTTTATTTCTATTTTTCATTTTTGTTTGTACATCAGATTTCCCACACCTGAGCTAATCAGAACAGAAACCACTCGTGGTATGTGTACTACAGATCAACATTAGACAATCTTTGCAAATTTGAGCTCCTTAATTGCATGATGAGCAGATTAACAAGTGGCTCAGCAGTACTGCTACAGATATGTTCTGATTGGCTATTCCTTCAACTGAATGATAGCTATAATACATCCGATCTTACAGAAAGTACGGAATAAAATAGGCTTTATTGTGAGTATGCTATAAAAAATGGAGAAGCTTTTAACCCTCGTTTAATGCAATTTCAATGGGCTAAGATTTTTTTTTATTCGTTTGTGGGATGTGAGCGTCGCTGGCAAGGTCAACATTTATTGCCCATCCCTAATTGCCCTTGAGAAGGTGGTGGTGAGCCGCCTTCTTGAATCGCTGCAGTCCATGTGGTGAAGGTACTCCCACTGTACCTTAAGGCAAACTGAGTAGATGCTATGGGGGAGAATGTCCAAGAGCACAAATGGCTGTTTGTCTGGCGGTTTCCCCCAAACTCCTGCCAACATTATGGCAGGATATGAGAAGAACTCGCTCGGAAGTTACAGCTGCAAATATTTAGATTTCAGCAAAGCTTTTGAGGGAAAGCTTTTCAAATTAAGCTGCATGGAGAAGCAAGTCAGTGATACAGGGAGTTTGAATACCCCAGCAGATCCTGGAACACCTAGTATGCGTCTGATGGTCTAATTATCACTCAGTTGTTGCTATGGAAAAAAAAACATTTGCAAATGAAAAACAGTGCTAACGGAGCATGCCTTGTTGATTAATGAATGATTGTCCCACTATACATGACTTCTCCAGAGAAGCAATAACAGCATACTGGCTGGGAGAACATACAGGAATCCGTAACAGCTACCCATTCTGATACAAATGACAGTTGTGCTGTCTCTGAGGCAAACAGACCTGGGTTCAGAATTCGTACATGAGGTGACATCTGACAAGCCCATTAAATTAATAATGTGTGATCCGAACCTCATTGGGAATTCAGTGCTCTGCTCATAGATGTGTGAGATGCGTTTGTTTTGATTTATTCAAAGACAATAAAAAGCAAAGTATTTTAGCAACTGATTTGTAGTATGCAAAATTAATGTGAAGCTTCAAAGCATTGAAAATGTTAGCAGTTCATGAATTAGAGAATGGCCGTGTCAAGTATGCTGATATCAGGAAGAATAATGCCTCTGTCCAAGGGACACGATCTTTCTTCTTGATTACTGTCACCAAGGCCTGAATTTGCAAACATTTTGCACAGATTGCATTTATACACACACACCATTTCACTGACACTGCAATTAAACTTTTCAGAGCACTAGGTAAGACAGATGGCTTTTTGTATCAACTAATTTCTGTGGGGAATCATGGAACTCCATTAAACAGATGATGACAGCATGGCAAAAAAATATTTTTTTGAAGGATTGTGGATAGCATGGCCAATGTTTTATTTATTTTTTAAATAGTATCCAGCTCTGTTTTTTAGCTTACAGCAAAGGAATACCTTTCATTACACACTGTCAAAATGCTTTCTGCGGAAAATTATCAGCAGCAAGATGGGGTTGTTCATAGCACAGTTTACCCAAAGATAAACAAGTAATGTGTTTGAAAATGAACCTTGACAACCAGCTCCGCTTTATGCTTTAGTGGACAGTTTTAAACAGTCATACTCAGTATCAAGCTTAAATTTGGGGAGAATTACCTAAATCTTATCTCCGCATGAAATGGTCTTTTCATCTGCCAGTGGCTCAGTTGGTAGCACCCTTGCCTCTGAGTCAGAAGGTTGTGGGTTCAACTCCCACTCCAGAGACTTGAGCACAAAAATCTAGACTGACACTCCAGTGCAGTGCTGAGGGAGTGCTGCACTGTCGGAGGTGTCGTCTTTTGGATGAGATGTTAAACCGAGGCCCCATCTGCCCTCTCAGGTGGACGTAAAAGATCCCATGACACTATTTCGAAGAAGAGCAGGGGAGTTATCCCCAGTGTCCTGGCCAATATTTATCCCTCAATCAACATCACTAAAACAGATTATCTGGTCATTATTGCATTGATGTTTGTGGGAGTTTGCTGTGCGCAAATTGGCTGCTACGTTTCCTGCATTACAACAGTGACCACACTTCAAAATTACTTATTTGGCGGTAAAGTGCTTTGGGATGTCCGGTAGTCGTGAAAGGTGCTATATAAATGCAAGTCTTTCTTTTCTTTCATCTCCGCACTTCTTTGAATATAGTGAATCTGGCAACCCAATGCAATTGTTTCCAAATGTGAGTTATGTTTGACATTTGTGTTAACCACTACTATTGTGGGCCCAAGACTCACATTAAAATCAAAAAATTCTGGATAGGCTGCAAGTGGACATTTTTTTGCAATTCTTTATACCAGACTATGCTTGTGCTGTTAATAAATAACAGTGAACCTTTTAAATTGTAAGTTGGTGTTAAATATATTTGCTAATCAATAAATCTCCTTGCTATCACGGATGCAGTTATTGCTTCACGGATGTGGTTAATATCAATTCCACTGGCAAAGTTTAAGTCTTATTGAATGCTGACCAAAAAAGTAATTTCCTGCCCCAGATTCTTAATAGTGCTCGTCTGGGTGACATTGCTCCAGGACGATATTGCAAAATGGGCAAGAGAGAATTGACAGCCTGGTTTTCTTTTCCATTGTGGTTTAAAATAAAAAGGGCGGAGTGGAAAATAAACTGCCGAATCAATATCGATCATTTTGCACTGCCGCCCAAGATCAATTTCACGCCCTAAACCTCTTCCCTCCTCTCCTAAGACAACTCAATGAAGCATCTTGCCTGAGCTGTTCTACAGCTTCTATGCCGTCTCTGCCATTAAGTTAAAGTTGTGGCTTCTGCCACAACAGTTTATTTCCTGGCCTCTTCTGCTTCTTCATCAATCTTCCACACAAAATCTTCATCAAAATCTGAACTTGACCACGTACCAAATCATAATCTGGCTACGTGGCTTTTCACCTGGATGTGATAATACTATTGATGCTCTTTATCCTTTTTTTAAGATTCCTTTAAAAGCTCAGGTACAAGCATTTTTGGAAATATTCAGTAGGAGCAAATTTGGATAGCTTCAAAATGTAATTTGTTTCAGTGATGAAATATGTGAGGCTCATAAATTAAAATGCGATGACTGTTTTGATTTGAAGCTGCTATTAGGAAGAATTTTTTGAGAAGCTCCATTTTAAATTTTGCTGGATTGTCGTTGTGCACAGAAATTTGCAATTTTATCACTAAACTTCTACCAATTTAAATAATTTAAAAATAATATTGTTTATCACGTGAACTTAAATAATTTTCCGTGGGTGTGGGCTGAGCAGGCTGCATTTGCACATTGCTTCTCCCCAGTTCAAAGGTTACCCATGGAACAGTTACAGATGCAATATGCTGACCATGTCTGTCACTCTACCTACTGAGGCAGGGACAACTGACGATAAACAGACTAATTCTAACAAAAATGATTTCATTTTAAATGACTCTCAAAAGGCTATGGGTATAAAATATTCTTATTTAGACTTTAAATAATTAAAAGCACATTGTTTCCAAATAGCCACTGAGCGCAAAATTTGAATCCGTAGCGCCCGTTTTATGGGCGCTATGTGTGCCCTTAGAAGTTCAAAATGGTGTCCGCAAGTCGCATCAGATGCCATATTGGTGAGGGCGTGGTATGCTGATTTGTAACGCTGATTTGACACCAGCACTGCCATTTTGAAGTTTAATGCTCCAGCTAACACCCTCTCTTAAGCTCGCACATCTGAACACATGTTCAGCAGCAGGAAGGACTCCCCCACCAGTGCTATTTAAAGGGATCATCAACCACTTTCAGGTTAGTTGCTGATTGATTTCTATTGTATCAACTGTGGCTCAGTGGTAGCACTCTAGTCTCTGAGTCAGAAGGCTGTGGGTTCAAGTCCCACTTCTGAGATTAAGCACAAAACAATCTAGGTTGACACTCCAGTGCAGTACTGAGGGAATGCTGCACTGTTGGAAGTGGCATCTTTTGGATGAGATGTTAATACCAAGGCCCTGTCTGCTCTCTCGGGTGGATGTAAAAGATCCCATGGCACTATTTCAAAGAAGAGCAGGGAGTTATCCCCAGAGATAACAACAGAAAATGCTGGAAAAACTCAGCAGGCCAGGCAACATCCGCGGAGAAACAGAGTTAACGTTTCAGGTCGAAGACCCTTCATCAGAACTGAGAAAAAAGCAGGAAATGAAACGGATTAAAAAGCAAGTTTGGGGGCTGGGAAATGGGGGAGGGGATGATAGAACAAAAGGGAAGGTCTGTGTGAGGTGAAGAGACATTAATTCAATTCAATTCAATTTTATTTGCCATATGTAACTAGTACAATGGAATGCTTACTCCCCGTAGGGACACGTCAGCTATTCTTACCGCGCCGTGTTCAGAAAGTCAATTCTTTGGCATCCAGTGGCAGTGGGAGCACGATGTCCCTCATCTGCTCCATACTCCTCGTCACCGTGGCCTCTTCCTCACTGATGCCGGCTCAGCTCCATGTGTGGTGGCCTGCTTCTCCCGCTCACCCTCTGGCCACCATTCCCGGCTCCTCTCCTCCCAGTCAGACTGCGAGTCGTCGTGGCTGCTGCTGCTGCTCGATGCGCTGCGCTGCCTCCGCCCGACTCACCGAACACATCCTCCGGTCGCCGCGGCTTCCACCTCACCGTCGCCGGCTCCACGTCAGTCTATTATGGGGTACCTTATCGAAGGCCTGGGCCGGGAGTTAGCGAGAGAGGAGCCGCTTCCCGCCGACAATTTCTCTCCGCATTTGAGGCGCTTTTTTCCCTCCTCCGTCGGACAAGTGTCCGTTGGTCGCGAGCAGGGACACGGCCGGCGGGACTTGCGGTTCTCCCTCACCCTCTCCTGACAGGATCTGTTGGCTTTCACTTTATTTTAATTCGCTTCTTGAAGGAAGGATGAGTGCGAGGCCCCGGGCTGTGGGCGCCACGCTGCCTGGCTGTTAGTGACCCCGCGGCCGCCCTGACATTAAGAGATATTCAAGGCGAGACAAGATGGTAATAGGGCAGGTAAAGACGCAAAGGATGGCTCTAGATGAAGTGTGAAATGTGCTGGCAGAATGAAAGACACAGTTATCCCCAGAGTCCTGGCCAATATTTATCCTGCAATCAACATCACAAAGACTTCAAAAGTACTTAAGTGGCTGTAAAGCAGCTTTGGAACATCCTGAGGTCATGAAAGGCGTTATATAAATGCAAGTATTTCTTTCCTTTTTACTGGCTGTTGCTACGATTGTGCAAGTGTTTGGTGCTTTCTACAGTTCTTTAAAGTTGCTAAAGTCTACAGAGAGTGGTGTGGCAGGTGCTGAAGGACATTGTCCTGACTTCAAGGCTTCTGCACAAACCAGTTGCTCCAAGACATGGATGCAGTAGTAGTCATTCCCGTTGGAATACATCATGACTGGGAGAATGAGCAGAGGCCATGCAGAGCAGGGTAAGCTGCTAGAAGAGGGAGGAGGAGAAGGAGGAGAACAGCTTTCAGCCGGAGGCCATCCACCCAGAGTGCTCAGGGAGCAATTCTCCGACCTGAACCTCAGTGAGGAACAACATGTGAGACGTCTGCGCTTCAGTAAGGACATCCTCACTGAAATCTGTCACCTGCTGCAAGAACAACTGCAACCTCAGAGCAGGGTGAGGACCACACTGCCAGTGGCTGTGAAGGTGATTGTGGCCATGAACTTGTCGGGCTCCTTCCAGGCTGGAGCTGGAGATATTTGTAACATCTCGCAGTTTGCTGTCCACTGTTGCATAAAGGAGGTCACTGAGGCTCTGTATTCAAACATTTCATTTTCTCTTGCCAGAGAGCAGCAGGCAGGGTGAGCATGCAGCTTCACGAGGAATGCAGGCTTCCCCATGTTGCAGGGTGCCATTGACTGCACGCACATCGCTTTGCGGGTGCCGCATGTCAACTCTGAGATTTACTGCAACCAAAAGGGAGTCCAGCTGGTGTGCAACCATAGGCAGAGCATCATGCAGGTCAATGCCCGGTATCCTGGCAGCAGTCATGATGCCTTCATTCTGCGGTAGTCCGGTGTACCAACTGCACTTGAGCCACCACGACAAACCAAAGGGCAGCTACTGGGCGGCAAGGGCTATCTGTTGATGACATGGCTTATGACTCCAGTGCGCAACCCATGCACACATGGGCAGCATGCACACAACAAAAGCCAGGCTGCCACATGAAATGTTATAGAGCAGACCATTGGCTTGCTGAAACACACATCTGCTGCCTGGGCTGCTCTGCAGGAGCCCTGCAGCAATGTTACTTCTGATTTTTTTTTTTGCCTGCGCAGCCACTTAAAGAGGCCACACGGGCCAGTCTAAATTCTTCACATGCACGGTTTACTATTGAGAAGCCGGCTCCCCGGCTGCGCGGGACGTGCAGAGTGCTGCGCTGCCATATGGCAACTTTAATGCAACGTTGCCCTGCACTCTTGGCACAGTGGATGTCAAGGTTCTTGGTGGTCTGCTGCATGCTGCACAACCTCGCCATCATACGGGTACAGCCTTTACACCAGCCATATGACGAGCAGCTGAGAGCAGGATGAAGAGGAGGAAGGGAGGAGGAAACCTAGACAGCCCCTTTCTGGCTGGGCTATCCATGAACTAACTCATCTGAGTGCGATACCAGTAAATGCAACCCCAATTCCCCATTCACCAACAGTCCCACGCCTTCCCTTCCCTCTGTTACTGACCATTACAGCGTCCACTTGCCCACAATACAAAAATAAAAGCTAACACAAAACATTCCAAACCAAAGTTATAAATGAAACCATGCCATATTGCATACAAACATAAACTAATCACACTAGTGTTCCTATGCAGTGGTATCCCAGTGGCTGCAGCATAGCTGGTAGAAGACTGCTGACTTTCAGTGGGGGAGACTACAGATGGCCTTGCAGGACAACCTCTAGCAGCTCTGGGCCAAGAAGGCCCGGTTTCAGGCTGCACCATTTCGGCATGGGCGGCAGCAGCCTGGGCTGGCTGGCTGACAGGCATAAAACAAGGGCACTGGTGGTGTGGTGGGGTGGGAGGATGAATGCTCTCATCCTGAGAGAGGCCAGCAGGTTCTTGCTCCATGGAGCCACTGCCACTCCCCGGGGCGGCGCCTCAGAAATCCCAGTAATCTGTTGGAGGACAGATTGCTGGACTGCTGTGAGACCCTGCAAGGCCCTTTCAACACTGGTATCTGCAGCCATTATGGCAGCAATCTGAGCTTACATGGCAGCCAGCTGAGCTTGCATGACAGCAGTCTGAACTTCCACTGTAGCACCCAGACGTTGGGTGGCTGCTGCTTGTGTTGCAATAGAATCTGGGACATCGGCCATCAGACATTGGATTATGGTTGGGTCCATAAGTTGTGCTAATGGAGTTGGCCAACATTTACATGCTGGAAAGGATGGACTCCACGTTCTGCGTAAACCCCTGTGCCAAGTTGATGCTGGACTCCTCCATAATCCTTGACATTGCATGCAAGCTTTCTGGCAGGCTTGCCAATGCACCAAGCATTTCATTGTGCATACCCAACAGCCTTCTTCTGTAGCCAACTACATTGAAGTGCTCATCTGCGTGCTCTGCAGCAGAACCCATGTGTGACCTCATCCTCTGGCGAGCTTGCACATGCGCAACCCTTGCCCCCTGGCCTGGCTGCACGCCACTCATGCCCGGTGTCTAACCATGTGCAGATCCCGTCTCTATGCTATCATCTAGATTACCCACAGTGTCAATATCTGAGCTGCTGGCTGCGAGTCTGAAATTGAGCGACGGTGTTTCTTCATCATCAGTGTCTCATTGCTGTTCCACCACAGCCTGGCCAGGTGGCAGTTCTTGGGTATCTAAAAGGAGAAAAGCACAAGGGTAAGGTCGTGTTGAGGTGAGGGGGGATAGCAAGAGGTGCATGCTTACACCATCTGCAACTTGTAAATCAGAAGAGATTGTGGGATGAGGGGGAAGTGGGATGTGAGAAGAAGGATTAGGTATGAGGATACTGTCATCTTCTATCACCTCAGCAATGGCCGCTCCAATGATGGTGAGCACCATGTCCTCCATGGAGGGTAAGGATATGCAGGCACGCCTGTCCCCCGACAGTTATCTCCTGCTGCCTCCAGGTGTGCACCACGTTGTCCTGCAAGAGAGAGAGAGAAGTGTGTTAGTGAATGTGGTGCAATAAGTTTGGGTGACGTGGCTGTAATGGTTGAATAGCTGGCAGTGTGTGCAAGCGGTGAGATGTGAGTCTGAGGCTTCCAGCAGTGCTAAGTGTGTGCGGGTGAATTGGAGCTATGAATGTTAGGTATGAGTCCTGATTGATAGAGATTGTTGGTAGGTGAGTGATGGGGGTGTGGTGCATTGAGCAGTGGCTGAGGCTGGTGGTGCAGTTAGAAACACAGAAAAAATAGGAGCAGGAGTAGGCCATTCAGCCCTTCGAGCCTGCTCCGCCATTTAATATGATCATGGCTGATCCTCTATCTCAATATCATATTCCCGCTCTCTCCCCATACACCTTGATGCCTTTTGTGTCTAGAAATCTATCTATCTCCTTCTTAAATATATTCAGTGACTTGGCCTCCACAGCCTTCACCACCCTCTGGGTGAAGAAATTTCTCCTCATCTCAGTCCTAAATGTCCTACCCCATATCCTGAGACTGTGACCCCTCGTTCTAGACCCCCCTAGCCAGGGGAAACATCCTCCCTGCATCCAGTCTGTCGAGCCCTGTCAGAATTTTATACGTTTCAATGAGATCCCCTCTCATTCTTCTAAACTCTAGTGAATACAAGCCTAGTCGACCCAATCTCTCCTCATACGACTGTCCTGCCATCCCAGGAATCAGTCTGGTGAATCTTTGCTGCACTCGCTCTATGGCAAGTATATCCTTTCTTAGGTAAGGAGACCAAAACTGCACACAGTACTCCAGGTGTGGTCTCACCAAGGCCCTGTATAACTGTAGTAAGACATCCTTGCTCCTGTACTCAAATCCTCTTGCAATGAAGGCCAACATACCATTTGCTTTCCTAACTGCTTGCTGCACCTGCATGTTTGCTTTCAGTGACTGGTGTACAAGGACACCCAGGTCCCTCTGTACATCAACATTTCCCAATCTATCACCATTTAAATAATACTCTGCCTTTCTGTTTTTCCTACAGAAGTGGATAACTTCAAATTTATCCACATTACACTGCATCTGCCATGTATTTGCCCACTCACTCAACTTGTCTAAATCGCCTTGAAGCCTCTTTGCACCCTCCTCACAACTCACAACCCCACCTAGTTTTGTGTCGTCAGCAAACTTGGAAATATTACATTTGGTTCCCTCATCCAAATCATTGACATATATTGTGAATAGCTGGGGCCCAAGCACTGATCCCTGCGGTACCCCACTAGTTACCGCCTGCCATCCCGAAAAAGACACTTTTATTCCTACTCTCTGTTTCCTGTCTGTTAACAAATTTTCAGTCCATGCCAGTGTATTACCCCCAATCCCATGTGCTTTAATTTTGCACACTAACCTTTTATGTGGGACTTTATCAAAGGCCTTCTGAAAATCCAAATACACCACATCCACTGATTCTCCCTTATCTATTCTACCAGTTACATCCTCAAAAACTCCAGTAGGTTTGTCAAACACGATTCCCCTTTCATAAATCCATGTTGACTTTGTCTAATCATGTTGATATTTTCTAAGTGTCCTGTTATCACATCCTTTATAATAGACTCTAGCATTTTCCCTACTACTGATGTAAATCTATGCCCTCTCGTTATCAATCCTTCAGCCTTTGGAAACAGTTTTTCTTTAGTTACTCTATCTAAACTCTTCATTATTTTAAACACCTCTATCAAATCTCCTCTTAGCTTTCTTAGCTCCAAGGAGAACAACCCCAGCTTCTCCAGTCTATCCACATAACTGGATTCCCTCATCCCTGGAACCATTCTAGTAAATCTCTTCTGTACCCTCTCCAAAGCCTTCACATCCTTCCTAAAGTGTGGTGCCCAGAATTGGACACAATATTCCAGCTGGGGCCGAACTAGTGTTTTATAAACGTTTAGCATAACTTCCTGGCTTTAGTACTCTATGCCACTATTCATAAAGCCCAGGATCCCATCTGCTTTACTAACTGCTTTGTTAACCTGTCCTGCCACCTTCAAAGATTTGTGCACAAGCACCCCCAAGTGTCTCTGTTCCTGCACCCTTTTAAAGTTATACCATTTAACTTGTCTTGTCTCTCCATTCTTCCTACTAAAATGTATCACCTCACACTTCTCTGCATTGAATTTCATCTCCCATGTGTCCGCCCATTCCACCAGCCTGTCCATGCCTTTTTGAAGTCTATTACTATCTTCCTCACTGTTTACTACACTTCCAAGTTTCATATCATCTGCAAATTTTGAAATTGTGCCCTGTACCACCAAGTCCAAGTCATTAATATATATCAAAATCAGCAGTGGTCCTTGTACTGAACCTTGGGAAACATCACTGTATACCTCCCTCCAGGCCAAAAAACAGCCACTCACCACAACTCTCTGTTTATATGTGGTACTTTATAAAACACCTTTTGAAAGTCCATATGCACAACATCAACTGCACTGCCCTCATCCACTGTTACCTCATCAAAAACTCAATCAAGTTAGTCAAAAATGATATAAAAACAGAAAATGCTGGAGACACTCAGCAGGTCACGCAACATCTGTGAAGAGAGAAAGAGTAAACGTTTCAGATCGATGACCTTTCGTTGGGATATGGATATGAATATGAATTCACTGACCATGCCAACTTGTGTGAGGTCATTAAACTTTTTGCGGCACTGCATCCAGGTCTTCGGGGCTTGACTCCGAGCTTTGACACAGCTATCTGGTCCCACTGCCTTCTGAACATTTGTCTGGAGGGCCTGCTGGCCCCCCGTGGATACAGCACTTCCCTTCTCCTTTCCACCTCCTCTACCAGCGCCTCCGGTGCAGCGTCCAAGAACCATGGTGCACACTCTCTCCCATATTGTACCATTATTCAGTCTTTTTCCACGTCCAAAGTCTTCCAGCACCTGTTCCAACCACAATGCACCTCCCCTTTAAGAGGCCCAGGCTGGCTTTAAGTAGTGCGGGTGTGATATCTGAGTGGTAAGGTCAGAAACTGAGAGAAGCGAGATCTTAGGAACAAAACCCAACTGTTTAATTACCCGGTGTAGCAGAGGAACATATCTTACAGGCTGCAGGCAAAGCACACAATTTCTTACTGCACGATGGCAAGATGGAGGATTCACCTCTCAGTCATACCCATAATGCAATGCCATATTACCTTAATAACTGGTGTACCAGGACATTGAGTACATGA
Organism: Somniosus microcephalus; assembly: GCF_052327205.1. NCBI lineage: Eukaryota > Metazoa > Chordata > Chondrichthyes > Squaliformes > Somniosidae > Somniosus > Somniosus microcephalus. The sequence goes on along the minus strand of NC_140998.1, from coordinate 90,156,720 downwards.
CCCATTACCTTAAACACTGGTGAATGTGATCCCTTAATATTTGGCTCCATCTGGTGGATAACTTAAACATTACATCCCAGATTACTATAGCAGGCTAGCTTTAACTCATGCTAGCCTCTCATGATTTTGGAACCCCTGCTGCAGCCACTCAACAGCTTGTAATGGAGGCAACGTTAGAAGAGAGTGGTGCCAGGAAGGAGGTAGCTCAGAGAAGAAGCAGGGCTGTTATGGGTGCGGGAGTAAAGAACACTGGAGGAAAGACTGCCCAGCCTCTGACAAAAGGAGCGGGAAAGGGGATCCTCCAGTGCCAGTGCAGAAAGCTGCAGCTGTGGCAGGAAGCAGCAGTGATCCGTTCGCGGTATTAGTGGCTGCTCTCCGCACAGTCTTTCCGGCAGGGCAGGGTAGGGTGGACGCAACAGCGGGCAGTGTACTCCCATCTGCTCCGAACAATCCCGACCCATGACGATGGGCTTCTCAGCCCGTTTACCTGTGCCCACTAAGTTATGATGCTTGGAAGAGACTGTGCGTGAAGATGGGGGTGGAGAAGGTGCAAGGGACCTAGCTGCTGGACACTAGAGCTTCAAGCACCATTGTCTATGCGGATAACCCAACCACATCACCTCTATCGAGCGGGGTCCCATATAACATAGTAGGGTTCACCAGGAACGAACAGGCTGGGTCTTTCTCCATCCCGCTAGCCATCGATCTGGGTACACTCCATACGGAGTGGAAATGTGTCCTGGTGTGGTGGGAGCGGGAGGGAGTAGGCATTTTGGGGGCAGATTTCATACTGGCGCAGAAGATATTGGTGGATTTCCGGAACCACTGTCTTTGGGGGGCAGTATGCACGGGAAAGGAGAAGGAGGTGGTAGTTGTACCAGGGAAGCAAGGCAAGGGAACCGTGTGTACGATGAAGCCCAAGGGTAGTTATGGCCTTGAACTTTTGGTCACTTCTACCCCGACAGTGTACATAGCGGATGTGCGAGCCAACCTCACGGCATTCACTACACACAAGCACGACTGTGGTAATAGGGGTGGAGGTCAGAGTAGAAGGAGACCCCATGGCCCGACCACAGAAACAGTACAAAGTCCCCAGAGAGGCAGAGGCGGATTTAGAGATGGCATTGGGATCACTGGTTGAGCAGGGTGTGTTGAGACCCATGTGAACTCTCCGATTTGGCCGGTTAGGAAACCGGGCAATTCGTGGAGAGCCACTGTAGACTATCGGGTTCTTAACAAGAACATCCCAGCCTGCGCCCCCACCGTCGCAGTCACAGCCGACCTGATCGGGAGTATCCCAGCATCCACGAAAACATTCACGGTGTTGGACATTTCGAAAAGATTCTGGTCTATCCCTCTCAAAAGGGAGGACCAGTATAAGTTCGCATTCACTTTCAAGGGTCAGCAGTACACATGGACCTGCCTTCCCCAAGAGTTTCACAACAGTCCTTCTATTTTCCACCAATGTATGGCCAACTGTTTAAAAGGGTTCAGCAGACCACAGCAGCTTGTGCAGTACGTGGACGACCTGCTTTTGTTCTCCAACGATGGGGAGGAGCATGGCCCCCTGCTGGCTGAACTGCTGAGTCTGTTAAAGGAAGCTCGGTTCAAGGTTAATCCCAAGAAAGCACAGATCGGCCAGCAGGAAGTAAAATTCCTCCGGCTGACCATGCGTGCTGGGGAGAGGGCCATCGATGAGGCGAGGAGGAAGGCGGTACAGGAGCTACCTGCCCCGACCATGGTAACAGGGGTAAGATCCTTCCTGGGACTCACAGGGTACTGCAGGGATTTCATAGAGGACTATGCCGCTACGGCAGCTCCTCTACTCCGGCTCCTCCACAAGGGAGTGGGCTGGGAGTGGGATGAGGACTGCATGGCAGCTTTTAGTCATCTGAAGAGAGATCTACAGACCACATCGGCTTTAGGAGCGATTGATGGGGGAAAGGAGATCTTTTTGGAGGTAGCTGCCACAGGGGACAGTTTGAGCGCAGTGCTGCTCCAGGAGCAGCATGGCAAGCTGAGGCCTGTGGTATACTCATCAAGAATCCTCACAGATGTAGAGAGGGGGTGCTCCAATTGTGAGAGACACCTGCTTGCCGCACATTGGGCCGTGAGGCGATCACAAATCTTCACAGGGGCTTCCCCGATAACTCTCTTAACCCATCATACGCCCACTCAGATGCTTTTGGATGGAAGGGTAAAGGACGGCACGGTGAGCAGTGCACGCATTGCTCGCTGGACTTTATTGCTCTCTCAGATGAATTTGAGTGTGAAAGGCCTCTGTGAGCCCAAGCTCACCGCAAATTTGATCTACCCAGGGGTGGCCCACAAATGTTCTGTTGAAGGGGTATGGGACGTAGACATAAGGCTTCGGGCTGGGATCTATCCCACGGGCCATGAGATCTATGTAGACGGGTCCAGTACAGTGGTGGCTGGGGAGCGACTCACTAGATGCGGGATTTTTGACCCAAAGGCAGGCATTGCCAAGGCCATTAAACTCCCGAGCACCATGAGCGCCCAGCACGCTGAACTGTCGGTGGTGGTGTATGTTGTAGTGTATGTGCCTTTAAGTCAGAACTACTTTTACAGCTCCTGTATACTGTAGTACCGGCAGTGACCACACCGGTATATAAGCTTTGCGCATGCCTCTGTACCACTAGTCTAGAGACTACCCTCCTCCAGTAAAGACCTGTTATTTGTTAATGTACAGCATCCGTGTGATTATTTAATAATAGCATATCCACTGAACCACGGATCCAACAGTGGCGACGAGTGTCGATTCGAATCTACCCGCAACATTAAAAAAAAATAGTCGAGGCCAGGAACACGGGCGTCGACCACGAGCAACCGCCCAGCAGTCAGGCAGAGATCCAACTTCGCTGGGGAGGCTGTGGAGAGCCGGGCTTGGTTCCCCAGCCACAATGAGCAGTAAGAGACTGACGACAGGTCCAGTGCAGACACTTCCCGAGCAGCGGCGGCTGGAGCCGACCGACGGTGGAGAGAAAGCCGAGCAGCGTCGACAGGGTAAGACAGAGGGTGAAGAGCGCAGGGCGCAGCCGGGGGTTGAACACCGAGCGGCGTCGAGAAAAAGAAAACAAACCGGAGAGAGGGTAAAGAAACAGTCGGGTTCTAGACTGAGCGGCGTCGAAAAATATAAAAAGAAGAAAGCGCAGAGCACAGCCAGAGCTCACGGGCTGAACAGGGTCCTCGGGGCGAAGAAAGGGGAGATGCCATTGAGCCGCGGAGAAGAAGAAAGAGTGCAGGAGGCCCCATTTTTAGAAGCCGCAGCGGAGAAGAAGGGCGAGCGCGGGAAGGAAGGAAAGCGCGGGAGATGCCATTTTGTGCCAGCGGAGAAGAAGGGGAAGCGCGGGAGGCACCATTTGTGATAGTTAACTCACACCCAAGGATGCCGAAGAGTGGCAGTATCTTCACGTTCGACAATGCAGTTGAAGATTGGGCGACATATGTGGAACGTATTGAGGTGTACGGCAGGGCGAATGAAGTGCCAGATGCTAATAAAGCACTGGTTCTGTTAAATTCCATGGGTGCAAAAACTTATGGGTTACTGCGAAATCTAATAACCCCAGAGAAGCCGGTAAACAAGAATTTTGAAAGCATAGTAGAAATCCTACAGGACCACTTAAACCCCACACCGCTGCTGATAGCAGAACGATTTAAGTTCCATAAAAGGAACGAACACAAAGACGAAAGCAATGCTGAGTACCTAACGGAACAGCGCAAGCTATCGAAACACTGCCAGTTTGGAGCGGGACTAGCAGACACGTTAAGGGAAAAGTTTGTGTGTGGGCTACAAAGTGAAGGAACCCAGAAACGGCTTCTATCAGAAAAGGACCTTACACTGGACAAAGCTTTCAGTATGGCAGTATCACACGAAGCAGCCACAAGGGGCGCTGCAGAGATACAATGGAGACCGCAAGACTATGGCACCAATGAAATGTCCTATGGAACAGGGAAGTGCTATCGCTGCGGCAGAACAACACATGACCAGAAAGATTGTTGGTTCAAGGACCAAGTGTGCAGACAGTGTGGGAAAGCAGGACACATAGCAAGAGTCTGCAGGTCTGGGAAGAAAACCAACAGTAAGAAATCTCCACAGGAGAAGTACAAAAAGGTACACCAGGTGATGGACAGTGGTTCAGACGAACAGAAACGTGACACAGACTCCGGAAGCAAGGAGCTGGGTTGTCTGAAACTACATAAGGTAACCAAAATGGAGGATCACCAGACTATCTGGGTTACACTCAAGATAGACGGAGTCCAAGTGGAAATGGAATTGGACACAGGGTCAGCTCTAACAGTCATAAATCAAAGAGACTACAAGCGGCTATTTTCACACATACCCTTGAAAGCTACAGAGATTGTCTTGAAGACGTAAACGGGGCAAAAAGTCTACCCCAAAGGAAAAATAAGGGTGAAAGTGACATATAAAGGCCAGGAAATACCTAAAATGGATATATATGTATTGCCAAATGGAGGACCACCACTGCTAGGACGTGAATGGATTCGGAAGATACAATTAGATTGGCATTCCATACAGGCACTGAAGGTCGAGGCCAAAAAGGATGATGACGTCACACCTGGACGACTGTCAAAAATGCTAACTGACGCAAAAGAAGTGTTCCAGGAGGGACTAGGAACACTAAAAGGAATAACAGCAATGATTAAAATAGAGGAAAATGCAAGCCCAAAGTTTCTGAAGGCCAGACCAGTGCCTTATGCGATCAGACCAGCTGTTGAAGCAGAGCTGGAAGGGTTGGAATGTTCAGGAGTACTGTCCAAAGTGGACTGGAGCGAGTGGGCTACACCCATCATTCCTGTAATGAAGAGGTCGTTGAGTAATACGCCTGGGGAACTAAAGAAGGTCCGCATCTGTGGGGATTTTAAGGTGACAGTGAACCCAGTCCTTCACACGGTGCAATATCCACTTCCACGAATTGAGGATATTTTCGCCTCGCTATCTGGAGGTAAACGCTTCACCAAAATTGATCTAGCCCAGGCGTACTTGCAAATTGAGGTAGAAGAAGCTTCGAAACATTACCTTACGATCAACACTCATAAAGGTCTCTATCAATACAACCGGCTGGTGTTTGGAGTAGCCTCGGCTCCGGCTATCTAGCAAAGGGCGATGGATCAGGTACTGCAAGGGATTCCAGGGACCCAGTGTTATTTGGACGACATCTTGGTCACGGGCGAAAATGACGGTGATCACCTCGCCAACTTGGAGAAGGTGCTCACCAGATTAAAGGAGTATAGGCTACGAGCTAATCGCCACAAGTGCGAGTTTTTCCAGAAACAGATCTCGTATTGTGGCCACGTCATCGATGAAGAGGGGTTACATAAGTCTCCTGACAAGATTGAGGCAGTAGTCAAGGCTCCAGCACCGGAAAATGTGTCACAACTGAGGTCGTTCCTCGGGCTGGTAAACTACTACCACAAGTTCTTACCAAATTTGTCTACGGTATTACACCCGCTGAACACCCTACTGCAAACAGGGGTACCATGGAAGTGGGATGACGAACGTAGACGAGCTTTCCAGAAGTGTAAAGAATTGATCACATCAACCCAGCACTACCAATTCGTTTGGCATGTGATGCATCACCCTACGGTATTGGAGCGGTGCTGTCGCACAAATTCCCAGACGGGTTGGAGAGGCCAGCAGCCTTTGCGTCTCGGTCACTAACCTCAGCCGAGCGCAGCTATGCTCAGATCGACAGGGAGGCCCTCAGCCTAGTATGGGGAGTAAAAAAATTCAACCACTATCTGCATGGGCAGAAGTTCACCTTGCTGACTGACCACCAACCACTTGTCTCCATCTTTAATCCTAAGAGGGCGTTCCAGTGATGACTGCACAGCGGTTACAAAGATGGTCCGTTTCTAGGGGCGAATCAATGTGAAATAGAATATAAAGGCACGAAACAGCATGGGAACGCTGATGGGCTATCGCGCCTGCCACTGCCTACTGTGGAGGAAGCACCAGCAGTGGACCCTATCGAGATATTTTATTCGTCAATAATTGAACGATTGCCAGTAACAAACGCGGATATAGAGAAGAAGACCCGCAATGATCCGACACTGTCTCGGGTATATGAATTGACGGTGAGAGGATGGCCAACACATGGCGACTCACTGTTGCCAGCATTCTCATCCAGAAGAGAACAGCTGTCAGTATGCCAGGGGACAGTGATGTGTGGATCCAGAGTGGTGATTCCACCCAAGTTAAGGGAGAGAGTGCTAAATGAGCTACATGAAGGTCATCTGGGGGAAGTGAAAATGAAAAGCCTTGCTAGGGCTTATGTGTGGTGGCTGGGAATCGATCAACAAATCGAAGACCTAACTAAGAGCTGTTTAGGAAGCCAGAAGGTCCAAAATGCACCACCACATGCCCCTCTACACCCATGGGAGTGGCCCTCCTCTCCATGGCAATGGGTGCATATTGATTTCGCTGGTCCATTCATGTACTCAATGTTCTTAATAGCAGTGGATGCTCATTCAAAGTGGCCTGAGGTGATAAAAATGTCTTCAACCACTACAGAGAAAACGATTGCAGTCCTATGGACCATATTTGCCAGAAATGGTTTGCCAGAGCAGATTTGCTCTGATAATGGACCACAGTTTGTGTCCGACGAGTTCCAAAAATTTATGAGAAGGAATGGGGTAAGGCATTACACATCCGCCCCGTGTCATCCAGCCACAAATGGATTGGCTGAGAGGTTCGTACAAACCTTTAAGAAGGCGATAAAGGCCATGTGCGACGATGAAATTCCACTACAGCATAAGATGGACAATTTCTTATTAGCCTACCGAAACACGACACATGCAGTTACCAACCAGACCCCGGCCATGATGTTCTTTAACCGAAGGTTGAGATCTCGTCTGGACTTGCTCAGACCAAATGTGCGAAGATTGTTGAGGACAAACAATTCCAGCACATCAATGAGAAGCCGACAAGGAGCTTCAATGTAGGGCAACCAGTCTTGGCCCGTGACTATCGAACAGAGAAATGGCAACCTGGAACGATATGTACAAGGCAGGGGCCATTAATGTACACAGTGGATGTCGAGGAGAACATTGTGAGATGCCACGTCGATCAGATCTTAGCGTCACAGGAACGCGTCAACCCCATGTCGCGAGTACCTGGGGATGAACCCGACATACCGGTAGCATCTACTTCAGACCCAGTAGCAGTGGAACCCGATGAACTACCCGATGAAAAGGGGTCAGAATCGCCTCTGCACCAAGAACAAGAACCTTCGGAAAGGTGCTATCCCGAAAGGGTCAGGAAGCCGCCCCAAAGACTGAATCTATAAATGGACTTTTGTTGTTTAATGTACATGTTGAAATGTTAATTGTTATTTGAATATTAGGGGTATTACTAATCTAAAAGGGGAGGAATTGTAGTATATGTGCCTTTAGGTCAGAACTACTTTTACAGCTCCTGTATACTGTAGTACCGGCAGTGACCACACCGGTATATAAGCTTTGCGCATGCCTCTGTACCCCTAGTCTAGAGACTACCCTCCTCTAGTAAAGACCTGTTATCTGTTAATGTACAGCATCCGTGTGATTATTTAATAATAGCATATCCACTGAACCACGGATCCAACATATGTGGTTACCCACCCCGAAGAGTTCCCTACACCCGACACGACTTGCTCGGACAGCATGTTCACTTGCAATTCGTGTACAGAATATTTAGCCATTTGGTCTCATCGCGGGTTCACATCTGCAGACAGGAAACCCCTAGCAACCAAGCCATTGTTGCAACAGATCCTAACATCGATAGGAACCTAGGGGGATTTCTATATCCACAAAGTCAAGGCCCATTCTAAGACAGAACCCCGTGCGGAGGGCAATCAGCAGGCCGACGTGCTGGCCAAAGAGGGTGCTCGAACGGGCATGTTTTGATATCCATATGGGTCGAGTCTGGTAGCAGCGATCTGAGACAGAGGTGGGACCCAAGGAATTGCAGGGGTAGCATTGGCCCCGGGCCTAAAGATGGTCCAGGCACAGGATCCCGCCCTAAAGACTGTTCTGGAGACGCTGACTAAGGGAGATAAGGTAAAGGGCCCATACGGAGTGGCAGGTTTTATGGTAAAGGAAGGGATGGTTTTCGGAGGGGAACAGTGGGTAGTTCCTCAGCAGCACCAGAGGGAATTCCTTCAGTTGGCCCACGAGCGTCCAGGAGCGGGGCACCCCGGGCCGGAGACCACCTGGTAACGGGTGGAACAGGCAGAGTGTTGGCCGTAACTGACGGAGGACGTCCGCGACTTCTGCGCGGATTGCTTGGTGCGTGCTGCAAAGAACCCTGACCCCCAGTAAAGGAAGGTATCCATGGGACACACTCGGAGAGTCTTCGTCTTAGGCAATCCCTCGGAACCGAGGATGACTTGCTTCCACATTAAAAATGAGTTTGCAGGTGACTGATGAGTCCAATGCGGGACCTACAGTCTCTGTCACAGGTGGGGCAGACGGTGGTTGAAGGGGCGGGTGGGTGGGGTGCTTGGGTTGATGTGCACTTCTTGCGCTGCCTGCGCTTGGCTTCCGCTTGCTCCTGGCGAAGAGACTCGAGGTGTGCGGCGCCTTCCTGGATGCTTCTCCTCCACTTTGTGCGGTCTTGGGCCAGGGATTCCCAGGTGTCGGTTGGGATGTTACACTTTTTCAAGGAGGCTTTGAGGGTGTCCTTGAAGTGTTTCCTCTGCCCAACTGGGGCTCTCTTGCCGTGCCGGTGCTCCGAATAGAACGCTTGTTTTGGGAGTCTCGTATCGGGCATGCGGACAATGTGACCCGTCCATTGGAGCTGATTGAGCATGGTCAGAGCTTCGATGCTGGGGATTTTGGCCTGAGCAAGAACACTGATGTTGGTGCGCCTATCCTGCCAATGGATTTGCAGGATCTTGCGGAGGCAGCGTTGGTTGTACCTCTCCAGTGCTTTGAGGTGCCTGCTGTACATGGTCCATGTCTCTGAGGCATACAGCAGGGCAGGTATCACTGCTGCCCTGTAGACCATGAGCTTAGTGCCGGGTTTGAGGTCCTGGTCTTCAAACACTCTCTTCCTCAGGCGACCGAAAGCTGCACTGGCACACTGAAGGCGGTGTTGGACTTCGTCGTCGATGTCTGCCCTTGTTGACAGTAGGCTCTCGAGGTATGGAAAGTGGTCCACGTTGTCCAAGGCCTTGTCATGGATTTTGATAATCGGGGGGCAGCACTGTATGGCAGGGGCAGGTTGGTAGAGGACCTTTGTCTTACGGATGTTTATTGTAAGGCCCATGCTCTCGTATGCTTCGGTGAAGGTGTTTACAATGGTTTGGAGTTCGACCTCCAAGTGAGCACAGACGCAAGCATCATCTGCATACTGTAATTCGATGACAGAGGATGGGACGACCTTGGATCTGGATGGAGGCGACGGAGGTTGAACAGTTTCCTGTTTGTTCTGTAAATTAGCTCCACTCCAGTGGGGAGCTTACTGAGGGTGAGATGGAACATTGCAGCAAGGAAGATTGAGAGGAGCGTTGGTGCGATGATACAGCCTTGCTTGACCCCGGTTCGTACGTGAATTGGGTCTGTGGTGGAACCGTTGGTCAGGATCACGGCTTGCATGTCGTCGTGAAGCAGGCGGAGGATAGTGACAAACTTTTGAGGGCAGCTGAATTTGAGGAGGACACTCCATAATCCCTCATGGTTGACAGTGTCAAAGGCCTTTGTGAGATCAAAGAAGGCCATGTACAGTGGTTGGTGCTGTTCCCTGCATTTCTCTTGTAATTGATGTGCCGGAGACCCCCTGGCAATGGGTGGAACAGGCAGGGTGTTGGCCGTAACTGACGGAGGACGTCCACGACTTCTGCGCAGATTGCTTGGTGTGTGCTGCAAACAACCCTGACCCCCAGAAAAGGAAGATATCCATGAGACACACTAGGAGAGTGGAGGGACCATGGCAGTCCGTACAGGTCGATTATATCGGACCGTTGCCCACCGCTCAGGGGGATTACAAGTACTGCCTGGTCCTGGTAGATGCGTTCTCTAAATGGGTAGACGCCTTCCCATGCCGAACAGCCACAGCTTTGGGGACTGCAAGGATTCTAGAGAGAGAAGTGTTCTCTAGGTGGGGGCTACCACAGTATGTGGAGTCCGATCAGTGGGAGTCACTTCACAGGGGCAGTCATGCAGGCGACTCTGAAGATGCTTGGCATAGAGGGTAAATGGCATGTCGCACACAACCCACGGTCATCGGGGATTGTGGAGCGGATGAATAGGGCCATCAAGGAAAGGTTACAGGAGGAGACGGGAGACTCGCCTAGAAAATGGGTGGAGGTCTTGCCGTTAGTTCTGATGGTGGTCCGAGCCAGCCGGTCTAGAAGCACAGGGTATTCCTCGCATGAGCTCATGACTGGCAGGGTCGTGAGAACGTCCAGCCATGTACTGGCCCCGGTTCAAACAGAATGGCAGTTGAGAGAGGTGAACCGGGACAGGTTTGTTAAGAATTTGCTTGAGTATCTCAGACAGATCCATTGGCAGGCTGCCAGTAAAATGGGGAAGCAACATCGTAGAAATCGTTTACTGCTTGAGTCTCAGAGGCACCACGAGTGGAAGGTTGGCGATCAAGTAATGGTTAGAAACTTCGCCAGGGTAGGGACTTTTGAACCGCTATACATGGGACCATACAGTATCGTGGATAGGGCGAGTCCGATGGTATATGCGGTCAAAATACCCCGACGCACTAAGTGGTTCCATATCAATCAGTGCAAGCTTTTTAACCCTGGGGAAAGAGCTGATAAGAGGAGGAAACAGCAGGGAGTGGTGAGCTGCGCTGCAGGTGTGGGTCTCCAGCCCATAACCTGGGACTGTGAGGAGCCCACAAAGGGACCAGTCGTTCCACCTGTGGGGGCAGGAGTGATGTGGTGTATGTGCCTTTAAGAGCCCCTGTGTACTGTAATGCCGGTAATGGCCACTCGGACTATATAAGCCTGTATAGTGTCTTGTATCTGTTAGTTCACCTCCAGACTTTGTTCAGTAAACACCTGTGAAACCAACTCCTGCATTCCGTGTCTCCATTAACACACAGATACAACAAGTGAGAAGGAGTGCCAGGATCCCACAGCCGAGGGTGCCGTGGATGCCTCCTTACACACCGGTGAACGAAGGAAGCCGGAGTCGTAAGAGGCCCAGGGTCGAGGAGACCTAGTGTGGCCACCCGGAGACGGGTGGCGCTGTATATAACTTCTTTCTCTCTTGTCTGTTGCCTTAGCTTGTCTGTATAGTTTGGATTTTAATCGTGTGTAGCTGCGTCTGGAAAGGTGAGGTATCACCCAAGGACAACGTTGCATTCTGTGTGTTTTCAGGAAACGCCTAAGCCAGCACGAGTCACAGGGGTGACACCGAGGAATCGGTTATCTTCAGCTGCACCGGCGGAGAAGGACCAACCGTGACCACAGGAGGTGGCTCGAAGGAAGGGGCGAGCGTCTATCTCCATGAGGGAAGATGGCCTGGATGGCTGGGGTTGAATTCCACCCGGTATTCCAGCCATGACGATTTCACCTATGGTGAAGCGTCCATTTCATGCCCGAGAATAGGTGTTACCACCTCCCAGGTTAGGGTAGGAAAAGATCTGCCCAGCGGGTGTGTCGATCGCATTTAGCAGATGATGGCAGGACACCGGGGGTGGGCGCGGTTGGGATTAGAGTGTGGACTCCTGTGTAATCCTAAAACCCCCGAACATCATCAACGCCACAGAGCTCATCTCATACACCAGGAAGCCCCGCCCAGAGCCCCGATGGTACAGATGACTGTAGATGTGTTTCCCACCACCACCAGGGGTCCAAGGAATGGGTTGGTGTTAATCCCTACTGACAAAGTGTTGTTTCAGAATGTGCAGTACGCCGTGGCATCCGTGATCCTGAACCTGACTGAAGTCCATCTGCCTGTGTGGTGTCCAAGGAAGACGGAGAAGCTTTATGAAGCTCTGTTAAAAGCAATGTTTCAGGAATTTTATGAACTAGACTATGGTAATGTAGAGAAAGGACAGCTTTATAATCTGAATGTTGGGGATAGTGTGGGGTTCGGGAGGCAGAGAAGAGGGACCTGGAATGATGTAGCCACAGCATTCAGTACAGGAACGGGTATTATTAATAGTATGGATGATGCACAACTCCAGATGCAGATCACTGGGTTAAAGAACCAACTGCGTAAGATTCTAGAGGAAGAGAATACAGTGGTGGGTTCAGAGCTTCATGAGGATGAGGCAATGATCATTCGTTTAAAGGAGGTCATTGCGGAGCAGGAGAGGCACGCAAAAACTGTTAATGATTTGATATGGGAGGACAGGAACGCCTCCGAGCAGGCTGCACGGAATGAGGTGTGTGTGTTGTATGGAGCATGGTTGCTGGGCGAGGGCTGCAGTAACCTGGATGACCTGAGGCAAGGTTGCGTCTCTTCATGGTTAAGCAACAAGCATCTCGCCGCGCTGCACCCGTATAGCAATTTGTTGAGCCCGTGCCAGCTTCGTTTAGCCTCTGAAGCCTACCCTGTCCCTGTAGATCGCGGGCAGTCCAACCATACTATGTAAAGCATTTCAGGTACCCGATTCCTTTTCTGCCGGAAAACCTCACTGAGTTAATAAAAAACATTAAGCTCTTCCAGAAACATTTTTACACTTTAGAGCAAAAGACAGTAAAAGCGGGGGAGGAGATAAAGGGGATTGTCTCGGCACCATGGTGGGACATCGGTCTGAGTATAGAGATTCCTCCCTGGATCCGCATCTGTTCCCATGCATTAGTTATCATACAATTGTTGCTTGTAAGCTATTTGTTTTACGCCAGCTGCAGGTGACGGAGCCAGATGCTCCAAGCACGGTGGCAAGGGGTGTTAGATTGATCCGTAAAGGTGTAATTGATTTATGGTTTCTCCCTGCAAGACTTGTAATGTACCAAAGTTCTGTAAGCAAGTGTATTGTATTCTGGTTATAGTTTTGCACTCTGTATTGCGCAATGTGCGCTGTTGCATTTTTGTAATGTGTTACCACCTGTCAATGCTGTACTGTGTGATGTGCGCGGTGACCTTTTGGTAACGTCTTGTTGATCTTATTAATGTTCTGTATTTTGACTTGAAGTTTGTCAGTGGGAATTGGAACCCAGCCGTTTGAATGTGTTAAGAAGCCGTTTTGCTGATGTTTTGACTCGGTAGAAGGGAACTATGACACACAGTAAGGGGTACAGTTCTGTGGTTTTAAAACGTAAAATCAGGGAAACAGCTTCACTTGTGGGAGACTTTGGCCTTTACTCTCTCGTCGAGTGATGCTTTGTGGAAAGAAAAGCATCAAACGGGGGACTGAAGAGATCGCAAAGTCTCTCTTTGAAGAATGGACTCAGTCGAGAATATTTTTGTGGACTTTGTGATGGGATTGCCCTGTGCAAATGCATGGGGGACTGGTTTGTTAAAACTCCTGAGAACGCTTGGCAGTTGGCTGTGACAAAAGAACTGTCAGTCATCCAGAATGTATGGGTTCGCCCGACAGTCCTGGAAAAAGGAAGGGGGCCATTGAACTTGAAGCCACTCTAATATGCAAAGCACTTCTCACCTCCATCTCAGAAGAGAAGCAGAACAATGAACCCATTGGCCTCAGCCAGCCAAAAAGGAGCCAGTTTTTTTCCCAACACAAAGACCGAAAGATATGTCACAGACTTAGGGCCATTAATCCAATACTCATGAGTCTGAGGACGACTCATCACTGATTAAGCACCGGAGTGCTTAGAAACAAAAGGATTTTAAAGATTGGCAGGAAAGATAGGGGTAGCCAGATGACTATAAAGATAGATTCTTTTCCACCATTCTTTCTCTCTCTCGCTTCCTCGCGCCACCAAGATTGACTTAACCAGAGGAAGAAGCTGCTGAGTGAAGCGATCGAGCCAAGCCGGTAACCAGATATCCCAGGCAAGCTGGGTGAGGTGTAAGGGGCTCAGGGTTTTTCTCAGAAGTTAAGTTTTTGGGCTATTCCGAGGGTGGGAGCTTCGTTTGGTTCAGCCAGGCGAAGGGGTTATGCGACTGGGTAATTCGTTGGTAGGGGTGGAATTAGAGTCCACCATAGCAACAAGGGTATTACTGCTTGTTATAGTCTCCAGTTTTGTACTGTATGTATGTTGATTGTAATCTGGATTTTATTCTCCACAGGGATAGTGGTTTCGTTTAGTCGTGCATGTTTTAGCCAGTGTATGTTAGACCAAATAAATACAAGTTTGATTTTTCACCGAAGCATTCCTGTCCGTGACTTATTTCATTTACACTCTGAATAATAATTCCCGGGCATAGAACTTTCGTAAGGCGGGGGCGATTCGAACCGTCCGTCTAGCAATTGAGCTAGGATCAAAAACCGCTTACACAAACACAAATAGAAAAATTGTTATAAGAATTTTGAAAAGAAAGAAATACTATAGAATAATCCTGCCTGCAGTAATATTATGTAGGATTCGCAAAATTGGACTTTGTATTAATAAGGGTCAAATGGCAGAAGAGGCCATGATTTTAAAGACTGTTTTAAAAGAAGCCCAGAAAAAGGGGCATACAAAATGGCCACCATACCATGTGACCAGCTTATTGGGACACTTTAAAATGGTTCCTGCGCAACCTCAGACAGCTTTGTGGATTCAACCTACAGCAAGTTCTGGAAGCCGTTTCTGAGAGAACGAAACCAGACCCACACGTATGCATATGGATTAGATGCAGATCCAGTCAAGATCGGCCTGGAGACAGAGGCCATCAAAATGTTGACCCAGACAAAAGGGGACAATTTCATACTCATGAAAACAGCACCCAGGACCAGATAACGAGATCAGCAGGACATTAAAAACAATGAAGGTAATTCCAGACCAGAGATGGGCCTTTACCGGCCATCGAAAACATTTTAAAATATAATAACTACCCCGCTGTGCTCCCAGCTCGCCAAAAGTAAAACAAAGACTAACCTGATTTTGGGCGGGTGACGGAAGTTTCTGGAAGAAAGGTATATCTGGAAGACTTTTCGGCAGTTGGGGCAAGCTTGGAGACAGTGGCAGCTTGAGGAGAGTTTGAATTACAGCCAGAAGAAGAAGCAGGCACTCGCAGGAGGAAGAAGAAAGCCAACATCGAGAAGGCCGTCTCGAAGCCGACGTCCCGCCCCGGGGAAACACATCGGGAGATCATCGACCATCCCCGGGCCATTGCTGGAACGAGAGGCCATCGACCCAACTTGGGAGAAGAGACCAAAAAAATAAAGTCCCAAGAGAAGAAACCTTCCAGCCACCCCGGCTCGGGAGAAGAGATGAAAGGAAACTGAAGAAGTGATGGGAGCTAGCCCAAGGCTCCTCTGACCAGGGTCGAGCTGATGATCCTCGACCCCGCCGATATCCAGGCCCGCCGGTGTCCAGCCACCCCCGACCCCCACCTCAGGAGAGAGGTGTGGCGCAGCTCGCAGGGGCTCCACGATCCACGTGGAGACGAAACGCCTGAAAGGACCAAACACAGACTCGATTTCAAAACCTTGCACTTCCTAGTGGGATTGGTGAGCATGTTTCTGGCCTTTCACAATCAGATCTAGATAGGTTTAATAGGGGGGTGGATTTAAGGGTACAATTAACATGAGTTGATGTCCCTCGATGTTCCGTGTGTTTCCTTATTTCATGATGATCTTTGTAGAGTATAAGATGCCTGTATTTGCCTTAGTTAGTACTGTGTCGTTATGATTTGTTTTGTGTTTTTCCCTCCCATGTACTCTCTTATCTGCTTGTATTTGATTTGATATTTTTCCTTATGCAATAAAATTTCATTTTGTTTCATCAAACTTGGTCTACAAGAGTTTTCTCAACATTGTAGTTCCTGCCCCTAAGTCCAGAGTATAGAATCTAAGGGGTGAGTGGATCGAACCACTCAAGGTTTTACTGTGCAAGAGAGAGAGGCCTCTAGAGAGAGAAACCTCAGGGACATCTCTCAGGAAAACCCCTTACAATTACTGCCCAGTCATTGTTAATACAGAATGTTATTTTTGTGCCAACCCTACTTCTGCTGTAATCAGTCATAATTTCCACAGTTGGAAACAGCCTCTGGATTACCACACAACGGTGAAGTGCCAACTAATCCAGTTATTAAGGAGCAGTCTGCCTGCCCTAGGCATTGGAGTAGCAAATGGAATTAAATTCCAATCCAGGCACTGTTTCCCTGAAAGGTGATTCAAATGGTAGCAATTATTTACCTAAAGAGATTGATTCCTATGGTGTTGGCCAAATTATTCTTCAAAACCATGCCCAACATAGAATTTGGAACAAACTGACAATGTTTCTGACTTTCTGTGCATACAGTGGGCTGATGTGCCTTGTATGTTAGCAGTGATGGGGATATACTACTTTTTCTAATAGCAGATAGATGGCACGATGCCATTGATAAGTTTGATAATAGGGCAACAATGTTGTCTGTTTTCTATTGTTTTTATTTATATCTACATATTGACTTACATAAGAACATAAGAAATATGAGCAGGAGTAGGCCAATCGGCCCCTCGAGCCTGCTCCGCCATTCAATAAGATCATGGCTGATCTGATCCTAACCTCAAATATACTATCACTCTCCATCCAACCCGAACCCATGTGATCTCCCGGGAGAGGCGAAAAACCAGATTTAAAAAAAAACAAATGGCCAATTTGGGAGAAAAAATCTGGGAAATTCCTCTCCGACCCATCTAGGCGACCGAAACTCGTCCAGGAGATCACTCTGTCCCTATGTTTTCTACAGCACTTACCTTCTGTAAAGGCGATCTCCACCCCAGCCAGGAACAGCAATAAAACCATCTCCTGAAATCTAACAGAATTAGAACACAAGAAGTAGGAGCAGAACCAAGCTACATGGCCCCTGAGCCCGCTCCACTACCCACAGGGCCACGACCATTCCGAATCTAGACTCATGTCCAATTTCCTGCCCGCTCCCCGTAACCCTTAATTCCCTTTACTTCTAGGAAGCTATCTATTTCTGTTTTAAATTTATTTAATGATGTAGCTTCCACAGCTTTCTGGGGCAGCAAATTCCACAAACCTACCACCCTCTGAGTGAAGAAGTTTCTCCTCATCTCAGTTTTGAAGGAGCAGCCCCTTATTCTAAGATTCTGCCCCCTAGTTCCAGTTTCACCCATCATTGGGAACATCCTCACCGCATCCACCTGATCAAGCCCCTTCACAATCTTATATGTTTCAATAAGATCGTCTCTCATTCTTCTGAACTCCAATGAGTAGAGTCCCAATCTACTCAACCTCTCATCATATGTCCACCCCCTCATCCCCGGAATTAACCGAGTGAACCTTCTTTGTACTGACTCGAGCGCAAGTATGTCTTTTTTTAAGTATGGGCACCAAAACTGTATGCAGTATTCCAGGTGCGGTCTCACCAATACCTTGTACAACTGCAGCAATACCTCCCTGTTTTTATATTCTATTCCCCTAGCAATAAAAGCCAACATTCCATTGGCCTTCCTGATCACTTGCTGCACCTGCATACTAATTTTTTGAGTTTCGTGCACCAGGACCCCCCGATCCCTTTGTACTACAGTACTTTCCAGTTTCTTGCCATTAAGATAATAACTTGCTCTATGATTTTTCCTGCCAAAGTGCATAACCTCACACTTTCCAGTATTGTATTCCATCTGCCAAATCTCTGCCCACTTACTTAGCCTGTCTATGTCCCTTTGCAGGTTTTTTATGTCCTCCTCACTCACTACTTTCCCTCCCATCTTTGTATCATCTGCAAACTTTGATATGTTACACTCGGTCCCCTCCTCCAAATTGTTAATATAGATTGTAAAGAGTTGGGGACCCAGCACTGACCTCTGCGGAACACCACTAGTTACTGATTGCCAGTCTGAGAATGAACCATTTATCCCAACTCTCTGCTTTCTGTCAGAGAGCCAATCCTCCACCCACGCCAGAATATTACCCCCAATCCCGTGATTTTTAGCTTGAGCAATAATCTTTTGTGTGGCACCTTGTCAAATGCCTTTTGGAAGTCTAAATACACTACGTCCACTGGTTCCCCTTTATCCACCCTGTATGTTACTTCCTCAAAGAACTCAAGCAAATTTGTCAAACATGACTTCCCCTTCATGAAACCATGCTGAGTTTGTCCTATTAAATTATGTTTATCCAAATGTCCCATTACTGTCTCCTTAAAGATTTAACTGATTCAGATCTTGAACAACTTATTTTGTGACATATTTCATTATATTTATGCAGGCTTTTTATGTGCTTTTTTCTTATTTTTCCTGGAGAAGTGTAATTTTCACACATCTGTTTTATACGCCAAGGCTTGAATATTAAAAATATTTTTAAAATAATAAAAACAAGATAATAATTGGTAAGAGGAAAAAAGGATTCAGTAATGTAATGCATAGGCTCATTTCAGGTTGAACCTACTTTTGTGTTTTCTTCTTATTGGTGAGCATTGGTCAAGATGCTGGGATTTCCCTTATGCAGCCGGGCAGACAGATAGCACTTTCGTTCAGTGTCTTGTGTGAAACACTCAAAATGCAATTCTCTTCTCCTCTGCAATTTGACCCGTCAGCCTTTGCGTGATTGATTCTGACCAGTAGTGTTGGAGCCCATTTCTGGTGATCGAACTGTTGAACTTAACGTCCATGATGGGCCTGTATAATAAATTTATCAGCTTTGTTTGCATTTTTTTTTTTTAGTTAGCTGAGTATGTGACGTGCTCATGCGCCTTGAAACAAGTTATTGAGAACTCGCGTGGTTAAAGTTTCTTTTTGCCTGGTGCAAAGTGCACACCCCACTAATCTAAGTCCAGGGACCTTAAAACATGCAAAGAAACCCATGACCATCACCATGTTTGAGTTTCTGAACCAAGCTACCAAGAAATCAGCACCTGTAGAATTTATATTTGCCAAATACGGAGTATGCACTCTCTTCCCCACAGGGACACACCCCATTTATCTAAATCCAGAGAGTTTAGGAACAAATTGACAAATGCTAAGGCTCAGGGACTCCAAATAAAGACAGATTTACTGCAGGAGTTTAACCTGCTAAAATTACTCAGTACCAACACAGTGGACTGATACCTTTTGGCTTTTTGTCCAATTAGGACTACCCTACCCATTAGGACATCAGCTTGCAAGGTTATTTAAACTGAGTGGGAAGAATCAAGCTACCCCGTCGTTCCCTGTGGCAGGTCTACCCCTCCGAGTCTCATTATTTATAAAGGGTGGTTAATCAATCATCAACAGGGCCCTGGAGCACTGTTACATTACATAGAGTGCCTGAGTTGACTTGCTGGACTCAGGCATTGAGTCACCAAGTCTACCACAGCAGGTTAATTCACTTCAATTCTTCCATCAGCAGTCATGCAGTCTTTTCAAACACAGAGATCCAGTATACCTGTGTTTGCATAGGTTGTGCAATGTTGAATCAACATTCTACTTTCAGAAGAAAGAGGATTGAGGAATATCATCATGAGTTTAACTTAGGGGGAATTAACTGGTGAATTTGTTTGACATTACAGGACATAACACACATTATTGCTCTATTGTAGATCCAATTGCATGGGCTGTCCTTGCTTCTGATCCTTAAATGATCACTTTCTGCATGTAATTAGAAAGGAGGAACACCAGTAAATTACTGTTGTAAGTTTATTGCTTATTTGCTTTAAATATTTTTAAGCCTTCTATACCTTTTCTGGTAAGGAGCTAATTCATACAAATCCTCACATTTGTCTTTATATAATGAAGTAAAATATCCCAAATATTTTTACTAATGTCTGGGAAAAATGTATAAATGTATAAAATAAGTAAAGAAAACGAGAATGTTTGAAAGTGACACAGCAACTTAAATTGCAGAAGGCAACAATTTTAGTCATTCACTCATTCATGAATTCATTGGCCCAGAATTTGCAGTTGGGATGGGATGACAGTGAACTGGCAGCGTTCGCCGTCATTCCGTCTTTGAAACTGACCGCAACTTCGGGATTTGGCGCATGTGGAAATCCTGAAGTTGCGGACTGTCGTTGACAGCTCCGAAACAGGCTGTGCTGTGCTCCCCCCACCCTCGCCCCCACACACAAACAGCCGGCAACCTATGTAATCAACCAAAATCAGGGAAACTGATGAAAACTTCGACTCCTCCGCAGTAAGTATGCTGTTAAATTTCCCACTAAAAGTTAAACACGAAGGGATTAGGTGTATCTCGGGTTTTGACAGCGTCATTACTGCTAAACAAATGTTAAGGGCCTGGAAAACTAATTTTAATTTTGTGCAGTGTGAAGTTTGTTCATTTTAATAAAAATAAAAATTTTCAAGAAACCTTTAAAAAAATGTTTTAACATTTTTTTTTAAAGTTTGTCCATCTTTATTTGAGGTTTGCCTTTCCCCCATGTGAGAGCCCCAATCTTTGTTTTGCTCTGTCTAATGTTTTTTAAAAGTTAGAATTTTAAGAGCTTTCTCACTTCCTTGTGTGCTGCCTGTGACAATTCTGTCTTTTGGATTGGCTGCTTAGACAGCTTGTTGACATCACAGCAGTTCACACAAGAGGATCCCCACTATACTTCCCCACTGTATTTCGAGCTCGGCACGACACTGAGCTATTCTTCCATTGCCTTCGCCTCTGCGCTCACATTTTTGGCCAGTCTTTCTCCCGTCTTCAGAATTCTCGTTCCAACTTGACCCCTCCCTCTGACCTCTTACCCTCTCTAGATATTTTCATTGGGAACTGCTGGCGTCTCAATTTCTCTGCTCCCCTCACTCATTCTAAACTACCTCCCTCTGAACTTGCAACACTTCATTCTCTCAGATCCAACCCTAACATTGCCATCAAACCTGCTGACAAAGGTGGTGCTGTTGTTGTTTGGCAAACCGATCTCTACCTTGCGGAGGCTGAACGACAATTTTTGACACCTCCTCCAACCTCCCCCAGACCATGACCCCACTACCGAAAATCAAGTCATCGTTTCCAAGACTGTCACTGACCTCATCTCTGGAGACTTTCCCTCCACGGTCTCCAACCTCATAGTTCCACAACCTCGCACTGCCTGCTTCTACCTCCTTCCCAAGATCCACAAATAGGACTGCCCTGGTAAACTCATCGTTTCAGCCTGTTCTTGCCCCATGGTACTGATTTCTTTCTATCTTGACTCTTTTTACTCCCCTTGTCCAGTCTCTTTCCACCTACATCTGCGACTCTTTCAACATCCTCCGCCATTTCAACAGCTTCCAGTTTCCTGACCCTAACAGACTCCTTTTCACCATCGACGCCTAATCCCTCTACACCTCCATCCCCCACCAGGATGGCCTGAGGGCGTTCCGCTTCTTCTTTGAACAGAGGCCCAACCAGTCCCCATCCACCACCACCCTCCTCCGCCTGGCTGAACTTGTTCTTGCATTGAACAACTTCTCTTTTAACTCCACTCACTTCCTCCAAATAAAAGGTGTTACTATGGGAACCCGCATGGGTCCTAGCTATGCCTGCCTTTTCATGGGATATATGGAACTTCTTTATTCCAGTCCTACTCAGGTCCCCTCCCTTAACTCTTTTTCTGGTACATTGATGACTGTATTGATGTCATTTCCTGCTCTCACCCTGAACTGGAAAATTTCATTCACTTTGCTTCCAATTTCCACCCTTCCCTCGTCTTCACATGACCCATCTCTGACTCTTCCCTTCCTTTCCTTGACTTCTCTGTCTCCATTTCTGGGGATAGGCTATCAACCAATATTCACTATAAGCCCACTGACTCCCACAGGTATCTTGATTAACCTTCCTCCCACCCTGCTTCCTGTAAGGACTCTGTTCCATTCTCCCAGTTTCTCTGTCTCCGTCACATCTGCTCTGACGATGCCACCTTCCACACCAGTGCTTCTGATATGTCATCCTTTTTCCTCAACCGAGGATTCCCCTCCACCATGGTTGACTGGGCCCTCGACCGTGTCTGTTCCATTTCCCACACTTCTGCTCTCACCCCTTCCCCTCCCTCCTAGAACCACGATAGGGTCTCCTTGTCCTCAACTTCCCCTCCCACCAGCCTCCACTTTCAACGGATCATCCTCCACCATTTCCACTACCTCCAGCGTGAGCCCACCACCAAACACATCTTGCCCTCCCCTCCACTTTCAGCATTCCGAAGGGACCTCTCCCTCCGCGACACCCTGGTCCACTCCTCAGTCACCCTCAACACCCACTCCCCTTCCCACGGCACCTCTCCGTGTAAGCACAGGAGATGCTACACCTGCCCTTTTACTTCCTCCCTTCCCACTATCCAGGGCCCCAAACACTCCTTTCAGGTGAAACAGGGATTTACTTGTACATCTTGCACTTTAGTATACTGTATTCGCTGCTCACGATGCGATCTCCTCTACATTGGGGAGACCAAACGCAGATTCAGTTCGCAAACGTGACCCCGATCTTCCCGTCGCCTATCACTTTACTTCTTTGCTCCACTCCCACTCCGACCTCTCTGTCTTCGGCCTCCTACATTGTTCCAATGAAGGTCAACGTAAGTTCGAGGAGCAGCAGCTCATCGTTCAATCAGGCACTTTACAGCCTCAACATTGAGTTCAACAATTTCAGATCAAAGCCACTGCTCCCATTTTTTGGAATGGCAACTGTTGAAGATTCTGATTTTCCCATTTACACCTCTTCTAGACCCATCTTTTGTTCCTTTACTGGTCCCATTACCATCTCCTTTCTCTTGCACCATTATCCTTTTTGACATTTAATCTCTCCTGCCTTCCACTCTATCACAGACTTTAAAAAAAATTATTCATTCCTGGGATGTGAGCGTCGCTGGCAAGGCCAGCATTTATTGCCCAACCCTAGTTGCCCTTGAGAAGATGGTGGTGAGCCACCTTCTTGAACCGCTGCAGTCCGTGTGGTGAAAATACTCCCACAGTGCTGTTAGGGAGGGAGTTCCAGGATTTTGACCCAGCGACGATGAAGGAATGGCGATATACTTCCATGTCAGGATGGTGTATGACTTGGAGGGGAACTTGGAGATGGTGTTGTTCCCATGCACCTGCAGCCCTTGTCCTTCTAGGTGGTAGAGGTCACGCGCTTGGGAGGTGCTACCGAGGAAGCCTTGACGAGTTGCTGCAGTGCATCTTGTACATGGTTCACACTGCAGCCACGGTACGCCGGTGGTGGAGGGAGTGAATGTTTAAGGTGGTCGATGGGGTGCCAATCAAGCGGGCTGCTTTGTCCTGGATGATGTCAAGCTTCTTGAGTGTTGTTGGAGCTGTACTCATCCAGGCAACAGAGAGTATTCCATCACACTCCTTACTTGTGCCTTGTAGATGGTGGAAAGTTTTTGTGGAGTCAGGAGGTGAGACACTCACTGCAGAATACCCAGCCTCTGACCTGCTCTTGTTGCCACAGTATTTATGTGGCTGGTCCATTTAAGTTTCTGTTCAATGGTAACCCCCAGGATGTTGATGGTGGGGGATTCAGCGATGGTAATGCCATTGAAGGTCAAGGGGCGGTAGTTAGACTCTCGCTTGTTGGAGATAGTCATTGCCTGGCACACGTGTGGCACGAATGTTACCTGCCACTTATCAGCAAAAGCCTAAATGTCGTCCAGGTCTTGTTGCATGTGGGCATAGACTGCTTCATTATCTGAGGAGTTGCGAATGGCACTGAACACTGTGCAGTCATCAGAGAACATAACCTTTTTTGACCTTATGATGGAGGGAATGTCATTGATGAAGCAGCTGAAGATGGTTGGGTCTAGGATACTGCCCTGAGGAACTCCTGCAGCGATGTCATGGGGCTGAAATGATTGACCTCCAACCACCACAGCCATCTTCCTTTGTGCTAGGTATGACACCAGCCAGTGGAGAGTTTTCCCCCCGATTCCCATGGACTTCAGTTTTACCAGGGTTCTTGGTGCCACACTCAGTCAAATGCTGCCTTGATGTCAAGTGCAGTCACTCTCACCTCACCTCTGGAATATAGCTTCTTTGTCCATGTTTGGACCAAGGCTGTAATGAGGTCTGGAGCTGAGTGGTCCTGGCGGAACCCAAACTGGGCATCAGTGAGCAGGTTATTGGTGAGTAAGTGCTGCATGATAGCACTGTCGATGACACCTTCCATCACTTTGCTGATGATTGAGAGTAGACTGATGGGGCGGTAATTGGCCAGATTGGATTTGTCCTGCTTTTTGTGGACAGGACATACCGGGGCAGTTTCCCACATTGTTGGATAGATGCCAATGTTTTAGCTGTACTGGAACAGCTTGACTAGAGGCGTGGCTAGTTCTGGAGCACAAGTCTTCAGCACGACAGCCGAGATGTTGTCGGGACCCACCGCTGACCACAAATTCCGAGCCATTCACTTTTATTCCCACAGTACAGGGAATTGCTGGAAATCTGAGAAGATGCAAATTTCACAAATTTTTCTTTTAATATCTAGCATTATATATCAATTTCAAAAAATTGTATTTCATTTTCCTGATGGTATAAATACAGAAAATACAAATGTAATAGCAGCAACAATGGAATGTTGGAACTGATTTTCAAACATATGTAGTGCAAACACAGTGTGCAATTGTTGGGTTGGCATTCTCTTCCTGTTGAAAAAAACAACTCCAAACACAAGAGCTCCGCACGAAGAAAAAATATATTTGGCAAAGGGCCTTGCCCAGGGTGCCCCCGAGCGTAGGAAAGGAAGAGCAACTCCTCCATGAGCTCTTCTGGAGATGGGCCATTTTTTTTGTTTTATCTACATCAATTAATTGAGAAATATGCAGGTGAATTAGGAAAGAGGTGAAAATCATCTGAGAATGAAGGATTCTTCCAAGGCCTAAGGGAAGATGGACACTACTTAGGCTTGCCAATTCTGGTTTGATGTATTCCTGGATGCCTGTTCACATGACATCTGATCATGTGACATCTGGTCACGTGGCCTTTGATCACATGACATTTGCTTGCAGTTTGCAAATGTTATTGCATTACTAACCCACAATTTTTAACGTAATCTACACAAGTAGATGATGCATGCAATCTGAGAAACTTGGATTGTCCTTTAATCTTTGCTTCAGATCTCAAAACTCAGACACTATTTCCACACGAGAGTAAATGCTTGGGATCTAGCACCTGAAATATAAGATTGTCCTTCAACATCAGAGAAACAGTGTTATCAGTTAATTAGGCTGTGCAATTTCAATGCTTTGCTTAACTAATTTCCTGCTATTCAGAGCAGGTTTCACATTCTAGGCCATTACTTTAATAGTTAAGCGGCCATCTCACAAAGTCAAACACAATGGCATCTGAAGGCGGCTGAGGAAAAAGACAGTCAGCTTCATCATTCAGATATCATAGCACTAAGTACAACAGTCTGCTGCTAATTTGCCCATTGAAGTCATTCGCAGTCTCTTGAAGAAACCTTTACTTCCTTTTTCCAAGATTGACTTTAAGTGCTCCTCTGCAATTTTGAAACTCTCTTTCTTGAAATGTTAACACTTCCTTATGACATATTATATTCAGTGGATTTTTTTTAATATGCAAGGTTTCAACTCACTAATTCTCTGTCAACAGAGTGGCTGTTGAATGTAGAAAAAACATACTAAACTCAGGAGCCAACATACAAAGAGCCCATTCTGCAGCTGCGCGCTGGTTTCCTCTATAATGGATAAGGCATATTCTGGGTTGGGGCATTCACCATTAAGCCCCAGAATTGTGGAACGGATTCCATTAAGTTTGGTGCTGGGAAGAATTACATTTGCAGCAGGGAATTGATAAATTGAATTAGTCATAACTGTGAATTCCCAGGCTGCAGTTCAAGCCTGTCCCTGGCCTGCGCGTAGTGAAGGCGCAAAGGTGCAGACAAAGAATGCAAAGTACTTTTCTCCCAGGTTGCCAGTAATAGTGCCCAGGAGCCCAATCCTCAAATCCGGGAGACCCTAAAACAATTCAGGAGGATTGGCAACTCTGGGTCATATATTCCAAAGCGCAGGCCCTGATGACCTTAAAGTATCCAGTAAAATTGTTGTTGGAAGTTTGTGTTGTTGGAGGATTATGGAAAAATTCTTGTCTGGAAAAGATAAAAGTTCATTCCCCCAAATTTTGGGGACGGAGAGGGCAGAATGCTTGATTTGTGTTGAGGACAGTGGGTCCTTGGAACCCAGGTATTCTGGGATTCCACCCCATTTGCAATTGTTCTATAAATCCCACTGGGTGGGCCATGGGTGAATCTGCTACCCACCTCTGCTATGTCAAGGAGGCAGCGCTATGAGTCCCAATGAGGGTTTTAGGAGGGACCAAAACCTTTAATAGGGAAGAAATTGGAGGGAATCGATTACCTTTGCAAAGACGATTATTTGCTCCATTGGGGAAAGATGATGAGAAGAGGATGTTTTTGCTTGGGCCTTTGCCGAGACTGCTGTCTGCCATCAGAACAGCATGATGCCACTCCAGCTGGGAATTTGGAGAAGACGTTGCTGATGTACCTGTCCCGGCCATGCAAATCATCTCATCCCTGGCCTTTGGGACAGGTTCGACAGCTTGAAACTAGGGCAGACAGCGATTCTGCTCTACACTAATGATGGGAAACCCAGAAATTTCAGGGCCTTTTTTTCAGCTTATTCCATGGTTTTATACTACCTCCCATTCTATGGTCAGTATCATAAAAAATGTGTATCTGTTATAGAATCTTACAAAGGGAATTTAGTATGCAGTGTTAATTTGTCATTTTGATCAAGATTGTGTCCTTTAACTTATCTCCAACTGGAACCATCTGTCAAATATAACAAATACCAATAGTGTGGTCCCTTTATTGGAATTTAAAAAAATGGATATGGCATAGTAGCCAAAATTTTAGATGAAACAAACAGAACTAATGCAATTTCAACATTGCCAAAGGCTTAAAATTAAAATAATGGAACAACCTGCCTGTTCCTTTTAGAGCGATGTTAAATGCATAAATTTCCCCAATCTGTTCTCATCTTTCAAATTTCCATGTAACAATAAACTGATAACTTATCTTTTCTTGATGCCTGTTCTGAGTGCTGTACCTGGGAGACATACAGATTTCTATTTCCCCCATTGGTAAGAACCAGTCATTCTCCAATTCGCAACATGAAATAAAGATTTCTCTGTGATAATCACAATTTTGTTTGGCAATGGAATCTTTATCTCAGTTCACTTGTTGAGAATTCAACAGTTGCCGCTGATTAGGGAGCGGGGTAGGTGATCAGAATACTTTATGTTTTCATAGGTACCGACTCTTACACATTCATGGTTATTAAAGTAGAACAGAAGTAGAGCAGAGCAAGAGGTGCGATGTTCTCCCTGTCTTTTCAATGACAAATTACAAGGCAAAACAAAAGTGCTTCGGGGGAGGAAAAAATCTTTCAAAGCTAATTGTTATGCTGCAAACATATAAAAGGTGCGCATATTCAACAGGATATGCCTTAATGCATACAATGAATCATGTCAGTTCTGTGCTAAGTCTAGCACTGTACCATAACAGTATGTGGAGTGTTCTTTCACACCCATGATCATATTGCAGTGACAAGGTTCCACACAAAAGATTACTGATCAAGATAAGAAATCACGGGATTGGAGGTAATATACTGGCATGGGTGGAAGATTGGCTATCTAACAGAAAACAAAGAGTTGGGATAAATGGTTCATTCTCGGGCTGGCAATCAGTAACTAGTGGTGTTCCGCAGGGGTCAGTGCTGGGACCCCAACTCTTTACAATCTATATTAACGATTTGGAGGAAGGGACCGAGTGCAACATATCCAAGTTTGCCGATGATACAAAGATGGGAGGGAAAGCAATGAGTGAGGAGGACATAAAAAACCTGCAAAAGGACATAGACAGGCTAAGTGAGTGGGCAGAGATTTGGCAGATGCAATATAATGTTGGAAAGTGTGAGGTTATGCACTTTGCAGAAAAAATCAAAGAGCAAGTTATTATCTAAATGGAGAGAAACTGCAAAGTGCTACAGTACAAAGAGATCTGGGGGTCCTGGTGCATGAAACACAAAAAGTTAGTATGCAGGTGCAGCAGGTGATCAGGAAGGCCAATGGAATCTTGGCTTTTATTGCAAGGGGGATGGAGTATAAAAACAGGGAAGTCTTGCTGCAGTTATACAGGGTATTGGTGAGGCCACACCTGGAATACTGCGTGCAGTTTTGTTTTCCATATTTAAGAAAAGATATACTTGCTCTCGAGGCAGTTCAGAGAAGGTTCACTCGGTTGATTCCGGAGATGAAGGGGTTGACGTATGAGGAAAGGTTGAGTAGGTAGGGACTCTACTCATTGGAGTTCAGAAGAATGAGAGGCGATCTTATCGACATATAAGATTGTGAGGGGACTTGATCAGGTGGATGCGGGGAGGATGTTTCCACTGATGGGTGAGACTAGAACTAGGGGGCATAATCTAAGAATAAGGGGCTGCCCTTTCAAAACTGAGATGAGGAGAAACTCCTTCACTCAGAGGGCAGTAAATCTATGGAATTTGCTACCCCAGAGAGCTGTGGAAGCTGCAACATTAAATAAATTTAAAATGGAGATAGACAGTTTCCTAGCAGATAAGGGAATTTGGGGTTATGGGGAGAGGGCAAGGAAGTGGACGTGAGTCTAGATTCAGATCAGCCATGATCCTATTGAATGGCGGAGCAAGCCCAAGGGGCCGTATGGCCTACTCCTGCTCCTACTTCTTATGTTCTTATATATATAATCCTAGCTGGGGGTGCCCGGTGGTGCCGAGGCTTTTTTGAGGGCATGTTGTTGTTGGAAGAGAGAGGGAGTGACTGGGGGGTTAGAGAGTGAGCGACTGGGGGGGAAGAGAGAGAGCGACTGGGGGGGAAGAGAGAGAGCGACTGGGGGAGAAGAGAGAGAGCGACTGGGGGGAAGAGAGAGAGCGACTAGGGGGAAGAGAGAGAGCGACTAGGGGAAAGAGAGAGAGCGACTGGGGGGAAGAGAGAGAGCGACTGGGGGGAAGAGAGAGAGCGACTGGGGGAAGAGAGATAGCGACTGGGGGGAAGAGAGAGAGCGACTGGGGGGAAGAGAGAAAGCGACTGGGGGGAAGCGAGAGAGCGACTGGGGGGAAGAGAGAGAGCGACTGGGGGGAAGAGAGAGAGCGACTGGGGGGAAGAGAGAGAGCGACTGGGGGGAAGAGAGAAAGCGACTGGGGGGAAGAGAGAGAGCGACTGGGGGGAAGAGAGAGAGCGAGAGATGGGGGAGTGAGCGCGACTGGGGGGAAGAGAGAGAGCGACTGGGGGGAAGAGAGAGAGCAACTGGGGAAGAGAGAGAGCGAGAGACGGGGGTGAAGAGAGAGAGTGAGAGACTGGGGGGAAGAGAGAGAGCGAGAGACTGGGGGAAGAGAGAGAGGGAAGGAGAGAGAGAGAGAGGGAAGGAGAGAGAGGGAAGGAGAGAGAGAGAGAGGGAAGGAGAGAGAGAGAGGGAAGGAGAGAGAGAGAGAGGGAAGGGGAGAGAGAGATTGGGAGACTGAGAGAGAGAGAGACTGGGAGGGTGAGAGAGAGAGATTGGGAGTGTGAGAGAGAGAGAGAGATTGGGAGTGTGACAGAGAGAGATTGAGAGTGTGAGAGAGAGAGATTGGGAGTGTAAGAGAGAGAGAGATTGGGAGTGTGAGAGAGAGAGATTGGGAGTGTGAGAGAGAGAGAGACTGGGAGTGAGAGAGAGAGATTGGGAGTGTGAGAGAGAGAGAGACTGGGAGTGAGAGGGAGAGAGATTGGCAGTGAGAGAGAGAGATTGGGAGTGTGATAGAGAGAGAATGGGAGTGAGAGAGAGAGAGAGAATGGGAGTATGAGAGAGAGAGAGATTGGGAGTGTGAGAGAGAGAGAGATTGGGAGTGTGAGAGAGAGAGAGAGATTGGGAGTGTGAGAGAGAGAGATTGGGAGTGTGAGGGAGAGAGATTGGGAGTGTGAGAGAGAGAGAGAGATTGGGAGTGTGATAGAGAGAGATTGGGAGTGTGAGAGAGAGAGATTGGGAGTGTGAGAGAGAGAGATTGGGAGTGTGAGAGAGAGAGAGATTGGGAGTGTGAGAGAGAGAGAGAGAGACTGGGAGTGTGAGAGAGAGAGATTGGGAGCATGAGAGAGAGAGATAGGGAGTGTGAGAGAGAGAGAGATTGGAAGTGTGAGAGAGAGAGAGATTGGGAGTGTGAGAGAGAGAGAGATTGGGAGTGTGAGAGAGAGAGAGATTGGGAGTGTGAGAGAGAGAGAGATTGGGAGTGTGAGAGAGAGAGAGATTGGGAGTGTGAGAGAGAGAGAGATTGGGAGTGTGAGAGAGAGAGAGATTGGGAGTGTGAGAGACAGAGATTGGGAGTGTGAGAGAGAGAGAGACTGGGAGTGAGAGAGAGAGATTGGGAGTGTGAGAGAGAGAGAGACTGGGAGTGAGAGAGAGATTGGGAGTGTGAGAGAGAGAGAGATTGGGAGTGAGAGAGAGAGATTGGGAGTGTGAGAGAGAGAGACTGGGAGTGAGAGAGAGAGAGAGATTGGGAGAATGAGAGAGAGAGAGATTGGTAGTGTGAGAGAGCGAGATTGGGAGTGAGAGAGAGAGAGATTGGGAGTGTGAGAGAGAGAGAGATTGGGAGTGAGAGAGAGAGAGATTGGGAGTGTGAGAGAGAGAGAGATTGGGAGTGTGAGAGAGAGAGAGAGATTGGGAGTGTGAGAGAGAGAGATTGGGAGTGTGAGAGAGAGAGAGAGATTGGGAGTGTGAGAGAGAGAGAGATTGGGAGTGTGACAGAGAGAGAGAGATTGGGAGTGTGACAGAGAGAGATTGGGAGTGTGAGAGAGAGAGAGAGATTGGGAGTGTGAGAGAGAGAGATTGGGAGTGTGAGAGAGAGAGATTAGGAGTGTGAGAGAGAGAGAGATTGGGAGTGTGAGAGAGAGAGAGAGACTGGGAGTGTGTGAGAGAGAGATTGGGAGTGTGTGAGAGAGAGAGAGACTGGGAGTGTGTGAGAGAGATTGGGAGTGTGAGAGAGAGAGCGATTGGGAGTGTGAGAGAGAGAGAGAGATTGGGAGTGCGAGAGAGAGAGATTGGGAGTGTGAGAGAGAGAGAGAGAGACTGGGCCGTCGCGGCCGCTCACCTGATGGCTTTGGGTTGGGCTCTGGGGCGGGGCTGTTGACGCCGCGGGGAAGTTTTGTGCGCGGCAGCTCCCGGCACGGCCCGCCGCGGCCAGTGACCTGGTGGCTTTGGGTCGGGCACTCAGGCGGGGCTGTTGATGTCGCGGGGAAGTTTTGTGCGCGGCGGCTCCCAGCACGGCCCGCAACCCAAGGCCCAGGCTTCCCGGGCTGCTAGGCCTCACCCGGCGCCGGCACAGCCGCTCGAAATGGCCGTCAAAGTAGGCGAGCCTCCGGGCGAAGGGCTGGGGATCACTTCATTTCCTATTGTTGCTAAATACAATTTAAAACTGAAATAAATTGTTATTTTCCTCAGTTCCCTAACACACAGAAAGTGTGGGGAAAAAAATCGTGAAGAATCAAGATGGCGGCCACTCACCTCGGTTCAGAACGATAAGGCCCGCCCACGCATGCACCGATTGGTCAACCGTCAGGTCACTGAACTGTAGGATTGGTCAATCGTCAAGTCACTCAACACTCAACTGTAGGATGGCCCGCCCGCACGTGCAATGAACTCGCCCCCGTGATGCAGCGATTGGTCAACCGTCGGTCAACCGTCAGGTCGCTCGACCGCACGATTGGTCAACCTTCACGACACTCAATGCTAATGAGCAAATGAGCGGAACTTTTCCCATTTAATGAGCGTAATTTTGAAAGTTTTTGGGATAGCGTGGGCACGATTATTGTCTGACGGAAAAGTAAATATGCCTATAACTGGTCCGTAATTATAAGCTTTCTTTTGATGTGACGCGTATGTAGGTACGCTCTATAACTTTCGAACGTATAGAGAACAGACAGACAGACAGACAGAAGAGGTCTTTTATATATATAGACTAGCTGGGGATGCCCGGCGGTGCTGAGGCTTTTTTGAGGGCATATTGTTGTTGGAAGGGAGAGAGGGAGCGACTGGGGGGAAGAGAGAGAGGGAAGGAGAGAGAGAGAAGGAGAGAGAGAGGGAAGGAGAGAGAGAGAGGGAAGGAGAGAGAGAGAGAGGGAAGGAGAGAGAGAGAGGGAAGGAGAGAGGGAGAGAGAGGTGGAAGGAGAGAGAGAGAGAGGTGGATGGAGAGAGAGAGAGAGAGATGGAAGGAGAGAGGGAAGGAGAGAGAGAGAGAGGGAAGGAGAGAGCAAGAAAGAGAGAGAAGAGAGAGAGAGCGAGAGATGGAAGAAGAGAGTGAGAGATGGAAGGAGAGAGAGAGAGAGATGGAAGGAGAGAGAGCAAGAGGGAAGGAGAGAGAGAGGGAAGGAGAGAGAAAGAGGGACGGAGAGAGAGGGAAGGAGAGAGAGAGAGAGAGGGAAGGAGAGAGAGAGAGGGAAGGAGAGAGAGAGAGAGAGAAGGAGAGAGAGAGAGAGGGCAGGAGAGAGAGAGAGAGAGAGGGAAGGAGAGAGAGAGGGAAGGAGAGAGAGGGAAGGAGAGAGAGGGGGGAAGGAGAGAGAGAGAGGGGGAAGGAGAGAGAGAGAGGGGGAAGGAGAGAGAGAGGGGGAAGGAGAGAGAGAGAGAGGGAAGGAGAGAGAGACGGGGTGAGAGAGGGAGAGACTGGGGGAGAGAGAGAGAGAGACTGCGGGGAGAAGAGAGAGAGAGATTGGGGGAGAAGAGAAAGAGAGAGAGATTGGGGGGAAGAGAGAGAGACTGGGAGTGAGAGAGAGAGTGAGAGAGAGAGAGAGACTGGAAGTGTGAGAGAGAGAGAGACTGGGAGTGAGAGAGAGAGAGAGAGAGACTGGGAGTGAGAGAGAGAGAGAGAGAGAGACTGGGAGTGAGAGAGAGAGAGATTGGGAGTGTGAGAGAGAGAGATTGGGAGTGTGAGAGAGAGAGAGATTGGGAGTGTGAGAGAGAGAGAGATTGGGAGTGTGAGAGAGAGAGATTGGGAGTGTGAGAGAGAGAGACTATGAAATTTATACTAAATCATCATTTAGCATTATAGAAAATAGTGTTTCCACACTCATCCCACAAAATAGGTCCATTTTATTTCGTTTTATTGAACTATATAAATGCGTTCTTTCCACATAAGCTGCTGGAATATCCAGGGCCTCCGCTCCTCAACTTTTGGGATGAAGAGTACAGACCCTGAATTCCTAAAAGCTATAAAAGACATTGATATAATTGTGTTAACAGAAACATGGTGCCAAAAGGACATGCCGACCCACTGTCCTCCAATGTACCATGAAATCATTGTGCCCTCAGTAAAGAACACTAAAACACGCAAGGGCAGAACCTCCGGGGGAATATTGGTGTGGTATAAGGGAGAACTGGACAAACACATCTCACCGGTAAAACAGGGGAAATCACACGTATGGCTAAAACTAGATAAAAATATAGGAATAGCAAAAAAAGATGTTTACTTATGTGCGATCTACATACCTCCAATAGATTCGCCATATTTCGAAGAGGAGTTATTTGATACTCTCCACATGGAAATCAGCCATTTCCAGGCCCAAGGAAAGGTGATAATATGTGGGGACCTAAATGCAAGGACCGGTTGTGAACCTGACTTCATAGACCCACAGGGAAACAACCATGTGTTTGGCCAGACCCCTTTAGATGTCACACCAGCCATCGCAAATCGGAACAACCTTGATCGTGAAATAAATAAAAGCGGTAGGGAGGTAGTGCAACTCTGCCGAGCCTTAGGCCTGTACATAGTTAATGGTAGGTTCAGAGGGGGCTCCCAAGGGAGACTCACATACTCCTCAACTCTTGGGTCTAGTGTGGTGGACTATACAATCACTGACCTGGACCCCTGCGATATCAACGCATTCACTGTCAGGCAGCAATCCCCCCTCTCAGACCATAACCAAATAAATGTGTACCTTAAACTTTCTGCCCAAACTACAGACACAAAAAAGGAACACAGTAAGCTACATAAAATAAACCAGACATATAGATGGGCCCCAGACAGTGGAGATAAATTCATCACAGCACTAAATTCACCTGATCTCACAAGTAAAATTTCAAAATTTAAAGAAAATCTATATGAGATCACCAGAGATAGTGTAAACACGGCCATAGAGGAAATAAATATGATCTTCCATGAGGCAGCTGTAAAAGCCGACCTCGTGAAACAGAAGAGGAAGCGTCACAAAAGACAAAATAAAAATATGAAATGGTTTGACCACGAATGCAAAAATGCCAGAAAAGACCTGAGAAAAATATCAAACCAAAAGCATCGGCAACCAAACAATCCGGACCTACGTACTAGATACAATGAAACCCTCAAAAGATATAAACACACCATTAGGAACAAAACACAAAACTATACCCACAAAATACTCGAAGAAATTGAAAACTCCACCAATCCAAAACAATTCTGGGAAATGTGGAATAACCTGAGTACAACACAATTGCAAGCATTACCAATCCAAGATGGCGACATCTGGAGAACACATTTTGAAAACCTCTACAAAGACATCCCAATAAACAAAACAAACCCAAGTCAACATCAGGTCACAGAAAAACTCCACACATTAGAAGCAACAATTAAAGACAACCAAAACCCTCTAGACTCCCCAATCACATGGAAAGAACTGGCCACAAAAACAAAATCTCTCCACCTAAAGAAAGCCTGTGGCCCAGACAACATCAAAAATGAAATGCTAAAGTTCAGCAATATGGAGATGCAGGGTGCGATACTCAAACTATTCAACATCATATTATGCTCAGGCTGTTTTCCCGATATCTGGTGCCAAGGACTAATCTCCCCCATATATAAAAGTGGAAACAAATCAGACCCAAATAACTACCGCGGCATCTGTGTCAACAGTTGTCTAGGGAAGTTATTCTGCAGTATTCTAAATAGTAGATTACTTGATTTTCTTAACAAACATAATATCCTCAGAAAAAACCAAATAGGCTTTCTTCCAAAACACCGCACCGCCGATCATATCTATACCCTTCACACTCTCATTGAAAAACATAAACACCAAACAAAAAATGGGAAAATATTCGCCTGTTTCATCGACTTCAAGAAAGCCTTTGACTCTATATGGCACGAAGGGCTCTATTATAAACTTCTTCAGTGTGGAATAGGGGGCAAAGTCTATGACCTTATTAAATCAATGTATCTGAAAAACAAATGCGGGGTCAAAATTGGAGACAAACGCACCGATTTCTTCACCCAGAGAAGAGGCGTCCGGCAGGGCTGCAATTTGAGCCCGACCCTGTTCAACATATACATAAATGAATTAGCAGACATGCTGGAGCAAAGCGAGTCACCAGGTCTCCGTCTCCTGGATGGAGAAGTGAAGTCCCTGTTCTATGCGGACGACCTGGTTCTGCTGTCTCCCACAGAACAGGGATTACAGCAACAACTAGACCTACTCGACAAATACTGCCAAAATTGGGCTCTAACAGTAAATCTAAAGAAAACCAACATCATGATTTTTCAGAAAAGACCCAGATGTCAGGAAAACAAATACCAGTTTACCCTCAGTGATACCACTATAGGACACACTATGAGCTACACCTACCTTGGTCTAACTATTACAGCATCAGGGAGCTTCAGCATAGCAGTGAATGCACTAAAAGAAAAAGCCCGAAGAGCCCTATATGCAATAAAAAGAAAATTCTACAACATCCAAATCCCAATCAAAATCTGGCTCAAAATATTTGACAGCATAATCCTGCCCATTGCACTGTACGGTAGTGAAGTATGGGGCCCGCTAAATCACCAAAGCTACACTAAATGGGAAAAACACACAATAGAAGCCCTACATGCAGAATTCTGCCGAAGCATCCTTCGCACCCAAAGAAAAACGCCAACAAATGCATGCAGAGCCGAACTAGGCAGATACCCACTGATAATAAACATCCAAAAACGAGCACTAAACTTCCTAAATCACCTCAAATCTAGCTCCCCAGACACCCTTCATTTCAAAGCCTTTAAGACCCAAGAGCTAAACCCAGAAAAGAGTCCCCTGAGTCAGCTGCTACTGAAACTAAGTACTCAGCCGGACCCTGACCAGCCCCAGACCAACACAGCCGTCCAAACACCAATCCGAGTGAACCAAATCATTAAAAAATGCAAAGAAACCTACCTGGAACATTGGAACAAAATAACCGAAAGCCAAAGCAGATTAGAATGTTACCGGGCCCTAAAAAGAGAATATAAACTGGCAGACTACCTCACGACCATCTGAGACACAAAACAGAGACAGACCCTCACCAGGTACAGACTAAGCGACCACCAACTGGAAATTGAAAAAGGCAGATACAAGAAATCCTGGCAGCCTAGAGAGAATAGAATATGCGATCAATGTCTGGCTGGCGAGGTTGAAACAGAAATGCATTTCCTCCTAAAATGCGAAAAATTCAACACATCAAGAAACATATTATTCAACAAGCTAAGCCAAACAACCCCAGATTTCAAGGAATTGGATGATCTGTCAAAATTGAGATTAGTCCTAGGAGAAGGAGACAGACCATACCTTGGGGCCAAATATGTAACAACATGTCACAACCTGAGGACTGTTTAAAAGTAAGACTGTTTAAAATTAATATTGAACGTACCAAATGAAGTAGAAAGACTGTTTAAAATTAATATTGTTTAAAAGTAATATTGTATGTACCCAACAAATGTCAAATCGATTGACACCTACAGAATGTTGGAAAACTGTACCTTTTTGCTATGTAAGCTTTGGCAATATGGTTCTCTGTAAACTTTCATGCCAATAAAGCATTTGAACTGAACTGAACTGAACTGAACTGACTGGGAGTGAGAGAGAGAGATTGGGAGTGTGAGAGAGAGAGAGATTGGGAGTGTGAGAGAGAGAGATTGGTAGTGTGAGAGAGAGAGAGACTGGGAGTGTGAGAGAGAGAGATTGGGAGTGTGAGAGAGAGAGAGACTGGGAGTGAGAGAGAGATTGGGAGTGTGAGAGAGAGAGAGATTGGGAGTGAGAGAGAGAGATTGGAAGTGTGAGAGAGAGAGATTGGGAGTGTAAGGGAGAGAGAGATTGGGAGTGTGAGAGAGAGAGATTGGGAGTGTGAGAGAGAGAGAGATTGGGAGTGTGACAGAGAGAGAGAGATTGGGAGTGTGAGAGAGAGAGATTGGGAGTGTGAGAGAGAGAGAGAGATTGGGAGTGTGAGAGAGAGAGAGTGGGAGTGTGAGAGAGAGAGAGGGAAAGGCCTGAGGAGCCGGGCCGAGACAGAGGCCCAGGGAACGCAGGGTCGGAGAGGGGGAGCAGTCCAGAGGCACCGGGAAACAGCGGCTCCCAGACCCAGACCGGGAGGAGCGGCCCGAGCCAGCCAAAGAGGCGAGTGGAGGGGTAGGGGTACTGGGCCGGGCCGGGCCGGGACTGCACAGCCGAGCCGAGGAGCTGGGACCAGGGCAGAGAGAGAGAGAGAGCGAGTCGGGAAGACGCAGCGGCAGCCGGAGCGAGGTGACTCGGGGAGGCCGCTTCGGGAAGACGCAGCGGCAACTGGAGCGAGGTGACTCGGGGAGCCCGAGCGGCAAACGAGACACAGCCCGAGCGGCGGCCGCAGTCCAGAGAGAAATAAATAAATAAATAAATAAATAAATAAATAAACTCGGGGGAAAAACCTGGAGAGAAACCGGGAGAGAGCGATACCCAAAGAGCGAGAAAACCCCGAGAGTGAGGCCCAGAGACAGAGCCCGGAGACCGCGGGGCCTGGAGAGAGAAACAGGCCGCAGACCGAGAGAAACCCGAGAAACTCCGGGCCTGGAGAGCGAGCGAGCCCGGGGCCTGAGAAACTCGGGCAAATACCGGACCCGGAGAGTGAACGAGGCCGGGGCCTGTGAGTGAGAGCCCGGGGCCAGAGACTGAGGCCCAGAGACCGCGGTGCCTGACAGTGAGCGAGGCCCCAGAAACAGCTCCAGACCCGGAGAGAGAAACAGCGGCCCCGAGACCCAGAGACACTCCTAGAGAAACCAGCCGAGAACAGAGAAGGGAAACCGGCACAGCCCGAGAAATGAGACGGGACCCCTGTGAGTGAGAGAGTTCGGAGAGAGTTATTCAACATCATATTACGTTCAGGCTGTTTTCCCGATATCTGGTGCCAAGGACTCATCTCTCCCATATATAAAAGTGGAAACAAATCAGACCCAAATGACTACCGTATCATTTGTGTCAACAGTTGTCTAGGGAAGTTATTCTGCAGTATTCTAAATAGTAGATTACTGGATTTCCTTAACAAACATAATATCCTTAGAAAAAATCAAATCGGCTTTCTTCCAAAACACCGCACCACCGACCATATCTATACCCTTCACACTCTCATTGAAAAACATATACACCAAACAAAAAATGGGAAAATATTTGCTTGTTTCATTGACTTCAAGAAAGCTTTTGACTCTATTTGGCATGAAGGGCTCTATTACAAACTTCTTCAGTGTGGAATAGGGGGCAAAGTCTATGACCTTATTAAATCGATGTACCTGGAAAATAAATGCGGTGTCAAAATTGGAGACAAACGC
The DNA here is from genome assembly GCF_052327205.1 of Somniosus microcephalus. Lineage (NCBI taxonomy): Eukaryota > Metazoa > Chordata > Chondrichthyes > Squaliformes > Somniosidae > Somniosus > Somniosus microcephalus. The sequence goes on along the minus strand of NC_140998.1, from coordinate 90,118,188 downwards.
ACCGGTTACTTCACCCAGAGAAGAGGCGTCCGGCAGGGTTGCAATTTGAGTCCGACCCTGTTCAACATATACATAGATGAGTTAGCAGACATGCTGGAGCAAAGTGAGTCACCGGGTCTCTGTCTCCTGGATGAGGAAGTGAAATCCCTGTTCTATGCGGACGACCTGGTTCTGCTGTCTCCCACAGAACAGGGATTGCAGCAACATTTAGACCTACTCGACAAATACTGCCAAAATTGGGCCCTGACAGTAAATCTAAAGAAAACCAACATCATGATTTTTCAAAAAAAGCCCAGATGTCAGGAAAACAAATACCAGTTTACTCTCAGTGATACCATCATAGGACACACTATGAGCTACACTTACCTTGGTCTAACCATTACAGCATCAGGGAGCTTCAGCATAGCAGTGAATGCACTAAAAGAAAACGCCCGAAGAGCCCTATATGCAATAAAAAGAAAATTCTGCAACATCCAAATTCCAATCAAAATCTGGCTCAAAATATTTGATAGTATAATCCTGCCCATTGCGCTGTATGGTAGTGAAGTATGGGGCCCACTCAATCACCATAGCTACACTAAATGGGAAAAACACACAATAGAAGCCCTACATGCAGAATTTTGCCGAAGCATTCTTCGCACCCAAAGGAAAACACCAACAAATGCATGTAGAGCCGAACTAGGCAGATACCCACTGATAATAAACATCCAAAAACGAGCACTAAACTTTCTAAATCACCTCAAATCTAGTTCCCCAGACACCCTTCATTTTAAAGCCCTCCAGACCCAAGAGCTGAACCCAGAAACGAGTCCCCTGAGTCAGTGGTTACTGAAACTAAGTACTCCTACCCAGCCGGACCCTGACCAGTCCCAGACCAACACTGCTCTCCAAACACCAATCCGAGTGAACCAAATCATTAAACAATGCAAAGAAACCTACCTGGAACATTGGAACAAAATAACCAAAAGCCAAAGCAGATTAGATTGCTACCGGGCCCTAAAAAGAGAATATAAACTGGCAGACTATCTCTGGACCATCAGAGACACAAAACAGAGACAGACCCTCACCAGATACAGACTAAGCGACCACCAACTGGCAATTGAAAAAGGAAGATACAAGAAATCCTGGCAACCTAAAGAAAATAGAATATGTGATCACTGTCTGGCCGGCGAGGTTGAGACAGAGGTGCACTTCCTCCTAAAATGCGAAAAATTCAACAAAACAAGAAACATATATTTTGACAAGCTCAGCCTTACAACCCCAGATTTCAAAGAATTGGCTGACCTGTCAAAATTAAGAATAGTCCTGGGGGAAGGAGACAGACCATATCTTGGTGCCCAATATATAACAACATGTCACAACCTGAGGAACAGTGAGTGACTAACGAGCACACCCATAGCGTATATAATCTAAAAATGTTTAAATCAATACCAAATGTACCCAACGACTGTTTAAATTAATACTGAATGTACCCAACGAGGGTCAACGACTGTTTAAATTAATATTGTCTGTACCCAACGAGGGTCAAAATTGTTCGAAACCTACAGAATGTTGGAAACCTGTAATTTTTGTTACGTAAGCTTTGGCAATATGGTTCCCTGTAAACTTTGATGCCAATAAAGCATTTGAATTGATTGAATTGAAATTGAATTGAGTGTGAGAGAGAGAGAGATTGGGAGTGTGAGAGAGAGAGAGAGACTGGGAGTGTGTGAGAGAGAGATTGGGAGTGTGTGAGAGAGAGAGAGACTGGGAGTGTGTGAGAGAGATTGGGAGTGTGAGAGAGAGAGAGATTGGGAGTGTGAGAGAGATTGCGAGTGTGAGAGAGAGAGATTGGGAGTGTGAGAGAGAGAGAGAGACTGGGCCGCCGCGGCCGCTCACCTGATGGCTTTGGGTCGGGCTCTGGGGCGGGGCTGTTGACGCCGTGGGGAAGTTTTGTGCGCGGCAGCTCCCGGCATGGCCCACCGCGGCCGGTGACCTGGTGGCTTTGGGTCGGGCTCTGGCGCGGGGCTGTTGACGCCGCAGGGAAGTTTTGTTCGCGGCAGCTCCCGGCACAGCCCGCCGCGGCCGGTGACCTGGTGGCTTTGGGTCGGGCACTCGGGCGGGGCTGTTGACGTCGCGGGGAAGTTTTGTGCGCGGCGGCTCCCAGCACGGCCCGCAACTCAAGGCCCAGGCTTCCTGGGCTGCTGGGCCGCACCCGGCGCCGGCACAGCCGCTCGAAATGGCCGTCAAAGTAGGCGAGCCTCCGGGCAAAGGGCAGGGGATCACTTCATTTCCTACTGTTGCTAAATACAATTTAAAACTCAAATAAATTGTTATTTTCCTCAGTTCCCTAACACACAGAAAATGTGGGGATAAAAATCGTGAAGAATCAAGATGGCGGCCACTCACTTCGATTCAGAACGATAAGGCCCACCCACACATGGTCAACCGTCAGGTCACTGAACTGCAGGATTGGTCAATCGTCAAGACACTCAACACTCAACTGTAGGATGGCCCGCCCGCACGTGCAATGAACCCGCCCCCGTGACGCAGCGATTGGTCAACCGTCGGTCAACTGTCAGGTCGCTCGACCACATGATTGGTCAATCTTCACGTCACTCAATGCTAATGAGCAAATGAGTGGAACTTTTCCCATTTAATGAGCGGAATTTTGAACGTTTTTGGGATACCGTGGGCACGATTTTTGTCTGACGGAAAAGTAAACATGCCTATGACCGGTCCGTAATTGTAAGCTTTCTTTTGATGTGATGCACGTGTAGGTACGCTCTACAACTTTCGAACATATAGAGAACAGACAGACAGACAGACAGACAGACAGAAGAGGTCTTTTATTTATATATATAGACTAGCTGGGGGTGCCTGGCGGTGCCAAGGCTTTTTTGAGGGCATGTTGTTGTTGGAAGAGAGAGAGGGAGCGACTGGGGGGAAGAGAGAGAGGGAAGGAGAGAGGGAGAGAGAGCGCAGGAGAGAGAGAGAGGGAAGGAGAGAGGGAGAGAGAGAGGTGGAAGGAGAGAGAGAGAGAGGTGGATGGAGAGAGAGAGAGAGATGGAAGGAGAGAGGGAAGGAGAGAGAGAGAGAGGGAAGGAGAGAGCGAGAGAGAGAGAGAAGAGAGAGAGAGCGAGAGATGGAAGGAGAGAGTGAGAGATGGAAGGAGAGACAGAGAGAGATGGAAGGAGAGAGAGAGAGAGGGAAGGAGAGAGAGAGAGGGAAGGAGAGAGAGAGAGGGACGGAGAGAGAGGGAAGGAGAGAGAGAGAGAGAGGGAAGGCGAGAGAGAGAGAGGGAAGGAGAGAGAGAGAGAGGGAAGGAGGGAGAGAGAGAGAGAGGGAAGGAGAGAGAGAGAGGGAAGGAGAGAGAGGGAAGGAGAGAGAGGGGGGAAGGAGAGAGAGAGAGGGGGAAGGAGAGAGAGAGAGAGGGAAGGAGAGAGAGACGGGGTGAGAGAGAGAGAGACTGGGGAGAGAGAGAGAGAGACTGCGGGGAGAAGAGAGAGAGAGAGATTGGGGGGGGAAGAGAAAGAGAGAGAGATTGGGGGGAAGAGAGAGAGACTGGGAGTGAGAGAGAGAGAGAGACTGGAAGTGTGAGAGAGAGAGAGAGACTGGGAGTGAGAGAGAGAGAGAGAGACTGGGAGTGAGAGAGAGAGACAGAGAGAGACTGGGAGTGAGAGAGAGAGAGAGATTGGGAGTGTGAGAGAGAGAGTTTGGGAGTGTGAGAGAGAGAGAGATTGGGAGTGTGAGAGAGAGATTGGGAGTGTGAGAGAGAGAGAGATTGGGAGTGTGAGAGAGAGAGACTGGGAGCGAGAGAGGGAGATTGGGAGTGTGAGAGAGAGAGAGATTGGGAGTGTGAGAGAGAGAGATTGGGAGTGAGAGAGAGGGATTGGGAGTGTGAGAGAGAGAGACATTGGGAGTGTGAGAGAGAGAGAGATTGGGAGTGTGAGAGAGAGAGAGATTGGGAGTGTGAGAGAGAGAGAGATTGGGAGTGTGAGAGAGAGAGAGATTGGGAGTGTGAAAGGGAGAGAGATTGGGAGTGTGAAAGAGTGTGCCCGGCAGTGCCGAGGCTTTTTGGAGGGCATGTTGTTGTTGGAAGAGAGAGAGGGTGCGACTGGGGGGAAGAGAGAGAGGGAAGGAGAGAGAGAGGGAAGGAGAGAGAGGGAAGGAGAGAGAGAGAGAGATGGAAAGAGAGAGAGAGGGAAGGAGAGAGAGAGGGAGAGAGAGGGAAGGAGAGAGAGAGATGGAAGGAGAGATAGAGAGAGATGGAAGGAGAGAGAGAGAGAGAGGGAAGGAGAGAGAGAGGGAAGGAGAGAGAGAGAGGGAAGGAGAGAGAGAGGGAAGGAGAGAGAGAGAGGGAAGGAGAGAGAGAGAGAGGGAAGGAGAGAGAGAGAGAGAGGGAAGGAGAGAGAGAGAGGGAGGGAAGGAGAGAGAGAGAGGGAAGGAGAGAGAGAGGGAAGGAGAGAGAGAGAGAGAGGGAAGGAGAGAGAGAGAGAGAGGGAAAGAGAGAGGGAAGGAGCGAGAGGGGGGAAGGAGAGAGAGAGAGAGGGGAAGGAGAGAGAGAGGGGGAAGGAGAGAGAGATGGGGTGAGAGGGAAGGAGAGAGAGACGGGGTGAGAGAGAGAGAGACAGGGGGAGATAGAGAGAGAGAGAGAGACGGGGGGAGAAGAGAGAGAGATTGGGGGGAGAAGAGAAAGAGAGAGAGATTGGGGGGACGAGAGAGACTGGGAGTGTGAGAGAGAGAGAGAGGGACTGGAAGTGTGAGAGAGAGAGAGACTGGGAGTGAGAGAGAGTGTGAGAGAGACAGACCCTCACCAGGTACAGACTAAGCGACCACCAACTGGAAATTGAAAAAGGCAGATACAAGAAATCCTGGCAGCCTAGAGAGAATAGAATATGCGATCAATGTGTGGCCGGCGAGGTTGAAACAGAAATGCATTTCCTCCGAAAATGCGAAAAATTCAACACATCAAGAAACATATTATTCAACAAGCTAAGCCAAACAACCCCAGATTTCAAGGAATTGGATGACCTGTCAAAATTGAGATTAGTCCTGGGAGAAGGAGACAGACCATACCTTGGGGCCAAATATGTAACAACATGTCACAACCTGAGGACTGTTTAAAAGTAAGACTGTTTAAAATTAATATTGTTTAAAAGTAATATTGTATGTACCCAACAAATGTCAAATCGATTGACACCTACAGAATGTTGGAAAACTGTACCTTTTTGATATGTAAGCTTTGGCAATATGGTTCTCTGTAAACTTTCATGCCAATAAAGCATTTGAATTGGAATTGGAGAGAGAGAGAGAGAGAGAGACTGGGAGTGAGAGAGAGAGAGAGAGAGAGAGAGAGAGTCTGGGAGTGTGAGAGAGAGTGGGAGTGTGTGAGAGAGAGAGAGAGACTGGGAGTGTGAGAGAGAGAGAGAGAGACTGGGAGTGTGAGAGAGAGTGTGAGAGAGAGAGAGAGAGTGGGAGTGGGAGAGAGAGAGAGGGGGAGTGTGTGACCCCAATCGTCGCTAAGCAAAAGGAAAAATATCTGTCATATTGGGCAGAAACAACAAAAACCCAAAGCAAACTCAATTGCTACTTGGCCCTAAACAGACAATACAACATGGCTGATTACCTGACCATGGTAAAGGATAGCAAACTGAGAAAAACTTTGACAATGTACAGACTTAGTGAACATAACCTGGCGATCGAAAAAGGTAGACACAGACAGACCCGGCTACCAAGAGAGGACAGGATATGCTCTCACTGCAGTCAGGGAGTGGTGGAGACAGAGATGCACTTCCTCACAGCTTGTAGAAAATATCAGGGCATAAGGGAGAATTTCTACCCAAAATTCACAAAAATATGCCCGGAATTCAGAAATTTGAATGACGACCAAAAACTCCCATACCTACTAGGGGAAGAGAGAAATTGCGTAACACTAGCGGCACACTATGTTACAGCTTGCCATAAACAGAGGGACAACCACTAAATATAAGAAAAGAGTATATATAAATTATATGAAAGTATATTTATACACTCAGGGATATATCTGTTTATACACTTTATGGATAGATCTGTATTTTTGTGAACAAACATGAATGTTTTCCGATGCTTTGGCAACATAAGATGTAACTTGTCATGCCAATAAAGCAATTAGAATTGAATTGAATTGAATTGAATTGAGAGAGAGTGGGAGTGTATGACAGAGAGAGAGTGGGAGTGTATGAGAGAGAGAGAGAGAGTGGGAGTGTGTGAGAGAGAGAGAGAGACTGGGAGTGTGTGAGAGAGAGAGAGACTGGGAGTGTGTGTGAGAGAGAGAGACTGGAAGTGAGAGAGAGAGAGACTGGGAGTGTGTGAGAGAGAGAGAGAATGAGAGAGACTGGGAGTGTGTGTGAGAGAGAGAGAGAGAGACTGGGAGTGAGAGAGAGAGAGACTGGGAGTGAGAGAGAGAGAGAGAGAGAGACTGGGAGTGAGAGAGAGAGAGAGACTGGGAGTGTGAGAGAGAGAGAATGTGTGTGAGAGAGAGAGAGAGTGTGTGTGAGAGAGAGAGAGTGGAATGTGTGAGAGAGAGAGAGAGAGACTGGGAGTGAGAGAGAGAGAGAGAGAGACTGGGAGTGGGAGTGAGAGAGAGAGAGAGAGAGACTGGGATGTGAGAGAGAGAGAGTGGGTGTGTGTGAGAGAGAGAGAGAGTGGGAGTATTATGTCCGTGTATGATTGAGACACTGACAGCAGGAGTTGAACAAAACAAGTCTTTACTGAAAGGAGTCAATTGGGAAACTGAAACTACAGAGGCTTACTAGCGCCTTTTATACAGGGGTGGTCACTGCCGGTACTGCAGTCTGAGACCAGTTATTCTCTTAAAGGTACATACACAACAATTCCTCCCCTTTTAGATAAACAGTACATAACATTCATTTAACAACTAAATGATAACTAATTACAATCACAATTATGGTTGCTAGGTACATTGGTTAAGTTTAAGCAATTATAAGTTCAGTCTTTGAGGAGGCTTCCTGATTCTGTCTGGATAACGCCTCTTTGGGGTATCAGGTTCTTCTGGCAAGGTTGAGTCGGGATCAATGTCGTTGTTTGGTTCATCTGCTTCCAATATCACCGATTCTGCGGTAGCTGCAATTGGTACGTCGATTTCATTGCCAGGTGTAACAGATCGTGGTGTGGAGTTGACGTTTTCCAGTGACTCTAGAATCTGGTCAGCATGTCGTCTTACAATGCTCTCTCCAACGTCCACGGTATACATGAGAGGTCCTTGCCGTGTACAAATCGTTCCTGGCTGCCATTTCTCAGTGCGGTAGTCCCGGGCCAAAGCTGGTTGACCTATCTTAAAACTCCTGGTCGGCCTGTCATTCATATTCTGAAACTGCCTGTTCTCCACATCTCTTCGAACGTTTGGCTTAACCAAATCCAAGCGGCATCGTAGTCTTCGATTGAAAAACATCATGGCTGGAGTTTGGTTGGTAACTGCATGTGTCGCATTCCGGTAGGCCAACAAGAAGTTGTCTACCTTGTGTTGTAGGGGAATATCTTCATTACACATTGCCATGATAGCCTTCTTGGATGTTTGAACAAACCTCTCGGCCAATCCATTAGTGGCTGGATGATATGGGGCAGATGTTTAATGCTTGACGCCATTGTTCTTTAAGAACCTCCGGAACTCTTCAGACGCAAACTGTGGTCCATTGTCGGAGCAAATCTGTTCAGGCAGCCCATTCCTGGCGAATATGGTTCGTAAAATTGTGATAGTTTTTTCCGTGGTGGTTGAGGACATTTTTATTACCTCTGGCCACTTTGAATGTGCATCCATGTAATTAAAAACATCGAGTCCATGAAGGGACCAGCAAAATCAATGTGCACCCTTTGCCATGGAGATGAGGACCACTCCCATGGATGTAGAGGAGCTTGTGGTGGGGCGTTTTGGACCTTCTGGCATCCTGCACAGCTCTTGGTCATCTCTTCGATTTCTCTATCGATTCCCGGCCACCACACAAACGCTCTGGCTAAATTCTTCATTTTCACCCCACCCAGATGACCCTCATGAAGCTCATTGAGCATTCTATCCGTCAACTTAGGTGGAATTACTACTCTGGATCCACACATCAAGGTTCCTCTACACACTGACAGCTGTTCTCTTCTCGGCGAGAATGCTGGCAGCAGTGGTTCGCCATGTGCTGGCCATCCCTTCACCGTTAAATCATAGACCCGTGATAGTGTCGGGTCATTCCGTGTTTCCTTTTCTATGTTTGCATTCGTCACAGGGAGACATTCGACTATGGTCGAGTGGAATAACTCCATTGGATCCACTGCAAGGTCTTCTTCTTCCACCGTCGGCAACGGTAGGCGTGACAATCCATCAGCATTCCCATGCTGTTTAGTTCCTTTGTACTCGATGTCATATTGGTGTGCCCCTAGGAAAAGGGACCACCTCTGCAGCCGTTGCGCTGTCATTATCGGTACGCCCTTCTGAGGGTTGAAAATGAAGACAAGAGGTTGATGATCGGTTAGTAGAGTAAATTTTTGACCGTGCAGATAGTGATTGAACTTCTTCACCCCCCACACTAGGCTGAGGGCCTCTCTGTCAAACTGGGCATAGTTACGCTCGGCAGAAGTTAACGAGCGTGACACAAAAGGTATCGGCCTCTCTAAACCATCCAGGAATTTATGTGACAGTACCGCCCCAATGCCGTAGGGAGACGCATCACACGCCAGTCTGATCGGCAGTGCTGGGTTGTAGTGAGCCAATACTTCTCTTGAAGTGATTAAGTCCTTACTCTTCTGAAAGGCCCGCTTACAGTCATTGCTCCATTTCCATGCTACTCCCGCCCGTAGCAGGGCGTTCAGTGGGTGCAGAATTGTCGACAAATTCGGCAAAAACTTATGGTAGTAATTCACCAATCCGAGGAATGACCTCAGTTGCGACACATTTTCAGGCGCTGGAGCCTTAACAACCGCTTCAATTTTGTCAGGGGACTTATGTAACCCCTCTTCATCAATCACGTGGCCACAATACGATATCTGTTTCTTAAAAAACTCGCACGTGGGGCGGTTGGCTCGTAGCCCATGTTCCCGTAGTCTAGTGAGCACCTGTTCTAGGTTGTTAAGGTGTTCACTGTCATCTTCACCTGTCACAAGGATGTCGTCCAAGTAACACTGAGTCCCCGGAATCCCTTGCAGGACTTGTTCCATCGCTCTTTGCCATATCGCCGGAGCCGATGCTACTCCGAATACCAATCGATGATACTGGTAAAGACCTTTGTGAGTGTTTATCGTGAGATACTTCCGAGAGGATTCTTCAACCTCCATCTGCAAATATGCTTGTGCTAGGTCAATTTTTGTAAAACGCTTCCCTCCAGACAGTGAGGCGAAGATGTCTTCTATCCTTGGAAGAGGATATTGTACTGTGTGAAGGACTGGGTTCACCGTCACCTTGAAATCCCCACAGATGCGAATCTTCCTTGGTTCCTCAGAATTATTGCTTAATGTTTTCTTCATGACAGGAACGATGGGTGTCGCCCACTCGCTCCAGTCGACCTTAGACAACACGCCTGCCTTCTCCAGATTCTCCAGCTCTGCCTCAACGGCTGGGCGAATTGCATATGGTACCGGTCTTGTTTTGAAAAACTTGGGAATTACTTTCTCTTCTATTTTTATCGAGGCGGTTACGCCTTTAAGGGTGCCCAGTTCTTGTTGAAATACCTCTTTGGCGTTAGCTAAGATTGTTGACAATCGTCCAGGAGTGACGTCTTCATCTTTTTTACCATCCACCGTCATTGCATGAATGGAGTGCCAATCTAAGCTTATCTTCCTGATCCATTCACGTCCCAATAACAGTGGTCCACCATTTTGCCATATGTAGAGATACAATTTCCGTATCTTCTTGCCGTTGTATTTGACAGGCACCCTTATTTTTCCTCTGGGGTATACTTTTTGCCCCGTATATGTCGTCAAGAGGATGGATGTCTCTCTCAAGGGTATGTGTGAGAATAGCCGCTCGTATTCTCGTCGATTCATGACGGTTAGCGCTGATCCTGTATCCAATTCCATTTTAACTTGGGACCCTGCTATCGTGAGGGTGACCCAAATGGTTCGGTGATCCTCTTTTGCGATTACATTGTGAAGTTTGAGACAGCTTAGTCTCCTGTTCCCGGATTCACTATCGCTCATCTGGTCTTCGGAACTACTGTCCGTCATCTTTTTTACTTTCTTGTATGGTTCCTTAGTAGCCTTTTTGTTGTCGCTGGTCTTCTTCCCAGACCTGCAAACTCGTGCAATGTGTCCCATCTTTCCGCATTGCCTGCATATTTTGTCCTTGGACCAGCAATCCTTCTGGTCATGGCTAGCTCTGCCGCAGCGATAACATTTTGCAAATCCCAGTGTCATTTCGTGGGTGCCGTATTCCTGTGGCTTTTGTTGAATTTCCGCAGCTCCCCTGGCTGCTGCTTCGTACGATACTGCCACGCTGAAAGCCTTCTCTAGCGTCAGCTCTTTCTCTGAGAGTAACTTCTTCTGTGTTGCTTTACTCAGGAGTCCACAGACAAATTTGTCCCGTAGGGTATCTGTCAGTCCTGCTCTGAACTGGCAGTGCTTTGATAGCTTGTGTAGTTCCGTAAGGTACTCAGCATTGCTCTCATCTTTATGCTGAGTTCTCCTGTGGAATTTAAATCTTACTGCTATCAACAGCGGTGCAGGGTTTAGGTATTCCTGTAGGACAGCAACAATTTCGTTAACACTCTTCGCCTTCAGTTTGTCTGGAGTAATCAGGTCTCGCAATAGGCCGTACGTTCTAGCGCCCATTAAGTTTAGCAATACCGATGCCTTTTTCTCATCAGCTATTTCGTTTGCCTCGCAATATATCTCGACTCTTTCCACATACATGGTCCAGTCCTCTATTGTATTATCAAAGGCAGTGATACAGCCAGTCTTCAGCAACTCGAAAATCTATAATGGTGCCTCCCGCGCTTTGCCTTCTTCCCTGATTTAACAAAATGGCGCCTCCCGCACTTTGCCTTCTTCCCCGCTGTTGCTAGCGCTGCTTTCCGCGGTTTCCGCTGCAACCTGCAGCTCCTCACGGTTTCTGGCGCGTTTAATATTTCTTTTTTTTTTTAAATTATTTTCCCGTTGTGGAACAACCCTGTGGGACTCTTGCCTCCCCCTTCTCGGGTCTATACACAGCCCGGCTTTGTAGCACCAGCCACGCCCTGTGTGCTCCACCCTCTCTCTCTCCTCTTCCCGACAACGCTGCTCGGCCCCGTTGCAAGCCACCCGCTCGAGTTCATGACCGCCGCAGCCCAGGAGGGATCAGTGTACTACCTGCCACCAGCCCGATTAGCTGAAGCACCGTCGACAGGAACCAGGCCCCGCTTTCAACAGCTTCTCCAGCAATCTTCAACTCCGCAAACACAGGGGCGGATGCCCACGGTCGACACCCATTTCTACTGCTTCTTCCTTCCTTCTGGCCTCGACCTCTGCTCACTTCGCTGCAGGAATGGATCCCAGGAGGTGGTGCAGACTGTAGCTAAGTTCGTATCTGCTCGTCGCCAGTATTATGTCCGTGTATGATTGAGACACTGACAGCAGGAGTTGAACAAAACAAGTCTTTACTGAAAGGAGTCAATTGGGAAACTGAAACTACAGAGGCTTACTAGCGCCTTTTATACAGGGGTGGTCACAGCCGGTACTGCAGTCTGAGACCAGTTACTCTCTTAAAGGTACATACACAACAGGGAGTGTGTGAGAGAGAGAGAGAGAGTGGGAGTATGAGAGAGAGAGAGAGAGAGAGAGTGAGAGTGTGAGAGAGAGAGAGAGTGGGAGTGTGTGAGAGAGAGAGAGAGAGAGTGGGTGTGTGAGAGAGAGAGAGAGAGACACTGGGAGTGTGTGAGATAGAGAGAGACACTGGGACTGTGTGAGAGAGAGAGACTGGGAGTGTGAGAGAGAGAGAGAGAGACTGGGAGTGTGAGAGAGAGAGAGAGTGGGAGTGTGTGAGAGAGAGAGAGAGTGGGAGAGTGTGAGAGAGAGAGAGAGAGTGGGAGTGTGTGTGAGAGAGAGAGAGAGAGTGGGAGTGTGAGAGAGAGAGAGAGAGACTGGGAGTGTGTGAGAGAAAGAGACTGGGAGTGTGAGAGAGAGAGAGAGAGACTGGGAGTGTGAGAGAGAGAGGCTGGGAGTGTGAGAGAGAGAGACTGGGAGTGTGAGAGGGAGAGACTGGGAGTGAGAGAGAGAGAGAGAGAGAGACTGGGAGTTTGTGTGAGAGAGAGAGAGAGTGGGGGTGTGTGAGAGAGAGGGAGAGAGAGAGTGGGAGTGAGAGAGAGAGAGAGAGAGACTGGGAGTGAGAGAGAGACTGGGAGTGAGAGAGAGAGAGAGAGTGTGTGAGAGCGAGAGAGAGAGACTGGGAGTGTTAGAGAGAGAGAGAGTGGGAGAGAGAGAGAGACTGGGAGTGCGTGAGAGAGAGAGAGAGAGTGGGAGTGTGTGAGAGAGAGAGAGAGACTGGGAGTGTGTGAGAGAGAGAGAGACTGGGAGTGTGTGTGAGAGAGAGAGACTGGAAGTGAGAGAGAGAGAGACTGGGAGTGTGTGAGAGAGAGAGAGAATGAGAGAGACTGGGAGTGTGTGTGAGAGAGAGAGAGAGAGACTGGGAGTGAGAGAGAGAGAGACTGGGAGTGAGAGAGAGAGAGAGAGAGAGACTGGGAGTGAGAGAGAGAGAGAGACTGGGAGTGTGAGAGAGAGAGAATGTGTGTGAGAGAGAGAGAGAGTGTGTGTGAGAGAGAGAGAGTGGAATGTGTGAGAGAGAGAGAGAGAGACTGGGAGTGAGAGAGAGAGAGAGAGAGACTGGGAGTGGGAGTGAGAGAGAGAGAGAGAGAGACTGGGATGTGAGAGAGAGAGAGTGGGTGTGTGTGAGAGAGAGAGAGAGTGGGAGTATTATGTCCGTGTATGATTGAGACACTGACAGCAGGAGTTGAACAAAACAAGTCTTTACTGAAAGGAGTCAATTGGGAAACTGAAACTACAGAGGCTTACTAGCGCCTTTTATACAGGGGTGGTCACTGCCGGTACTGCAGTCTGAGACCAGTTATTCTCTTAAAGGTACATACACAACAATTCCTCCCCTTTTAGATAAACAGTACATAACATTCATTTAACAACTAAATGATAACTAATTACAATCACAATTATGGTTGCTAGGTACATTGGTTAAGTTTAAGCAATTATAAGTTCAGTCTTTGAGGAGGCTTCCTGATTCTGTCTGGATAACGCCTCTTTGGGGTATCAGGTTCTTCTGGCAAGGTTGAGTCGGGATCAATGTCGTTGTTTGGTTCATCTGCTTCCAATATCACCGATTCTGCGGTAGCTGCAATTGGTACGTCGATTTCATTGCCAGGTGTAACAGATCGTGGTGTGGAGTTGACGTTTTCCAGTGACTCTAGAATCTGGTCAGCATGTCGTCTTACAATGCTCTCTCCAACGTCCACGGTATACATGAGAGGTCCTTGCCGTGTACAAATCGTTCCTGGCTGCCATTTCTCAGTGCGGTAGTCCCGGGCCAAAGCTGGTTGACCTATCTTAAAACTCCTGGTCGGCCTGTCATTCATATTCTGAAACTGCCTGTTCTCCACATCTCTTCGAACGTTTGGCTTAACCAAATCCAAGCGGCATCGTAGTCTTCGATTGAAAAACATCATGGCTGGAGTTTGGTTGGTAACTGCATGTGTCGCATTCCGGTAGGCCAACAGGAAGTTGTCTACCTTGTGTTGTAGGGGAATATCTTCATTACACATTGCCATGATAGCCTTCTTGGATGTTTGAACAAACCTCTCGGCCAATCCATTAGTGGCTGGATGATATGGGGCAGATGTTTAATGCTTGACGCCATTGTTCTTTAAGAACCTCCGGAACTCTTCAGACGCAAACTGTGGTCCATTGTCGGAGCAAATCTGTTCAGGCAGCCCATTCCTGGCGAATATGGTTCGTAAAATTGTGATAGTTTTTTCCGTGGTGGTTGAGGACATTTTTATTACCTCTGGCCACTTTGAATGTGCATCCATGTAATTAAAAACATCGAGTCCATGAAGGGACCAGCAAAATCAATGTGCACCCTTTGCCATGGAGATGAGGACCACTCCCATGGATGTAGAGGAGCTTGTGGTGGGGCGTTTTGGACCTTCTGGCATCCTGCACAGCTCTTGGTCATCTCTTCGATTTCTCTATCGATTCCCGGCCACCACACAAACGCTCTGGCTAAATTCTTCATTTTCACCCCACCCAGATGACCCTCATGAAGCTCATTGAGCATTCTATCCGTCAACTTAGGTGGAATTACTACTCTGGATCCACACATCAAGGTTCCTCTACACACTGACAGCTGTTCTCTTCTCGGCGAGAATGCTGGCAGCAGTGGTTCGCCATGTGCTGGCCATCCCTTCACCGTTAAATCATAGACCCGTGATAGTGTCGGGTCATTCCGTGTTTCCTTTTCTATGTTTGCATTCGTCACAGGGAGACATTCGACTATGGTCGAGTGGAATAACTCCATTGGATCCACTGCAAGGTCTTCTTCTTCCACCGTCGGCAACGGTAGGCGTGACAATCCATCAGCATTCCCATGCTGTTTAGTTCCTTTGTACTCGATGTCATATTGGTGTGCCCCTAGGAAAAGGGACCACCTCTGCAGCCGTTGCGCTGTCATTATCGGTACGCCCTTCTGAGGGTTGAAAATGAAGACAAGAGGTTGATGATCGGTTAGTAGAGTAAATTTTTGACCGTGCAGATAGTGATTGAACTTCTTCACCCCCCACACTAGGCTGAGGGCCTCTCTGTCAAACTGGGCATAGTTACGCTCGGCAGAAGTTAACGAGCGTGACACAAAAGGTATCGGCCTCTCTAAACCATCCAGGAATTTATGTGACAGTACCGCCCCAATGCCGTAGGGAGACGCATCACACGCCAGTCTGATCGGCAGTGCTGGGTTGTAGTGAGCCAATACTTCTCTTGAAGTGATTAAGTCCTTACTCTTCTGAAAGGCCCGCTTACAGTCATTGCTCCATTTCCATGCTACTCCCGCCCGTAGCAGGGCGTTCAGTGGGTGCAGAATTGTCGACAAATTCGGCAAAAACTTATGGTAGTAATTCACCAATCCGAGGAATGACCTCAGTTGCGACACATTTTCAGGCGCTGGAGCCTTAACAACCGCTTCAATTTTGTCAGGGGACTTATGTAACCCCTCTTCATCAATCACGTGGCCACAATACGATATCTGTTTCTTAAAAAACTCGCACGTGGGGCGGTTGGCTCGTAGCCCATGTTCCCGTAGTCTAGTGAGCACCTGTTCTAGGTTGTTAAGGTGTTCACTGTCATCTTCACCTGTCACAAGGATGTCGTCCAAGTAACACTGAGTCCCCGGAATCCCTTGCAGGACTTGTTCCATCGCTCTTTGCCATATCGCCGGAGCCGATGCTACTCCGAATACCAATCGATGATACTGGTAAAGACCTTTGTGAGTGTTTATCGTGAGATACTTCCGAGAGGATTCTTCAACCTCCATCTGCAAATATGCTTGTGCTAGGTCAATTTTTGTAAAACGCTTCCCTCCAGACAGTGAGGCGAAGATGTCTTCTATCCTTGGAAGAGGATATTGTACTGTGTGAAGGACTGGGTTCACCGTCACCTTGAAATCCCCACAGATGCGAATCTTCCTTGGTTCCTCAGAATTATTGCTTAATGTTTTCTTCATGACAGGAACGATGGGTGTCGCCCACTCGCTCCAGTCGACCTTAGACAACACGCCTGCCTTCTCCAGATTCTCCAGCTCTGCCTCAACGGCTGGGCGAATTGCATATGGTACCGGTCTTGTTTTGAAAAACTTGGGAATTACTTTCTCTTCTATTTTTATCGAGGCGGTTACGCCTTTAAGGGTGCCCAGTTCTTGTTGAAATACCTCTTTGGCGTTAGCTAAGATTGTTGACAATCGTCCAGGAGTGACGTCTTCATCTTTTTTACCATCCACCGTCATTGCATGAATGGAGTGCCAATCTAAGCTTATCTTCCTGATCCATTCACGTCCCAATAACAGTGGTCCACCATTTTGCCATATGTAGAGATACAATTTCCGTATCTTCTTGCCGTTGTATTTGACAGGCACCCTTATTTTTCCTCTGGGGTATACTTTTTGCCCCGTATATGTCGTCAAGAGGATGGATGTCTCTCTCAAGGGTATGTGTGAGAATAGCCGCTCGTATTCTCGTCGATTCATGACGGTTAGCGCTGATCCTGTATCCAATTCCATTTTAACTTGGGACCCTGCTATCGTGAGGGTGACCCAAATGGTTCGGTGATCCTCTTTTGCGATTACATTGTGAAGTTTGAGACAGCTTAGTCTCCTGTTCCCGGATTCACTATCGCTCATCTGGTCTTCGGAACTACTGTCCGTCATCTTTTTTACTTTCTTGTATGGTTCCTTAGTAGCCTTTTTGTTGTCGCTGGTCTTCTTCCCAGACCTGCAAACTCGTGCAATGTGTCCCATCTTTCCGCATTGCCTGCATATTTTGTCCTTGGACCAGCAATCCTTCTGGTCATGGCTAGCTCTGCCGCAGCGATAACATTTTGCAAATCCCAGTGTCATTTCGTGGGTGCCGTATTCCTGTGGCTTTTGTTGAATTTCCGCAGCTCCCCTGGCTGCTGCTTCGTACGATACTGCCACGCTGAAAGCCTTCTCTAGCGTCAGCTCTTTCTCTGAGAGTAACTTCTTCTGTGTTGCTTTACTCAGGAGTCCACAGACAAATTTGTCCCGTAGGGTATCTGTCAGTCCTGCTCTGAACTGGCAGTGCTTTGATAGCTTGTGTAGTTCCGTAAGGTACTCAGCATTGCTCTCATCTTTATGCTGAGTTCTCCTGTGGAATTTAAATCTTACTGCTATCAACAGCGGTGCAGGGTTTAGGTATTCCTGTAGGACAGCAACAATTTCGTTAACACTCTTCGCCTTCAGTTTGTCTGGAGTAATCAGGTCTCGCAATAGGCCGTACGTTCTAGCGCCCATTAAGTTTAGCAATACCGATGCCTTTTTCTCATCAGCTATTTCGTTTGCCTCGCAATATATCTCGACTCTTTCCACATACATGGTCCAGTCCTCTATTGTATTATCAAAGGCAGTGATACAGCCAGTCTTCAGCAACTCGAAAATCTATAATGGTGCCTCCCGCGCTTTGCCTTCTTCCCTGATTTAACAAAATGGCGCCTCCCGCACTTTGCCTTCTTCCCCGCTGTTGCTAGCGCTGCTTTCCGCGGTTTCCGCTGCAACCTGCAGCTCCTCACGGTTTCTGGCGCGTTTAATATTTCTTTTTTTTTTAAAATTATTTTCCCGTTGTGGAACAACCCTGTGGGACTCTTGCCTCCCCCTTCTCGGGTCTATACACAGCCCGGCTTTGTAGCACCAGCCACGCCCTGTGTGCTCCACCCTCTCTCTCTCCTCTTCCCGACAACGCTGCTCGGCCCCGTTGCAAGCCACCCGCTCGAGTTCATGACCGCCGCAGCCCAGGAGGGATCAGTGTACTACCTGCCACCAGCCCGATTAGCTGAAGCACCGTCGACAGGAACCAGGCCCCGCTTTCAACAGCTTCTCCAGCAATCTTCAACTCCGCAAACACAGGGGCGGATGCCCACGGTCGACACCCATTTCTACTGCTTCTTCCTTCCTTCTGGCCTCGACCTCTGCTCACTTCGCTGCAGGAATGGATCCCAGGAGGTGGTGCAGACTGTAGCTAAGTTCGTATCTGCTCGTCGCCAGTATTATGTCCGTGTATGATTGAGACACTGACAGCAGGAGTTGAACAAAACAAGTCTTTACTGAAAGGAGTCAATTGGGAAACTGAAACTACAGAGGCTTACTAGCGCCTTTTATACAGGGGTGGTCACAGCCGGTACTGCAGTCTGAGACCAGTTACTCTCTTAAAGGTACATACACAACAGGGAGTGTGTGAGAGAGAGAGAGAGAGTGGGAGTATGAGAGAGAGAGAGAGAGAGAGAGTGAGAGTGTGAGAGAGAGAGAGAGTGGGAGTGTGTGAGAGAGAGAGAGAGAGAGTGGGTGTGTGAGAGAGAGAGAGAGAGACACTGGGAGTGTGTGAGATAGAGAGAGACACTGGGACTGTGTGAGAGAGAGAGACTGGGAGTGTGAGAGAGAGAGAGAGAGACTGGGAGTGTGAGAGAGAGAGAGAGAGTGGGAGTGTGTGAGAGAGAGAGAGAGTGGGAGAGTGTGAGAGAGAGAGAGAGAGTGGGAGTGTGTGTGAGAGAGAGAGAGAGAGTGGGAGTGTGAGAGAGAGAGAGAGAGACTGGGAGTGTGTGAGAGAAAGAGACTGGGAGTGTGAGAGAGAGAGAGAGAGACTGGGAGTGTGAGAGAGAGAGGCTGGGAGTGTGAGAGAGAGAGACTGGGAGTGTGAGAGGGAGAGACTGGGAGTGAGAGAGAGAGAGAGAGAGAGACTGGGAGTTTGTGTGAGAGAGAGAGAGAGTGGGGGTGTGTGAGAGAGAGGGAGAGAGAGAGTGGGAGTGAGAGAGAGAGAGAGAGAGACTGGGAGTGAGAGAGAGACTGGGAGTGAGAGAGAGAGAGAGAGTGTGTGAGAGCGAGAGAGAGAGACTGGGAGTGTTAGAGAGAGAGAGAGTGGGAGAGAGAGAGAGACTGGGAGTGCGTGAGAGAGAGAGAGAGAGTGGGAGTGTGAGAGAGAGATTGGGAGTGAGAGAGAGAGAGATTGGGAGTGAGAGAGACTGGGAGTGTGAGAGAGAGAGATTGGGAGTGTGAGAGAGAGAGAGAGACGGGGAGTGTGAGAGAGAGAAACTGGGAGTGTGAGAGATTGGGAGTGTGAGAGAGAGAGATTGGGAGTGTGAGAGAGAGAGAGATTGGGAGTGTGAGAGTGAGAGAGATTGGGAGTGTGAGAGGGAGAGATTGGGAGTGAGAGAGAGAGAGAGATTGGGAGTGTGAGAGAGAGAGAGACTTGGAGTGTGAGAGAGAGAGAGATTGGGAGTGTGAGAGAGAGAAAGATTGGGAGTGTGAGAGAGAGAAAGATTGGGAGTGTGAGAGAGAGATTGGGAGTGTGAGAGAGAGATTGGGAGTGTGAGAGAGAGAGATTGGGAGTGTGAGAGAGAGAGATTGGGAGTGTGAGAGAGAGAGACTGGGAGTGAGAGAGAGAGAGAGAGAGAGACTGGGAGTGAGAGAGAGAGAGATTGGGAGTGTGAGAGAGAGAGATTGGGAGTGTGAGAGAGAGAGATTGGGAGTGTGAGAGAGAGAGACTGGGAGTGTGAGAGCGAGAGAGATTGGGAGTGTGAGAGAGAGAGATTGGGAGTGTGAGAGAGAGAGACTGGGAGTGTGAGAGAGAGATTGGGAGTGAGAGAGAGAGAGACTGGGAGTGAAAGAGAGAGAGACTGGGAGTGAGAGAGAGAGAGATTGGGAGTGTGAGAGAGAGAGAGATTGGGAGTGTGGGAGAGAGAGTGATTGGGAGTGTGAGAGCGAGAGAGATTGGGAGTGTGAGAGAGAGAGATTGTGAGTGTGAGAGAGAGAGACTGGGAGTGAGAGAGAGAGAGATTGGGAGTGTGAGAGAGAAAGATAGACTGGGAGTGTGTGAGATAGAGAGAGACACTGGGACTGTTTGAGAGAGAGAGACTGGGAGTGTGTGAGAGAGAGAGAGAGACAGAGCGTGAGAGAGAGAGAGTGGGAGTGTGTGAGAAAGAGAGAGACATTGGGAGTGTGAGAGAGAGAGATTGGGAGTGTGAGAGAGAGAGACTGGGAGTGTGAGAGAGAGATTGGGAGTGTGAGAGAGAGAGATTGGGAGTGTGAGAGAGAGAGACTGGGAGTGTGAGAGAGAGAGATTGGGAGTGTGAGAGAGAGAGACTGGGAGTGTGTGAGAGAGATTGGGAGTGTGAGAGAGAGAGCGATTGGGAGTGTGAGAGAGAGAGAGAGATTGCGAGTGTGAGAGAGAGAGATTGGGAGTGTGAGAGAGAGAGAGCGACAGGGCCGTCGCGGCCGCTCACCTGATAGCTTTGGGTCGGGCTCTGGGGCGGGGCTGTTGACGCCGCGGGGGAGTTTTGTGCGCGGCAGCTCCCGGCACGGCCCGCCGCGGCCGGTGACCTGGTGGCTTTGGGTCGGGCACTCGGGCGGGGCTGTTGACGTCGCGGGGAAGTCTTGTGCGCGGCGGCTCCCAGCACGGCCCGCAACTCAAGGCCCAGGCTTCCCGGGCTGCTAGGCCACACTCGGCGCTGGCACAGCCGCTCGAAATGGCCGTCAAAGTAGGCGAGCCTCCGGGCGAAGGGCTGGGGATCACTTCATTTCCTATTGTTGCTAAATACAATTTAAAACTCAAATAAATTGTTATTTTCCTCAGTTCCCTAACACACAGAAAGTGTGGGGAAAAAAATCGTGAAGAATCAAGATGGCGGCCACTCACCTCGGTTCAGAACGATAAGGCCCGCCCACACATGCACCGATTGGTCAACCGTCAGGTCACTGAACTGTAGGATTGGTCAATCGTCAAGTCACTCAACACTCAACTGTAGGATGGCCTGCCCGCACGTGCAATGAACTCGCCCCCGTGATGCAGCGATTGGTCAACCGTCGGTCAACTGTCAGGTTGCTCAACCGCACGATTGGTCAACCTTCACGTCACTCAGTGCTAATGAGCAAATGAGCGGAACTTTTCCCATTTAATGAGCGTAATTTTGAAAGTTTTTGGGATAGCGTGGGCACGATTATTGTCTGACGGAAAAGTAAATATGCCTATGACTGGTCCGTAATTATAAGCTTTCTTTTGATGTGACGCGTATGTAGGTACGCTCTATAACTTTCGAACATATAGAGAACAGACAGACAGACAGACAGAAGAGGTCTTTTACATATATAGACTAGCTGGGGATGACCGGCGGTGCCGAGGCTTTTTTGAGGGCATATTGTTGTTGGAAGAGAGAGAGGGAGCGACTGGGGGGAAGAGAGAGAGGGAAGGAGCGAGAGAGAAGGAGAGAGAGAGGGAAGGAGAGAGAGAGAAGGAGAGAGAGAGGGAAGGAGAGAGAGAGAGAGAGGGAAGGAGAGAGAGAGAGGGAAGGAGAGAGAGAGAGGGACGGAGAGAGAGGGAAGGAGAGAGAGAGAGAGAGGGAAGGAGAGAGAGAGAGGGAAGGAGAGAGAGAGAGAGAGAGAGAAGGAGAGAGAAAGAGAGGGCAGGAGAGAGAGAGAGAGAGAGGGAAGGAGAGAGAGAGAGGGAAGGAGAGAGAGAGGGGGAAGGAGAGAGAGAGAGAGGGAAGGAGAGAGAGACGGGGTGAGAGAGGGAGAGACTGGGGGAGAGAGAGAGAGAGACTGCGGGGAGAAGAGAGAGAGAGATTGGGGCGAGAAGAGAAAGAGAGAGAGATTGGGGGGAAGAGAGAGAGACTGGGAGTGAGAGAGAGAGAGAGAGAGAGATTGGAAGTGTGAGAGAGAGAGAGACTGGGAGTGAGAGAGAGAGAGAGATAGACTGGGAGTGAGAGAGAGAGAGAGAGAGAGAGACTGGGAGTGAGAGAGAGAGAGATTGGGAGTGTGAGAGAGAGAGATTGGGAGCGTGAGAGAGAGAGAGATTGGGAGTGTGAGAGAGAGAGAGATTGGGAGTGTGAGAGAGAGAGAGATTGGGAGTGTGAGAGAGAGAGATTGGGAGTGTGAGAGAGAGAGACTGGGAGTGAGAGAGAGAGATTGGGAGTGTGAGAGAGAGAGAGACTGGGAGTGTGAGAGAGAGAGATTGGGAGTGTCAGAGAGAAAGAGACTGGGAGCGAGAGAGAGATTGGGAGTGTGAGAGAGAGAGAGATTGGGAGTGAGAGAGAGAGATTGGAAGTGTGAGAGAGAGAGATTGGGAGTGTGAGAGAGAGAGATTGGGAGTGTGAGAGGGAGAGAGATTGGGAGTGTGACAGAGAGAGAGAGATTGGGAGTGTGAGAGAGAGAGATTGGGAGTGTGAGAGAGAGAGAGAGATTGGGAGTGTGAGAGAGAGAGAGTGGGAGTGTGAGAGAGAGAGAGGGAAAGGCCTGAGGAGCCGGGCCGAGACAGAGGCCCAGGGAACGCAGGGTCGGAGAGGGGGAGCAGTCCAGAGGCACCGGGAAACAGCGGCTCCCAGACCCAGACCGGGAGGAGTGGCCCGAGCCTGTCAAAGAGGCGAGTGGAGGGGTAGGGGTACTGGGCCGGGCCGGGCCGGGACTGCACAGCCGAGCCGAGGAGCTGGGACCAGGGCAGAGAGAGAGAGAGAGCGAGTCGGGAAGACGCAGCGGCAGCCGGAGCGAGGTGACTCGGGGAGACCGAGCAGCAAATGAGACATGGCCCGAGCGGCGGCCGCAGTCCAGAGAGAAATAAATAAATAAATAAATAAATAAATAAATAAACTCGGGGGAAAAACCTGGAGAGAAACCGGGAGAGAGCGATACCCAAAGAGCGAGAAAACCCCGAGAGTGAGGCCCAGAGACAGAGCCCGGAGACCACGGGGCCTGGAGAGAGAAACAGGCCACAGACCGAGAGAAACCCGAGAAACTCCGGGCCTGGAGAGCGAGCGAGCCCGGGGCCTGAAGCCCGAGAAACTCCGGGGCCTGAGAAACTCGGGCAAATACCGGACCCGGAGAGTGAACGAGGCCGGGGCCTGAGAGTGAGAGCCCGGGGCCAGAGACTGAGGCCCAGAGACCGCGGTGCCTGACAGTGAGCGAGGCCCCAGAAACAGCTCCAGACCCGGAGAGAGAAACAGCGGCCCCGAGACCCAGAGACACTCCTAGAGAAACCAGCCGAGAACAGAGAAGGGAAACCGGCACAGCCCGAGAAATGAGACGGGACCCCTGTGAGTGAGAGAGTTCGGAGAGAGTTATTCAACATCATATTACGTTCAGGCTGTTTTCCCGATATCTGGTGCCAAGGACTCATCTCTCCCATATATAAAAGTGGAAACAAATCAGACCCAAATAACTACCGTGGCATTTGTGTCAACAGTTGTCTAGGGAAGTTATTCTGCAGTATTCTAAATAGTAGATTACTGGATTTCCTTAACAAACATAATATCCTTGGAAAAAATCAAATAGGCTTTCTTCCAAAACACCGCACCACCGACCATATCTATACCCTTCACACTCTCATTGAAAAACATATACACCAAACAAAAAATGGGAAAATATTTGCTTGTTTCATTGACTTCAAGAAAGCTTTTGACTCTATTTGGCATGAAGGGCTCTATTACAAACTTCTTCAGTGTGGAATAGGGGGCAAAGTCTATGACCTTATTAAATCGATGTACCTGGAAAATAAATGCGGTGTCAAAATTGGAGACAAACGCACCGGTTACTTCACCCAGAGAAGAGGCGTCCGGCAGGGTTGCAATTTGAGTCCGACCCTGTTCAACATATACATAGATGAGTTAGCAGACATGCTGGAGCAAAGTGAGTCACCGGGTCTCTGTCTCCTGGATGAGGAAGTGAAATCCCTGTTCTATGCGGACGACCTGGTTCTGCTGTCTCCCACAGAACAGGGATT
Source organism: Somniosus microcephalus (assembly GCF_052327205.1). NCBI lineage: Eukaryota > Metazoa > Chordata > Chondrichthyes > Squaliformes > Somniosidae > Somniosus > Somniosus microcephalus. The sequence goes on along the minus strand of NC_140998.1, from coordinate 90,094,714 downwards.
ACAGCAACATTTAGACCTACTCGACAAATACTGCCAAAATTGGGACCTGACAGTAAATCTAAAGAAAACCAACATCATGATTTTTCAAAAAAGGCCCAGATGTCAGGAAAACAAATGCCAGTTTACTCTCAGTGATACCATCATAGGACACACTATGAGCTACACTTACCTTGGTCTAACCATTACAGCATCAGGGAGCTTCAGCATAGCAGTGAATGCACTAAAAGTAAAAGCCCGAAGAGCCCTATATGCAATAAAAAGAAAATTCTACAACATCCAAATTCCAATCAAAATCTGGCTCAAAATATTTGATAGTATAATCCTGCCCATTGCGCTGTATGGTAGTGAAGTATGGGGCCCACTCAATCACCATAGCTACACTAAATGGGAAAAACACACAATAGAAGCCCTACATGCAGAATTTTGCCGAAGCATTCTTCGCACCCAAAGGAAAACACCAACAAATGCATGTAGAGCCGAACTAGGCAGATACCCACTGATAATAAACATCCAAAAATCAGCACTAAACTTTCTAAATCACCTCAAATCTAGTTCCCCAGACACCCTTCATTTTAAAGCCCTCCAGACCCAAGAGCTGAACCCAGAAACGAGTCCCCTGAGTCAATGGTTACTGAAACTAAGTACTCCTACCCAGCCGGACCCTGACCAGCCCCAGACCAACACTGCTCTCCAAACACCAATCCGAGTGAACCAAATCATTAAACAATGCAAAGAAACCTACCTGGAACATTGGAACAAAATAACCAAAAGCCAAAGCAGATTAGATTGCTACCGGGCCCTAAAAAGAGAATATAAACTGGCAGACTATCTCTGGACCATCAGAGACAGACACAAAACAGAGACAGACCCTCACCAGATACAGACTAAGCGACCACCAACTGGCAATTGAAAAAGGAAGATACAAGAAATCCTGGCAACCTAAAGAAAATAGAATATGTGATCATTGTCTGGCCGGCGAGGTTGAGACAGAGGTGCACTTCCTCCTAAAATGCGAAAAATTCAACAAAACAAGAAACATATATTTTGACAAGCTCAGCCTTACAACCCCAGATTTCAAAGAATTGGATGACCTGACAAAATTAAGAATAGTCCTGGGGGAAGGAGACAGACCATATCTTGGTGCCCAATATGTAACAACATGTCACAACCTGAGGAACAGTGAGTGACTAAGGAGCACACCCATAGCATATATAATCTAAAAATGTTTAAATCAATACCAAATGTACCCAACGACTGTTTAAATTAATACTGAATGTACCCAACAAGGGTCAACGACTGTTTAAATTAATATTGTCTGTACCCAACGAGGGTCAAAATTGTACGAAACCTACAGAATGTTGGAAACCTGTACTTTTTGTCAAGTAAGCTTTGGCAAGATGGTTCCCTGTAAACTTTGATGCCAATAAAGCATTTGAATTGATTGAATTGAAATTGAATTGAGTGTGAGAGAGAGAGAGATTGGGAGTGTGAGAGAGAGAGAGAGACTGGGAGTGTGTGAGAGAGAGATTGGGAGTGTGTGTGAGAGAGAGAGACTGGGAGTGTGTGAGAGAGATTGGGAGTGTGAGAGAGAGAGAGATTGGGAGTGTGAGAGAGATTGCGAGTGTGAGAGAGAGAGATTGGGAGTGTGAGAGAGAGAGAGAGACTGGGCCACCGTGGCCGCTCACATGATGGCTTTGGGTCGGGCTCTGGGGCGGGGCTGTTGACGCCGCGGGGAAGTTTTGTGCGCGGCAGCTCCCGGCATGGCCCACCGCGGCCGGTGACCTGGTGGCTTTGGGTCGGGCTCTGGGGCGGGGCTGTTGACGCCGCAGGGAAGTTTTGTTCGCGGCAGCTCCCGGCACAGCCCGCCGCGGCCGGTGACCTGGTGGCTTTGGGTTGAGCACTCGGGCGGGGCTGTTGACGTCGCGGGGAAGTTTTGTGCGCGGCGGCTCCCAGCACGGCCCGCAACTCAAGGCCCAGGCTTCCTGGGCTGCTGGGCCGCACCCGGCGCCGGCACAGCCGCTCGAAATGGCCGTCAAAGTAGGCGAGCCTCCGGGCAAAGGGCAGGGGATCACTTCATTTCCTACTGTTGCTAAATACAATTTAAAACTCAAATAAATTGTTATTTTCCTCAGTTCCCTAACATACAGAAAGTGTGGGGAAAAAAATCGTGAAGAATCAAGATGGCGGCCACTCACTTCGATTCAGAACGATAAGGCCCACCCACACATGCACCGATTGGTCAACCGTCAGGTCACTGAACTGCAGGATTGGTCAATCGTCAAGTCACTCAACACTCAACTGCAGGATGGCCCGCCCGCACGTGCAATGAACCCGCCCCCGTGAAGCAGCGATTGGTCAACCGTCGGTCAACTGTCAGGTCGCTCGACCACATGATTGGTCAACCTTCACGTCACTCAATGCTAATGAGCAAATGAGTGGAACTTTTCCCATTTAAT